>NC_139252.1:10789161-11196433 GCF_977018435.1 Lepisma saccharinum
TATATATATATATATATATATATATATATATGTGTGTGTGTGTGTGTGTGTGTGTGTGTATATGTGTATATATATATATATATATTCCTATTTGTTTTGTTGCTTTGCATGAATTGTGCGCTTTTTATAAACCGGTGGACAGTAGTGTAATTGTATACGTTCAAATCAATACTTGGTACGAGGCCTATTATTTTTATTAATTTAAGCACAGTGGAAAACCTATTTTTACGATGATTTTGTCGATTGTATACTATTGCAAATATGTGATTTTTCATCTCATACTTCGTACGAGTGTCATAATTTCTTTCGAGTTAAAGTACGTAACACCTACACCTACCTACACCATTCACACCCACCCACACCCACCTACACCCAACCACACCCACCCACACCCATCCACACCCACCCACGCGAACCCAAACCCACACCTACATCCACCTACACCCACCCACAACTACTCCCACCCACACCTACACCCACACAAATTTACATCCGGTCTACTTCCGGTCTTCTTCTATTGCATCATGTTGCGCAACAAGTTATTACCCAACATTGCGATAGCTCGTAAGGTAAACTATAGCGCAATGTTATGCAACAAGTTACCACGCAATATGATAATGACCCGTATCTAACGCGTTGTTTTCTGATTTCTTGGTTATGACGTAATGCGATGATGTGGTGTCTTCTGATTGGCTCACTGTTTCGGATATTTTCAACGCGGTCCGCGCTTAGGTTACTTAAAGAGTTTTCGCATTACAGATCAGTCAGTATCGTGAGAGTGTTTGAAGAGTACGTACGTGTTGTTGCAGTGCTCCTCATATTTAGTACAAATATATATTTTATATATAATAAAAAAATATCTAATATTAAATAAAAAGTCATGAATATTTTTGAGTTTAAGTAGCAACAACATAATCAGCCTGTAGAGGGAATTCTTGTCAACACGGATGTATTTAGAGAAATTTATCATCAAATTGAAAGGGTTACTTCTTGATCACTTGAACAGTATTTTGTCTCATGTTGACGAGGATCCTGGAAATCACTTATTTGTATTTAATAATAACTTATCATCATATAAGTTACCTGTTAGTGGGAAAATTCAAACAATCATTTCACCACCAAATGCGGCAGTTCTGCACATAGGTCAAAATTTGTATAGAATTAAACATAGTACATTACTTCCTGATACTTCTTATGATGTGGAAATTGGTGATTTTTTGTATGCTGAGATAATTGGAGTGTATGATAAATTGATTCCTCTGTTTATCGAAATGACAATAATCTATCCTCTTATTAATATATAAAATACTTTAAAAAAATGGATATATTTAGTAATAGAAGGCGACAGGAGATTCCAGATAATTCCAGCTAGATTCCTAGTTTAGATGTACGTCTTTAAAAAGACTTATATCAGATTTACTCATATTACAGAATTCGCTAAATCTAAATATTCAAGCAGAGATTACAAATCTTCAAACTCAACTGATTGATCCTATAGTAAAATTTGATGGAGAACTCAAATCTTTGCTTTAGAAATATACTAATTTATCTTCAATAGATAATCTTCAGATCTTAGAAGAGAATATTGCCAACTTGAAAAAAGAACTTGATAAATTTAGACAAATCCAGAGAAGGAATACCGAACAGTTAAAACAAAAATTAAATGACCAGGCAAATAGTATTCGTACCGAACTGCAAACCATCATCCAGAATATTAAAACTCAAGAAGAATATGAGCAGGTAAATGCAAGTATTGCTAAATTGCAAGAACAGTTTCAATCTTTCGAAGTTCTTACATTGCAAAGTATCAAATCTGAATTACAAACAGATGAAGTGCATACAGCTTTAGCAGAAGTTCAAACGAAACTACAGACATAGGAAGATTTTATCAATAATTTACCTTCATCTTCTGAATTAAATGCTATTGCTCGGAGCGTTGCCGGTATCAAATTACAGTTGGAGACTTACGAAGATTTTGGGAATATACAAGGTACCATAGCTCACATAGAAGATACTATGGCAACTATGAGAAATGAGCTAACAAGTGTACAAAAAACTCTTTAATCGAAAATGCCTGGCATTACTAATATTCTTGCTATAGTTCAACAGCAAGTTACTAAACTTGAAAGCTTGAATACTGAATCAGAATTATTGCATTTTCATCATCTTGTTGACGACATTCAGTGTAAATTAGAGACACTACAACAGTCTACACCTACGCAGGATGGCATAACGAAACTGCAATAAATTTTGAAATATGCAGCTGATGCAACAGAACTCGATGCTATAAAATTAACTCTTACCACACTTCAGATCACTGTAGCTGCTTAGCCTACTTCTCAGAAAATCAGAGCTATGAAGAGAGCAGTACATCGAATTTTAAAATCTGAGGTTATCAAAAACATTGAAACAGAAATTGCGCAAATCAGAGAAACTGTTGCTAGTCTCCCCAACAATCAAATAATTAACGAACAACATGCATTATTTACAGAAATCAGAAGTCATGTACACGTTCTTGCTACCCAGAGTTCTAAATTGAAACTTGTAGAAAATTTACACGAGATTATTTCTAATATTATGTTACAAATTACTACTCTTGAAGCAAGTCAAGAATATGCTTTATCAGGTTTTGCTACTCAACTTCACGATCTCAAAGAGGAATATAAACAACTGTATGTTGATGTAAAAATCGAGACTAGCTACGATGAGTTGGTTCGTACTATCAACGAACACTTGGAACCGGAATTAAGCAGACTAGATGACGTAGATTATAGTCAATTTTATTCTATGGAAATTGTTAGGTTACAAAATGTTCCAAATGCTGGAGGGCACTGGACGCACGTCAATGTTGCCAATGTTTACAAATTATATCCGTACACTCAGGAACATGATTTTTTTGTCGATGGTAGTTTACGATTTCTGAAGTTTAGTTTTCTAACACAGGGAAAATATATTGAAGTTCCTCAGTATCCTATAGTGCGAAAAGATGTTATACAGAAGACAGTTCAAATACCTATTGCATACTGGGATGAGTCTACCAATAAATATAGAGTACATGACGACGAACAATTATCAGTTTTTGATATTGAAATTGGTGACAAGCTAGTATTTGACATAAAGCGGTAATACCCTGAGGACAATCCATTTTATGCGATATTCTCACTTCGAACTCGAAGTCAAGACAAGATATAGTTTATGAATTACACAGACCAGCCCGTCTTAACTAAAAACGACTGAGTGTGGTAACGAAAGGTATGATTGATTTGTTTCAGGCTGATCTGATTGAAATGGCCCCCCGAGGGGGACTTTAAAAAAATTGGATAAGATAAATCATGGTTACAAATATATGCTTACAGTTATTGATACCTTGAGTAAATATGCATGGGATGTTCCCCTAAAATGCAAGACTGGTACTTGTGTTACCGAGGCTTTTATGTTGATATTTAGTGAGGGAAGGATACACAAATATTTACAGACAGATAGAAATAAAGAATTTCACAATGCTACATTTGCTAAGTTAATGCAACAACATAATATTAAACATTATTCTACATACAGTGATCTGAAAGCTAATATAGTGTAACGATTCAACAGAACAATAAAAAATATCATGTGGGGACAATTTACTCTACAAGGCAATTATAAGTTGGTCCAAATTTTACCCGAAGCCAAAGTTTAAAATAGGGGATCATGTAAGGATCGGTAAATATAAACAGTTATTCGAGAAGGGATTCACTAAAAATTGGAGTGCGGAGTTATTCTCAGTGGTTCAAGTTTTACAAGGGAATAGAAATACATATATCATAAAAGATAATCATAACATAATAACGAAAGGGAGATTCTATGAAGAGGAACTTAGTAAAACAAAATGTCGAGATATATATCTAATCGGGAAAATATTGAAGAAGAAAAATAATAAATTGTATGTGAAATGGTTAGGTCTGCCAGACAAAAGTTGGATAGAAGCAAACCAGGTGATTCATTGACACCAACAAGGAATGTAGTACAGCATCTACCAGATGAAGTGGAAAATAATTACAAAAATGGAGAGTTGTTACCTGATAACTTAAGATGTCCCATTGCAGGCACATCAGGTTGTGGAAAACCACTTTACTGGTTGATAATTTCTTGCTTCCCCCAATTGGCTAGATTGGAAAAGTGGATACTTGTATGTGTTTTCTAAAAGTTTAGAACAACCGAAATACCAAACACTCATGAAGCTGTACGAGGGACTGGGCATAGCTACATTTGCATCAACAATAACATATAACATCATAAAAAAGCGACAAGAATGTTTTTCTGATCTTCTTTGATTAACAATACTTAAATTAACGTGGAAAAAATCTTATCTTTACATCGGAACGACGAGGATAAATAATGATGGTCAATTCTAGTGTGGTTGAGCGATCGCACTAATTTTATTTTTATTTTTTCAGATGCCGAAATAAACTTTTCTCTTTCTATCACACTAGAACAAAATTTTTGTTATCACACATTCCATTCATCCATGTTAATTGACTAAGAATTGCTTTTTTTCGATAGGTTCTATTTTTTTCCATACATGTCCAGCGAATTCAAGGCACACATACCCATGTTTGTCATCAACACGTCGAAAAGAAAACAAGTTGTTGTCAACTACAGAACAAACATCAAGATGGTGTGCGAATTTCACGATCCAATCCCTGACGACACTTTGTGCAGCGTAATCCTGGTGGCAGAGTAGTCGTTCTTACAAGACGTGAGTAAAGAGAGAGTCACGGAACAGTTTTAAAAAACTAACGCAAGTAGGAAAGTTTCTTTCATATAATTTTTTTTAAAAAAATCGAATAAAAATACTAAATTACAAAAACAATCATAAAATCGCGACCGTATCTCGGAAATCCCCCCCAACTGTCGAAATATTTGAAATGTTTCCCCAAATTTGTGTGTTCCCAGCGTTCAAAAACCTAAAATTTCGAAAACACACACACATGGAGAGATTTCGACGATGCGTACAAAATATTTTTTTTTTGGTCCGTCAAAAATTTTATGATTGCTTTAGAGGTTCGAACGTAACGTGAAAAATCAAAAAGTACATCTTAAAAGATAACTCTGTGGGCTCTCGAAGTTCGAACATAACGTGAAAAATCAAAAAAGGACATCGTAGAAGATTACTCTGACGGCCCTTCTTACTTACGATGAGTTTGAAGCGCTTAGTCTCTACTAATACCTCCTACCGTTTCACCTAGTACACAAGAATGTCAAAGCTCCTACCGTTTTCAACTACTTGTGAACGATCGTAAAAAAATAGTAGTTTAAGTTATATCACGTAAGATCGTAAGAAAGAAATACGTAACCAAAAGAACAATACTTGCAGGTTAACTTAGCCCGTAAAAGTTCGTAAAAAAATGAATATGTCAAGTTATATCACGTAAGATAGTGGAATAACTACAAAGTATGGGGTGGAGATAACCGAGTAGAGATGAAAATTGTACTGGAAAGTCGTCAAACGCCATAAAATTCACAAACAATGTCGTCATAATGTGATACAACTGAGACTAAATGCATACAAATAGGCGATACCTACTAAGAATGGCATGGAACCGCTACTATTATAATACTCCCTTCCCATTTGAAAATCGCACGAACGGGGTATGTGTCCCTCACTAAAATCAGAAAGGGTGGATTTTGCAAATACTTTCTATTGATTCTTTGGGCCCAACTTAGTGGTGTATTTTGTTTGTTTCAACTTGATAAGATTTCCCGTTCTCGAGAAGAAGGTAGTGTCAAGGGTCACTCTGAAACACCCTGTATATCCTGGGAGACCTTTTGTGTCTCCCTCGTTTCACGTGATATTTTGTTTTTACTTTTCACAATCGGTTATTTATATATCGTGGAAGTCGAAGATAGTTCGTGCTTCCGACAAGGCGATGAGGTGTGCGAAGATGCTACCTGCTTCCATGTTAAACCTTTGCTAATCGTCGGCGTATCGTCTTATTCCTTGTCTCGCCTCGTGAAGCTCGTTCAACCTATCTTCCATTTTTTTTCCCTGCAGCCTGAAAAAAGGTGTCAAGATCTTGCATGTTTTTTGTACGGCATATTTTCTGAAGGTCATCCATGAGAACCATTTTGTACTATGGACGAAATTCCTGCTTCACATTGAAAAAGTCGATGTTCACGTCACCTTTATCGAAAATGAACGTAAATGTGTTATGCAACAGTACGGGAGGAAGTTGCGTCATTTTTTTTTGGTTATTTATGGACTCCATCCCAAATATTGTTTCGTGTCCATGGCGATGGTCGTACTCAAAGCTGGAACCCGGTCTCCCAAACAAGCGTCTCTGGTTATGAATTTTTCGAAAGCTGCATGTTCCAATATTTTATCTTCTTCGGAACGTGAATCTAGATTTGTTTGTGTGTTGTAAGCGATGTCGCGATCTTTGCATGCTGCGTCCAACGGATTCACTCTCCTGTCTAGTATTTCCAATTTTTGATAGACTTTGGTACGCGGTCCGCAGTACTGGCAACCTACGATATGCATTTCGAACTGTAATTTGTTGATGACGTCGTTCACGAGTCCCTAGCCTTCTGCCACGTTCCAAAATGTCGGTGGAAGAGTGTTGATTATTTTAATCAGGTATAATATTCCATTACTTAATTCAGGATGAAGTTAGAGAGTTTGGTGCTGATCATGTCCACGATTAATATTTTCACGTTGTAAAAGTTAAGATTACCTGAACCTCCTGCATTTTCTTCGCCTGCTATGACAAGTAAACGATCCATGAGTTTAATAACGTCGTCAACCCCCACGAATTCCTTCGGCAACGTTTGTAGCGTTTGACGCCGCTTCCACGTTTTATATCGTTCCCAATTGGTTTCATGAGATTCCTGTATTTATCTCCGCTGCCAGATTGGACACGATTCTAAATAGCTTGGTTCGTTTGGTACAGAGCATCTGACAATATTAAAATGTCCGTGAAACTTTGATAATCTTCGTCCGGGTAATCTTTCGTATATTTTTTGGTGCCGACTTCCCAAAGTCCAACCGCACTTCGGGACCTGGACCAACTATCTTCCTCGAATGTTACTTTCGCTTTTCCAATTTTACAAATCACTCCTTCGTTAGTTTCCATGCTCGAGTATAATCCGAACAACTCGTCCATGTCGAATTTCGAGGTGCTCATGTATTCTCTCGCCAACGGACCAAACTCGATGTTATCCGAAGAAGATGAAGTGATTCCTATGGCTTGACATTTCGGCTGTTGCCTGAGTTGGAGAGGGGTGTGAATGCTAGAAAGAGGCGTTGGAGGATAATATTAATAATTTCGACTGGAAAGAGGTACGAGTTCCGTGATGAGATCCATGTTCTGTTCCGTGACATTTTTAAACTCCTTACCAAGACCGCTGATAGCGTGGATGATGGGTTGACCTTCGCTCTTGTTCTCTTCGTAAAATCCACGGTTTTTGGATTTCCAAACTTTGAATCGTTTCGCAAGGGAATCGCGCAATTTCAAGTTTTCATCGATTTTTCGTCTTGTCATTTTTTTGATCATCATCATCAATGTGTATTTCATATACAGAATGAGTTTCGTTACCTAAAATATCGTTAGGCATTATGTTTTTTATTTATTATCTGATACGTGATTCTCAATTCCACGAAGAGGGGAATGATATTGTCCTATTCTCCCAGAAGCTTGACGTTGAGAATATCGTCGGTGGAAACATCGTACGTAGTTGTATCGTCCACGTTATTGTGCTTGATCCGGTAAATGTTTTTTTCCGGAAGAAACCTTGATTTCACCCGCATTTTCCGGATTCACGATTATCTGAAGTTTCCCGCCTATCGGAATCTAAAAAAAAAATGAGTTGTTGTTGAAGACGTAAAACGTTTTACCAACTTAGTCGTCGGATTTCGTCCAAATGCTCTTCAGGTGAAACATCAACAGACGTTGAGTTTACATAACATTGAAGATAAGAGATTGTTGAAGCAAGGTGATGCAGTTCCCATGATGGTTTGCTTTCTGAACCGAACAAGTTCATAGGCATGGTTATTTTTTTTAAGATTTTTTCTATTTATGGGCATCATTTCTTGTCATCTTTCGTACGATGGTGTCTAAAGGCAATGTGTGAATCCCACACGATAAGATGCATCTTTTCTCGTCGTGAGGATCCAATGCTACTTTTCTAAATTTATTGGTTGTGATGATATGATCAACTCTTTGGATTATTTTCTCGACTCTCAATATTGGCGATAATGCGTTAAGACAGAAGACATAGTCTTGGTAGGTTAGTTTTTTTTCCACCGTATTTTGCCCACTTCTTTAGCTTTCTTCGTGACGCTACTCTCTGTTCTTATCGCTTAAATTTTTGAACCCAACTTGTGCAAACTTAACAATAACATCACCATTGCATTCATACTTCAATTTGCCGAGAACCTTCTTGTTGTGGGAAGGAATTCCAAATCTGTTCGATTGGTGGTAGGAAGAAGTATCGAAATAATCAAAACATATCAGGGTGTTTCAGGTCTTCCTATACGTTTGGTGTTTGTATTGAACAAATAAAACTGTCTGTGTCTGTGTACAAAGGTGAGATATACCATTGTAGAATGGTTTCATTTCGTCATAATAAAATTCGAACGTGTAAAGTTTCGACAAATCTAAAACTGTAGCTCCAACGTAAATCGGTTTTCTAAATTTCATTAAGTTTATTTTGAGATTTAAAAGTGCTGGATTCTCGTTGTAAATGCGTCGTGATTTGAATATAAGATCGGACACCCACTTTCTACATTTATTGTTATCTGAAATCAATTTTATGTCTATATGCTTTTTAACATTCTCCATTGTTTTTCCATACACTACGTTATTCATCAGCTTTAAGAAATCTTTGTCTAAATATGAAATGGCGGCGGTGTGATGTTTTGGTGTTAACGTTGATATACTGATGCACCCACGGAGAATGTTTAAACTTGAGAACCATCCGGATTTGCACTATACGAAACCCCTTTCCCATTAAAAATCTCAAATAGTGCACGACGCATCTCTCTTTTACCTCCAGGGTGAATAAAATTTTATGTTGAACCGAGTCGGGTGGACATTTGATTTCGGGAGTGGGAGGTAAATCCGAAAACATGTCGTGCAGGTGGTCGGAGAATTCGAGGTCCACCTCTGGGAAGAAACCACATTCATGATCGTCGAAAGTTTGAATATCGAATGATATGGGATCAACCCATTTGAATCCTCTGTAGGGGATGTGCATATAAATTGTTAACTTCGACATAGAAGATTTAACTGGAGGGTCGATTTGGTTCATGTTGCTTCGAAGTCATATGAACGTTATTGGGTTTTGCATATCTCTGAGTACATTGCATCATTCCCCAACGTATCCCCCTCTCTATAAAAAGCAAGATGTGTACGTCCGAAATAAGTTCCAGCTTGATATTGGTCTGGAGTAACATGGCCGATCGTGGTGGAATACTTTTCTGTTATCAAAAGTAAAACCTGAATTGCAGGTCGGACAAACAACAGCGGCATAGAGTAGTTGCAATTCGATGGTAGCTAAGGAATCATCGATTTCGATTTATGCAACACGCTTCCAATATTCCTAACCTCTTCCACCATCTTTTCGAAGAAGCTTTCTATTACATTTGGTCCTCTGTACACATAAGGTGCATTTGTTTTAACAGGTGAATCGAGCCACAAAAACACGTAACCAAAAATGGAAGCCTCGGGCAGGTGGTAAGGTGTTCTGGAAGAAAGTTCTGAGTCCGGTTCTCAGTAGATCAACGGTTTCAGGAAAGCCTCAAAATCCGCGATGATGATAACGGGATGCTCTAACATCGCACTGTATATTTTAGATTCTTCGACCTCTTTCGATTTTTTCATCAACATTCGTACGGGTTTATTCTCGACGCGATTTGTTTGGTGTTTGGCAAGATTCTCTGACGTAATTTGACGTCCGGTGTATTTTCGGTAGTTGAGTTGTTTTTGATCATCCAACGTGGTTAAGATTATTGGCAAAACTTTGATGTGGATTGCATATATGGTTGTTTTACTTCTGACAAAATGGGAAAGTGAACGAATGAGGCAGTAGTGATGGATATTTTCGTTGGAAACGAGGAGGAGATTTATTATCTGAGCATTGTCATCATCAACAATGTTTATCCTGACGGGACGTACGACATGCTTAACTGATGTAAACGAATACACAGAGTTTGGGTTTTTGAGCAATGATGGAATGTGTCTATCTCATCATCTGAATTCCGATATTCAGAAGATAGAATGACATGAAATCTAATTGGACAGTGTCGAGTTCCTTTTTCAGAAGGTCCACTACAGAAGATTTCATTTCACGCAAGGCGCCACTGATGTCATATCATGCTTCTGATCTGAAATTGAAGTCTTTGCGTTGTGCACCAAAAGCAGTTCGTCGTAGTTTGAATTCAACCGGAATTTTCTTACTCTGTTTGGATTGAGCGCATCAGTCGAAGAATTGACACTTTTTTTTTACAGAACTATTTGACTAGTCGATGCTGCTTCGGGAAATGACGCTTTGCAAATCTTAACGTTCCTTTTTAGGTCGTTAACGCTAATTTTCATTCCGCATTAAGGACGGGGTTTATTGGGCAAAAAACCCTTTCTATCAAGATTAGAGAAACCTGTACCTATTGTCATTTTTCCGAATTTTCAATTACCACCTCCATTGTTATATTTGGCTCAATTTACAAATTGGCCATTACCAAAATTACCACAAGGTCATGGCGTTTCCTAAATGACAATAGTTAAAGACACATTTTAGTGAAATATGCCGGCAGAAGCTTAGTTTGTTTTTCTAGAATGCCTTCGTCGTTGCAAGTCATCTGACCCTTTCACTAAGAAATGAAAAAAATACATTAAAAAAAGTTAGCCAAAAAAACGGACATTCAATACTTTCAAGGTTTCGCTCATAGATGGCTATTTCGTCGACTATCAAAAATTGGAACATTCTGATTTTTTTTCTTCAAAATTACAAAAATCGTAAAATAGCAAAATTTAGTGGACATATCTCGAAAACGGCGAGAGATATTGCGAGAATAACTCGACAAATCCTCCCGAAATACATTCCCCTCGATTTCGACTGCTTAGAGTACGCGTGCAAAAATTTGGAGGTCCTGAAGTCAATGGGGGTCAACTTCCAATTTTTGCTTTTATAAGTCGTAACTTTCGAACAGACGATCGTAGAGATCTCGGTTTTGGTGCGTTAGCTGAGTCTCGATGTCCTCTTTGATTTTCTAACAAAATTAACAAAGGTCATCATGGACCCCCCTCTGAAAAACTAAAATTGCGAATATCTCGAAACGGCGAGAGATAAGACGAAAATAAATCGAAAATATCCCCCAAATACTTGTCGATTTTGAGACTTTAGAGTAGGTACACAAAATTTGGTGGTCCTAAATTCAAGAGGGAGGGAGGTCAAGTGCCGAATTTTATTTTCATCGCTCGTAACTTTCGATGAGACATGCGTTAGCAGTCCACCCTTCATAATTTCGACCGGATCTCAGAAGGTTGCAGTTTTTGGTAGAAATCTGTTTTTCTTGAATTAGCATGTAGGTTAGTTTATCACATAAAAGATCGTAAAAAAATAAAAGGCGGGTTAAGCGTAAAAAGAAACATGGTGCAAATTTGCAAGAGCTTAAAAAGTGTTGCCCGTGCATTTTTTATGTTAGCTTAGCTCATAAAAGATCGTGAAATCAAAAGTAGGTCAAAATATGTTTCCAGAACGAAGTGTTTTACCTACCAAAAGTAGGTCAAAGCTCCTACCGATTTGTACTACGTTACCTAGCTCGTGAAAGATCGTAAAAAAATATTATATTTTAAGTTATATCACGTACGTTCGTAAGAAAAAAAAGGACGTAGACAAAAAAAACACTTTTCGGTTAACTTAGTTCGTAAAAAAGTAAATAGGTTAAGTTAAATCACGTAAGATCGTGGCATACTTACAAAGCATGAGATGGGGAAAACCGAGTCGAGGTGAAAATTGCCCTGAAAAATTCGTCGAACGCTATAAAATGCACAAAAATTCGTCATAATATTATGCAACTCAAGCTAAATCCATAGAAATAAGGGATACCTACAAATGATAAGGTAGAAACAACTACTATACACTTCTTTTGTCCTCAATGTTGAAAGGCAATTAGCGTTCCTAATATAAATAAGCATCCGAAAATTTGCAAACTATCGACAGGATCTCTATCGAAAAGGAAAATTGATTATCCTGTAACTGAAGCCTCTATTTGAAAACAAATTAAGTTATCCAATGAACATATACCAATTAGGTCTGCATATAACGGTCAGCTCGAGGATTTCTATTTTACGTCGGAACCAGGACGTGGCATTCCTAGTTTCTTGAGTTAAACGAAAACATGTATAATAAATATTACTTAAGATATACTGGAAAACAATTCCATTAAAGTATATGTTTATCTATTTTCTGAATACGGAAACCCGATGGCACAACGAATATTTATATCACAGAACGAAAAACCAGGTTCTTCGTTTGGTAGACATCGATAATTTGGACGCCTTCTATTCTAATTTTCCCAACGAACTTGTTAAGCAAGACGATTATTTCGAGGCTAAGGCATCCGGATGGTCATTGTGTGGTAGTCCTCGCAAATTAATCACTTATTTAAACAAATTCACACCTCTTTCGGCTTCTATCTTCGTTCCCCTTCCAGTAGACATTCAACATAAGAGAGCTGTGTTGAAAATTAAAAATAATGACGATAAATGTTTTTTCTGGTGTGTATTGGCAGCTCTGCATCCTTTTGATTGGTCAATTCATCTAGAGCAGGTTCGTAATTACACGCAATATGTTGATGAGATTAAATATGCTATGGCAGGTATCGAGCATGCCAGTTTCTCTAAAAGATATATCAAAATTAGAGTCGCGTACACAAGATGCAGAAAGCAAATGCTTAGCGATAAATGTGTATGGTTTCACAAAGGACAAGCATATAATATATCATCTTAGGATAATCAATGTTAATGACGACGAGACAACTGAAATCAACCTGATTCTTATTGCTGACGATGACAAGTTCCATTATTGCCTAATGGGTTCACATCCACGGTTTGTCAGAATTCAAAAAAACAAGCATAAAATTCATATCGAGGTTTGTCCAAGATGCTTAACCACGTTCGTTGGTCGTGAACAACGTAAACAATAAAATTTTCATGGTCGCCAAATTGCGACAGAGTAACTTGCGAACATAAAATATATTGTGGCATCAGCAGACAAGCTTGCATGTGTGGTTGTGTGGCGTGATACACCTGTTAAAACAAATAAACCTAATGTATATTGTGGAACACGATACTGTAGAACGATTCTTGGATAAAATCTTTGAGGAAGTTGATAAAATTGGCAGCTTGCTGCATAAATCGAAACCGATGCTTCAGTTATCTGCTACCGAATTGCAAAATCACAATGCAACCGTTGTCTGTCCAGTGCGCGATCTACATTTCACAGTTGATAATTGGAAAGTATTCCACCACGTTCATTTCAGTCCATTATGTAATACGTGTAACCTCAAAATCCAAAAAAAATTAATTTGTCCTCATATTATTTCACAAAGGCAGCGGATATGATTTTCACCACCTATTCAAACATATTGGCTATGATACTAAATTTATATGTGTCTTGGCTCAGAATGAGTAGCGATATATCAGTCTCAGCAAGCAAGTGTCGATCCCTTGGACGGAAAATACCATCGAGATGCCTTTTATCGACTCTTAAACATTTATTTCGGGAAACCTCGACGCTCTCGCGAGCAAACTCACCGATGATAAATTAATATTCAAGATCGCTAGTTTTCCTAATTTGAACGTAGAACTCGTTAGGCAAAAAGGAGTGGATCCCTATGAGTATGTGACCGATCATTTAAAGTTTGAGGATGAATTACGTCCGTCAAGGTCAAAGTTTTACAGTCGACTCAAAGGTTCAGAAATAACGGATGAAGAATTCCAACATGCACAATTGATGTGGAAGAAATTAGGATGTAGGACACTTGGTGAATATCTCACGGCATACCTGAAATAGGATGTAGCGATTCTCGCTGACGTTTTTAATGCATTAAGGATAACGGCAGTGAATATTTATAAATTAGACCCTTCTTACTTTTACAGCCTTCCTGGTTTGGCGTGGTCGGCCATGTTGTTAAAAACTCGCAGCAAGCTAGAACTTATTTCCGATGTGGACATGCTTCTCTTCATAGAGAGAGGGATACGGGGCGGAATGGTTCAATGTTCGAAAAGACATGCAAAGACAAATAACATGCATATGTCTGAGAATCAATACTATCCAAACCGTTCCTCTAATTACATATTTTACGTTGATGTAAATAATCTTTATAGATTCGCTATGATGCAGAAACTTCCCTACGGGGCAATATATATTAATAATTTCGACGGTGATGAGTATGGTCTGTTCACAGGGGTGGATATCGAATTCCCCGACCATCTGCACAATATGTTCAGCAATATGTAGCCGGCACCCGAATTCAAATGTCCATCTGATTCTAATCAACATAAGCTTTTATTAACTCTGGAGGCAAAAGACATATACGTTCTTCATTACAAAAGTCTAAAGTTTTTGATTGGGAAGGGAGTTCTGATAGTACATGTGAGATGAATACTCAATGTAAACCATTCTCCATAGTAGCGTCCATATATCGACGTTAACACCAAACACCGTACCGCCGCCACATCCGAGCTTGATCGCGACTTTTTTAAATTGATGAATGATGCGGTATATGGTAAGACCATGGAAAATGTAAGGAATCATATGGACATAGAATTGATTTCAGATAAAAATAAATCTAGAAAGTGGATGGCTGACCCTAAATTCAAATCACGAAAACTTTACAACGAGAATCTTGCACTTTTTAATCTCAAAATAAAATTAATAAAATTTAAAAAAAAACGATTTATGTAGAAGTTACGGTTCTCGACTTGTCGAAGCTTAACATGCTTGAATTTCATTGTAATTTTATGGAAAACTTCTACAATGATAATATCATACTTTTGTACACAGACACAGACAGTTTTATGTATTGATTTATTTATTTATTCCAGACAAACATCGAACTTATACGAAGACCTTAAATACCCTGACATGTTTGATCATTTTAATATTTCTTCCTACCCACCAAAACCGAACGGATTTGGATTTCCATCCAGTAACAAAAAGGTGCCAGGAAAAAGAAAAGATGAGAAAAATGTTGAAAACATCCTCGAGTTTGCTGGCTTGCGTTAAAAAATATATGCAATAAGAAGAGAGAGTAGCGTCTACTCACTGTCGTCAATGCTACGATTAGAAGAAATAATCCAAAGCGTGGATGACGTACTCATCACAAACAAAGTTAGAAAAGTTTCACTAGATCTTCGTGATGATAAAAGATGCATTTTTGATTGTGGGATGCATACATTGCCTTTGGGTCATTAAAGTTTAATAGACTGCAAGAATTCCACTCAATGCACTTAAAACATAACACCCATTCTTCTTCGCACCACCACACACTTCACATTACATATATCAAATAACCAGCATGCCTATGAACTTTTTTGGTTTCAGAAAGAAAATCATCATGGAAACTGAGTAGTGTAGGTGTGCCGGTTGGCCAACCGAAAATGAGGCTCGGTGAGGCTCGCCTTAATGGAATTCTCTCGTAAGGCATGAGCCTCATTTTCTTGCAGTGTTGCCAACTCCTTACTCGAAAAAATCACCGAGGTTTTTTTTGGGTCTAACCTAACCTAAATCAAGGAGCTGGCAACACTGCTTGAGGCTTGCCTTGCAGCGTTGCCAACATCTTACTCGAAAAAATCACCAAGGTTTTTATTCTGGTCTAACCTAACCTAAAGCAAGGAGCTGGCAATACTGCTTGAGGCTTGTCTTGCAGTATTGCCAACATCTTACTCGAAAAGTCACCAAGGTTTTTATTTTGGTCTAACCTAACCTAAAGCAAGGAGCTGACAACTTTGCTTGAGGTCTGCCTTACAGTGCATAAAGCAATTTGCCAACCTACTGGTACTTTTGCCATAGCTTTTTACAAAAAAAGAGAGAGAGGAGAAAAAGAGAGAGAGGGAAGAGTTAAACAACCGACAATGCTGCCAACACCTACCTACAGCTTTTTTTACTTGGCAAGAATTTAGCCAATTTAGCAAGGAGTGCCGGCAACAAATATATACTGCCGTAAAAAAAGAGAAATGGATGGATGGATGGCAACACAGTATGTGTGTGCGTGTGTGTATAATATGTAGCATTATTAACTAGAGTGTGTTGGCAACCCATCTGCAACTAAAAAAAGATAGAGATACCAACATTGCTGTAAGATAAAGAAAGAGAGACCTATTGCGACTTTTGTAAACCTCTCACGGGGGAAACACGATGTGCTATACACACGTGCGCGCTGGTGCTTCTTATTATTTTTCGTATTGTGAGGCAAACAAACAAATAAATAATTGTTGTTTTTTAGGATGCCTGGCCCCTAACCTCGCCAGGGTGCGTGGTGCCCAACCCAAAAAGGTTCTAACGGCTGCGGCTCTAGATAACCGCACCTCTGTAGAGTTTCACGTGTTTTTTTTTGTATGGTAGTGGTGGTGCTGGCAATAGTGGGTGGGTTAATTGTTGTTGTAGTATTTTGGTTATTTGGCAGAGTGCTGCTGGTAACTGGAGGAGTTAGCGTGGGAACGTGAGGCGGTGGCGTCTGATTGTCTCCCGCGTTATTGTTCCCACCCGAAGGTCTGCTCCGCCCAGTTCCGGTCGGTCTTTGTACGGGTGACCTCGGCGGTATTGTGTTGGTTCCGCCGCCGGGCACGCCAGTGAGGCGCTGGCGTCTGATTGTCTCCCGCGTTATTGTTCCCACCCGAAGGTCTGCTCCGCCCAGTTCCGGTCGGTCTTTGTACGGGTGACCTCGGCGGTATTGTGTTGGTTCCGCCGCCGGGCACGCCAGTGATGCGGTGGCGTCTGATTGTCTCCCGTGTTATTGTTCCCACCCGAAGGTCTGCTCCGCCCAGTTCCGGTCGGTCTTTGTACGGGTGGCCTCGACGGTATTGTGCTGCGATCCAAATCATGATGGACGGGTGTGTTGTTTTTTTGTTATTATTTATCGTCAAAGGCCATGCACACGTAACTCGAACCAACCTTGGAATTTTAGCTACCGACAGGTATAAGTTTCTATTAGAAACCCCGCGCACATCAGTTGCAGTCGAGTATTGCTACTGGGTAGCCGCATAAAAGTGTACGCTATACCAAGTGTAATATCAAGTGTAATAGAAACCGAATTAGTTTGGTCTGTCAGGTGAGTACCATATCAGCATAAGTTATACGCACACAAGTTGCTTGACCAGCTATAAAACTAAAATTTACGCAATTATACTACTGTTTTGTGTGTGTTAAATTGCTAGCAGCTTTTTGTAGGTAAGTTTTGTTTTTTGTTATTTTTTTGCATGTGTGTGTGTTAATAATAATTGCGAGCGGCGTTAGTGAACAGAAACTGTTGTTTTGATTAAACAACGAAATTACGCTAAACAAAAAAATATGAGCATATATATAACATGTGCTTGAAAAAAACTATTCTTCATTGCAAATAACATAAAAGCGGGGTAACAATCGGAGGGGGAGGGGGCAATGATTATGATCATGTTAGTTTACTTATAGTGGATAGTATTGACGCGTGTACACTGGGTTGGATTTGTTTTTAAGTCTATTTTATGCATAGTAAGGCTAATTGAAACTGGGTCTACAGTGGGATCCGAACCACTTCCACTGGGTATCGAACTTGGAGTTTACAATTATACAAGTGTACAGGGGAAACTTAATTTTTTTTGAATTTGTTGATACTCTCGATTAGATTTTGTTGTTTTAAGTCTATTTTATGCATAGTAAGGCTAATCGAAACTGGGCCTACAGCGGGATCCGAACCACCTCTGCCGGGTATCGAACTTGGAGTTTAAAATTATACAAGTGTACAGGGGAAACTCTATTTTTTTAATTTGTTGATACTCTGGGTTGGATTTTGTTGTTTTAAGTCTATTTTATGCACAGTAAGGCTAATCGGGACTAGGTCTACAGTTTTTTTTAAAGTAGGATCCGAACCACTATATATTTTTATTGGGTTCGAACCTAGGACCTCTTGATTACAAGGCAACAACACAACCACAGCACTATCGAACCCTAGTAAATATGTAGGAAAAAACAACGGTATATACATAATCCAAATTTGCGTGGTTCTAGGTCCCATAGGAACCAAGAAAATCAATGTCTTGGAAAACATCTTAAGATATTTGTCTTAATCTTTAAGAAAGTCGACTTCCGGTCTGTTAAGATGTTACTTCCGGTTTGTCAAGAAAATTTTCTTAAGACGTTTGTCTTAAGATGTTTTCCAAGACATTGATTTTCTTGTCTCCTAATTGACCTAGGATGATGATTTTAGGTTTGTTGGATAGGATTTGACGAAAACTATTCGACTAGCAAATAAAATCGATTCCACCCCCTCAAGTTTCGAAAATATAGACAATTTTTTTATTTTTTGAGAAACTTGATTTGTTGGCTTAGTTTTTACCCTATTTCGAAAATTTTAATGATATTTGATAAAAAATTGAATGTACTCTACAACCTATTGGAAACATAATGATTAGTGCTTACTGTTTTCGAGTTATTTTAAATTTAAATTTCAAGATGTAATTTCTAAGTTGTTTTGTAACTCGTAAACTATGGGTCGTAGAAAACCCATTCTTGTTTTATCTGCTATTGCCCGACAAATACTATAAACACAAATAATGTTTATTGCTTGATTTAAAAAAATAAAGATCGAAAATAATTTTGTTTTCTGAAAATAAAAAATGTGTGTATGGAAAAAAATACGATTGTGTAATTTTTTTATGATGTATGTTTGCATGTAAAAATAAGTATACCTGAAAGTTTTAGAATTTCAAAATAGCTATATATATATATTTGCTATTAT
Organism: Lepisma saccharinum; assembly: GCF_977018435.1. NCBI lineage: Eukaryota > Metazoa > Arthropoda > Insecta > Zygentoma > Lepismatidae > Lepisma > Lepisma saccharinum. The sequence continues at coordinate 10,808,138 of NC_139252.1, forward strand.
ATCAGCCAAAATAATAGAATATATATAAACAAGTACATTTTCATAGTTTCATACCTCTACTAGATTGGTGGAAAAATATACTAATGGGCAATAAAATCTGAAGAAAATTTGTGTCTAACAAAAATAAACTAAATAGAATTACACATGCATACAATATTTATTGTGTTTTTTTCTATCTACAATTATATTTTTCTTATATATTTTTTTTATTTTTTTTATAGAGTTGATTAAAGCACATATTTGAGGAAGGCAACACCACCCATATATAAATAAACATACCCCGAAAAAATGCGCTCCATGAAAAGTTGCCCTGTGTGTAAAAAACTATATCAAGCAAAAATTTTGCAAGACATTGTCGCACCTGCGTGCCAGGCAAGCATTTGGCTGCTACCGAACTGTGTTCCGGATGCAATAAACACATTACAATTGCGTATGTCAAAAAGCATAAGCTTATTTGTCTAAGCAAAAATACATCTGGGGCCCAGCCTTCGACCTCCACCAAGAGAAAGGCAGAAGCAGCCTCCATCAATGCACCACCCGCCAAATGCGTCAAGCCTGCGATAAAAGCGAACCAGTCTGCTTTCCAGCGTTTGTTAGAGGACTTTCCCCTTACTTCGGAGGACTCATGCGACGTGCGTAGCTTTTTGGAGAATGTGCAAGCCCAAATTATTTCCATCCTCGGCGATGCGCTTGCAACGCACTCCACCAAATTCTACGCATCGCTTTGTTGCTGGTACAAGAAGCCGTCTGATGAAATTTACAGCTTCTGCCACAACACCAAGGCGAAGACGCTACATCTGGCGGATGTCGACATCCTTGAGGTCATCTACAACAAGTTTGCCGAGGAGCTGCTGGCAAAGCAAGAAGAACATGAAGCTAAGGGCTCGGGGGGTTCGCCGTGTGGGAAGCCTCACGAACTGCGCGTCAAACTTTGCAAGTTTGTGCCTCTCTCCGCATCCAGCTACGTCCCCTTACCATCTACCATTGCTGCAAAGATGGCCGTCCTGAACATTCAGAACAGTGACGCCAAGTGCTTCGTTTGGTCGGTGCTTGCAGCGTTGCACCCTGTCCACTGGAAAAAACAACCACACCGAGTTAACCACTACCTACCCTACGAGCCAGAGCTGGAAGATGCGAAAGCTGGGATCGACTACCCGGTGGCGCTTTCGGACATTCGCAAGTTTGAGGCCCGCACACGCAACCCTCGGTTGGCCATCAACATTTATGGCCTCACCGACGAAAATGTGGTGTACCCTATCCGGGTGAGCGACGTAGACGACGATGGTGTGCAGGAAATTCATCTTCTGCTCATCAAGGACGAGACCCATCACCATTACACCCTCATCCGTTCCTTCTCTCTCGGCTTGTTTCGAGCCAAACAAGCAAACACGAACACCACAAAAAAGTTTGTCGCAGGTGCTTGTCTATTTTTGATAATCAAAAACAGCAGGATTATCAGCGCATCAGAGGTCCCAACATCGCTGCCGAGAAGCTCGCTAACCACAAGCTCTACTGCAATGCCAACGAACCGGGGGTGGCAGACTTGCCCGAACCTGGCACCGTGGAGCGTTTCCACATGCACGGTGCCATGGTGGAGCACCCCGCTATTATCATCGCGGATTTCGAGGCCTTCCTCAAACCCCTGTCCACTTGCGATCCCGATCCCGAAGTTTCCTCCACCACCCCTTACCAACTCCACGAGGCCTCGAGTTACGCCTACGTTGTGGTGCGACGAGACCAGCACATCGCCCCCGAGCCCTACGTGTACCGTGGTCCCGACGCAGCCAAACACTTCCTCGAGAGGATGGTTGTGGAAGCCAACGAGATAGGGAAGGTGCTGTTGGCCCCCAAGTCTATGCTCCCACTGTCTCATGACGATCAACGTAGACACGATGAGGCCATCGCTTGCCCTGTCTGCGTTGAGGAGTACACCGCCAACAACTATAAAGTCCGACACCACGATCACTTTAACGGTAGGTACGTTGGTCCTTGGTGCAATGATTGCAACCGTATGGCCCGGGACCCACGCTTCATCCCTGTGTTTTTTCACAACGGCTCGGGGTACGACTTTCACCACCTGATCAAGCATCTTGGGTACGACGACATGCGAATTAACGTTCTCGCCGAGAACGAGGAGCGTTACATCAGTGTGAGCAAATGGGATCGAATCCCGAGATCATGCTCTACCGTCGAGCTTCGCTTCCTCGACTCCCTGAGGTTCCTCCCGGCCAGCCTCGATGCCCTGACGAAAAAACTCAGCAACGAGCAAATGCTTATTACCTCTGCAAATTTTCCAAACTTGGACGCCGGTCTCTTCAGGCGTAAGGGGGTCTACCCCTACGAATACGTCACCGACTCTACCAAGTTTGCGGAGACGTCGCTACCTCCCCAGGCGAAGTTCTACAGTCAGCTACGAGGCTCGAACATCACCGACGAAGAATATCACCACGCCCAGTCCATGTGGCGCGAGCTGGGTTGTCGAACTCTAGGAGACTACCACGACGCCTACCTCAGACTTGATGTGACGCTCCTCGCCGACGTGTTCCAGACGTTCCGGGCGACCGCAATGAAGATCTACCACCTGGATCCCGCCTACTTCTATAGTCTCCCCGGACTGGCGTGGTCAGCCATGTTTCTGGTGACGAAAATCAAGCTGGAGCTTCTTTCGGATGTGGACATGATGCTGTTTGTGGAACGCGCTATCCGGGTTGGCATGGTCCAGGTGTCGCAACGGCACGCGCGCGCCAACAACCATCACATGGCTACTGGGTACGACTCCACCCAACCGTCGAGCTACATCATGCACACGGATGTGAATAACTTGTACGGGCACTCCATGATGCTGCCACTCCCTTTTAGAGGGTTTGAGTGGGCTGATCCTACCAAATTTGATGTTGAAGGTTTCGACGATTCGGAATGCGGATTTTTCGCCGAGGTGGCCCTTGAGTTTTCCGAGAAGCTGCAGGATTTGTTCTGCGATCTTCCCCCTGCACCCGAGTTTAAGTGTCCACCCGATTCCAACCAGACGAAGCTCGTCATGGATTTCGAACCCAAGAAGAATTACGTCCTTCACTACCAGAATCTCCGGTGGTTGATGCAGCGAGGGGTCACAGTCCACGCAGTTCACCGCATCCTCAAGTTCGAGCATTCTCCATGGTTGCGTCCATATATTGAAGTCAACACTGAATACCGCACCGCAGCCACGTCCGAGCTTGATAAGGATTTCTTCAAGCTCATGAATAATGCGGTGTTTGGCAAGACCATGGAGAATGTACGGAATCGCGTGGACATAAAATTGGTGACGAGGAAAGAGCGATGTCGTCAGCTTGTCGCGAGTCCATTGTTCAAGTCTCGAACAATCTACAACGAGCAGCTATCTCTGATTCACATGAAGCAAGGTGTGGTGAAACTCACCAAGCCCATCTATGTTGGAGCCACGGTTCTGGATCTGAGCAAGCTCCACATGTTCGAGACGTACTACGACATATTACGTCCACACTACGGCCACAACATCTCGCTTCTCTACACGGACACGGACAGCTTGGTGTACCACGTTCGCTCAGCCGACGCATATGGGGATATAGCCACAGTTCCATCTTTGGTTAACCTCTTCGACACCTCGGGCTATCCCCAGCCGAACCAGTACGATATCCTGGCCCGTAACAAGAAGGTGCCTGGCAAACTCAAAGATGAGAAGGACGGAGACGTGATTCTTGAGTTTGCAGGTCTTCGCGCCAAGGCCTATACCATTAAAGCCGAGGGCAGCGTTACCAAGAAGGCCAAGGGTGTCGGCAGACAGGTGGTTCGGGAGCATCTCACATTCGAGGACTTCGTGGATTGCCTCAAGACCAGGTCGTCGGTTCTAAGAGCAGAACAGCGCTTCCAGAGCGTCGACCATGTGTTGACCACCAACAAAGTGAGGAAGATTGCCCTGGATCCCAACGACATCAAGAGTTGCGTTCTCCAATGCGGAATCCACACACTGCCGTGGGGGCACTATCGCTTAGCAGAAAGCAAAACCTGCAACATATGCCCATCTTCAACAGAAGATTCATAAAAAAACAAAAACAAAAAAAAAACAAAAAAAACAAAAAATCATTTTGTTAGTCATTACAAAAAAAAAACACTGACTGTCATTACAAAAAACTTTGACCGTATTCTTAAATAACCAGCATACCTATGAATCTCTTTGGTTTCCGAAAACAAACCAACATGGAGACTGTACACCGCGCGACGACAGATCATGAATTTCTACCTTCCATGTTAACTAAACTCAATGGTCTACTGATTGTTCACCTTAACAGCATTTGGACGAAATTGGATGACGATGTGGGTAAGATGTTTTACGTCTTCAACAACAATTTACATTTTTACGAAATTCCGATCGATGGAAAACTTCAAATCACCGTGAATCCGGAAAACGTAGGCGAAATCAAAATATCTACCGGCAAGAACATTTTTCGAATCAAGCACGACAAGATGCTTTCTAACATTACGTACGATGTTTCTGCAGGAGATTGTTTATACGTGGAACTCCTAGGAGATTACGACAAACTCATTCCTCTCTTCGTAGAATTACGAATCGTCTATCCTATTATAAATAACCGTTAACCAAAATGCCTAACGACATTTTCGGCCACACCAAACGTGTAGACCATGCAGAAGAGATTCTCATGTTGGACGTCCGAATTAAAAAGTTGAGGAGCGATTTGATCGCTTTGCAGGAGACCTTAAACAAAAGTTTAGAGTCGGAGATCGCTACGCTCCAAACGCAATGTCTCGACCCCATTCTGAAAATCGATTCCGAACTGAAAACGCTCATAAAAAATTATGTCGACGTACCTTCTTACGACAACGTTCAAAATATACAGTTGAGCGTGGATAAGCTTCAAAATGATTTGCTCAAATTGCAGCAATTTCAATCGAAAAATGAAGATTTGGAAAAATTGAAACTCGAAATCGAAGAACGAACTTCGGCAATAGAAAAGAATTTCTCTGAACTTCAAACCGTCGTGAAAGATATTGATGTAGAACGCTTGCATGTTGTTGTTTCCAAATTACAAGAAGAATTCGCCAGCACGTTGGAAGAAATTAAATCCAAGTTACAGACTTTGGAAGATACCATGACGAACCTACCATCGTCAGACGAACTGCAGGTCATCGGCAAAAGCGTCGCGAACATAAAAATTCAATTGGAGGCTTATCAAGATTTCGAACACATTCAAACCACCATCGCTACGCTTCAGGCGTCTCTGGAGTTCATCAACGAAGAAATTAAAAATATTCACGCTGAAGCAAGTGCGTTGACGAGCATACAAGACACGTTGAGCACGGTTCAGCAGAAGATCGAATATTTAGAAAATTTGAACGTCGAATCGAACCTTGCTCATTTTCATCACGTACTGGACAACATACAGGGTGACTTGGAATCGTTACGGACGAGCGTACCTTCGAGCGAAGATTTGGAAAAATTGAAAACGGCCGTGACGGCACTATCCGATTCGAGCGACGTCAAAAGTTCATTGAGCGATCTCGAGAGTAGGGTGGCCAATCTCCCCACCTCAAAAGAATTACACGCTTTGAAAAGGAGCATATCACGTATGCTGAAACGACTAGAAACGGAAACGGCGAACGTGGAACAGATTCGAGACGAACTTGCTTCGCTGGTGTCGACGCTGCCCACTTCGCAGAGCGTCGACGACCTTCACACGCAGTTTACCGAGATGCGAAGCATCGTGAACGATCTTACCGAGAAAAGTTCGAAATTGAATCAAGTCGAGAACCTTCAGAGTATCGTCGTCAACATCAGAGATCAAGTTGGAGTGCTGGAATCCACGCAGGAATCGACGCTGGCCTCTTTCGGTGCCAAATTACAAGAACTGAACGAAAACTTCAAGCAGTTGAACGTGGAAGTGAAAATCAAACCGTCATTTTCTACAGTAACGGATACCATCGTCGAACATTTGTTGCCCGTACAAAATACACTGGGACAGCTTCACAGCAACCTCGTTAGCGTCGATACTAAATTCGCTAAACTGCATTCTCTGCAAGCCATCGAAATCAACAGCGTACCCAATCAACAGAGAATCTCCACGTTCGTCGAAGGTAACAAACTGTACATGTTACATCCTTATCATCCGCACTACAAGTTTCTCCTCGATGGCACGATTCAGATAAATGAATTTTCGTACTGGTCTCACGGCAGAAAAGCTAGCGTTCGCACCATGACCTTGATATCGAATCGTGGTGTCCAGAAAGCAGGAAACATTCCTCTGGCACGTTGGAACGAAACGCGCAACATATATGAAATACACGAAGACGAAGATCTTGCCGTTTTTGACGTGAGTGCCGGCGATAAGCTGATCATTCAAAACACGAGCGAAGTGCCACCCTCTTTGAATCCCATCACGCTGGTGCTTCTCTTCAAACGTAAACTCTAAAAAAAATGTCTAGGCAAGCCATCGTCCAAGAATTGCATAAACCTGCACGCCGCAACTACAAACGTTTAGCTGTGGTAACCAAGGGAATCGATGACCTCTGGCAAAGTGACCTCGTGGAGATGAGTAGCGGCAATCTAAAAAATGTGCATAAATTGAACAAGGGCAACAAGTACCTCCTCACCGTCATAGACACGTTTTCGAAATTCGCATGGGCTCTACCTTTGAAAGCCAAAACAGGAACGTGCGTCACAGAAGCATTCAAGACAATTTTTCGCGAAAGCGACAGACAACCTCGGTTTTTGCAAACAGACAAGGGGAAGGAATTTTACAATGCCGTATTCCAAAAGTTTATTCAAAAACATGACATTCGACATTATTCAACCTTCAGTCACATCGTGGAAAGATTTAATCGAACCTTGAAAACACACATGTGGAAACGATTCACGCTTCGAGGAAATTACAAATGGGTCGACATACTGCCGGAACTCGTCGACACCTATAATGATACGGTACACAGAACGATAGGCATGAAGCCAGCTGATGTTACGAAATCTGACGAGCAGCGTTTAATTTCTACAGTTTACTGTCCAAAGTACACTCCCACGACTACCAAGAAATCAAAATTCAAAATTGGAGACCAGGTGAGGATCAGCAAATTCAAACGCACCTTCGAGAAGGGGTTCACAAAAAATTGGAGCACGGAACTTTTTACGGTGGTTCGAGTTTTACCCGGAAACCGACACACGTATATAATAAAAGATAGTAGCGGCGAGATTTTGAAAGGAAGATTTTACGAAGAGGAACTCTCTAAAACAAAACATCCCAACACGTACCTCATCGAGAAAGTATTGCGTAGGAAAGGCGACAAACTGTTTGTCAAATGGCTGGGACTTCCGGAAAAGAGTTGGATCGACGCGAGCGAAGTGATCTTGTGAGTACGTGGAACGTGGTGAAGCGTCTACCGGATTCGGAAAGTCAAACAAAAAAAAAGAACGGCGAGTTGCTTCCCGACAGCATCCGCTGTCTGATCGTAGGTCCTTCGGGGTGTGGGAAAACAACACTGCTCGTGGACAATTTTCTCCTCGCACCGAATTGGTTAGATTGGAAGAACAGGCACCTCTACGTGTTCTCGAAAAGTTTGGAGCAATCCAAATACCAGCAACTGATAAAACTGTATGATGGTCTGGACATTGCAACGTTCGCTTCGGAAATAAAACCACTCGACGATTGTCGTAAAAATTCAGTCGTTGTGTTCGACGATGTTATCCTGGAAATTCAAAATGAAATTCGCAATTTTTTCACGCAAGGTCGTCACAAAGGAATAGATTGCTTCTTCCTAGCTCAAACGTTTTCCAAAATTCCAAAACAGTTAGTACGCGACAACGCTAATTTCATATGTTTGTTTCGTCAAGATCACACTAACCTCAAGCACGCGTACGATGACTACGTAGGCGGAGACATGAACTACAATCAATTTTCGGAACGCTGCTGCTCCCACTGTTGGAACAGTGACGATTTCGGATTCGCGACGATCGACATGACGAGAAAACCCAACGACGGAAAATACAGAAACAAAATCAACGACTTTCTAAACGTTGCAACGTTGTGAGAAACGACGTGTATAAATAACGTTATTTCGAAACGAAAAATCGAAGACGAAAATCTCAAGCTTCGCGATTACCTCGCGAAACGTTTCAAATGTTGGAAATCCGAGAATCGCGGATTCTACGAAGAGAAGAAACGTCAAGATCAACCTGTGATCGACGCCATCAGCGATCTAGGTAAAGAAATTAAAGGCGTCACGGAACAAAATAAAAATTTGATCAACGAACTCGTACCACTTGCAGCTAAAAGTTACACCGTACCCACGCCTATTTCGAGCATTCCTTCGACGCCGTTCGAACTGAAGGACGTACCGGCACGACGTCAAGCCATAAGCAGCACGTCTTCGGATAAGATCGAGTTGGGACCTTTGGCACGAGACTACCTGAGCACGGGGAAATTCGACAAGGATGAAGTGTTCGGATTGTATCCGAGCATGGAGAGCAACGAAGGCGGCGGTGTGGTTTGGAAGATTGGAAAATCGAAGGTGAGCTTCGAAGGCAACGACATTAAAGTTAATTTAGGCGAGAAGGATAGTTGGAACAGGTATCCGGGTACAGTGGGACTGTGGGAACTCGTTGCCAAAAAGCAGCCGAAAGATTACACCGACGAAGATTAGCAGAGTTACAAGGAAATTTTGATCATGACGGATGCCTTGTACCAGAACAACGACGCCTCGCAGAATAGGGTGAAATCGAGCAGCGGGGAGAAGTACAGAAATCTCATCAAACCGATTTGGAACCAGGTGAAAACAGGCAGCGGCGTCAAACTCTACAACACCCTGCCCAAAGAGTTTGTGTGGGTGGACGACGTGCGCAAGCTCATAGACCGATTGTTGGTTATTGCAGGAGAGGAGAATGCTGGCAATCGTAATTTCTACAACGAGAAGGTAGGAATTGTGGACATGATCAGCACAAAACTTTCCAACTTCATCGTGAACGACGACAACGGCATAGGTTACCTCATTAAAATTATCAACACGCTGCCTCCGAGATTCTGGAACGTTGCCGAAGGAAAGGGACTCGTGAACGACATCATCAACAAGTTACCTTTCGAGATGCATTTGCCCGGCTACCAGTACTGCGGACCGGGTACCAAACTCGAGAAAAGATTGGAGAGAGGAGACAAGGGTGTGAATCCGTTGGACGCCGCATGCAAAGATCACGACATCGCCTACAACACCACTCGCACCGATCTGGATGCGCGTCACGAAGCAGACAGAAAGTTAGAGCACGCAGCTTTCGAAAGATTCGTTAGCAGAGACGCTTCGCTGGGAGAAAGAGTTGCAGCACTCGGCACCACCATCGCCATGAACACGAAACAAAAATTTGGATGGGGTGTGTAGAAATAAAAAAATTTCTCGAACCGTAAAAAAAATGTCTTCGGTATATAAATAACACTACGTAAAAAAAAAAAACTCCAGTTGTGTTTGCCATCTTATAAAAAAATGAGTAAACAATCACTAGACGCCCAAGCATTAAAACAAATGCTAAATTCATCAGTCGAATATGTAAAAATTCAGGAATTGGAAGTGGACAAACCTTACACGATAACGTCCGGTTCAATTGTTTCTACCCAGTATGGTCCCAAGGCGCGTCTGTTGCTCAACGCACAATACAGTCTATTTTTACCAGATCGATACGCTAACATGTTATCCGACGAGAAGCTAGCTATTTTAATCGAGAACAAAACTCGAATCGTGTACAAGGGTACAAAGGAACTTCTTGGTAAGAAAACAAAGCACGTAATAGAATTTGTGTAACGGTTCTGCGCGGAGTATATTCTTGAAAAAAATTATACGGAACAAAAAAAAAATCTCAGAACATTTATATATAAATAACATACCAAAAAAAAATTACACAAAACAAAAACAAATCTCAGAACATATATATAAATAACATACCGTGAAGATAACATATAGAGCATCAACATGAAGCCCAAAGGTGTCGTGTACCAGATACCATACTCCAATCTGAAAAATCTAGGTGCCCTCGATGGGTTACTCACCAAGAAACAACGCGAGAAGAAACGTTCTTGTTTGACGAAAGGACACGGAATGAAATTACTTCTCAGCACACCTCAATTGAGACGCTTGCAGCGTTCGCGGAAACAGCAAAAGATCGGAGGTTTCATATTCAGCATCCCAGCCATCCTGGCAGCATTGGGGGCCGTTGGAAGTTTGGCCGGCGGAAGTGCCGCCATCGCGAAAACCGTCATCGACTCGAAGAAGAACAAGGCAGAATTGGAAGAACAGAAACGTCACAACCTGGCTATGGAGAAGAAGGGGAAAGGTATAACCAAAAAACAAAAAAGCAACCTCGATGCTTTAAAGAAATATAAAAAAAGAAGAAGCCCTGTCCAACTTCGATATTGAATCTCTGATCGAACTGTTGGGAATAAAGAACTTCAGGGGTGTTTTCATGTCCGATTCTCTACCCTCTGCTGTGAAGAAAAAAGAGTATGGCGTGGTCAACCTGGACAGTTACAAAAATCCTGGTAAACATTGGATATGCTACCTCAAAATTGACGATAACAATGCATTTGTTTTCGATTCGTTCGGAGGCACACCACCTGCCAGGTTGGTAAAGTATCTCAGTGTTGCCAACCTCTACTACAATGACAAACGCATCCAGGGTTTCACCGATGTTAACTGCGGCCACCTATGCCTTTCCGTTCTCGCATACATGTCTAAAATAAATAACCCGTCGGTGGAACTTTTTCAGAAAGCATTGTGGAATCTTAAACACGATGGGCGTGTTCCATCTCACGAGCGAATCTTCAATCTTGAAACTCACGCTGCACGACGACATCGTCTATCCTAAATCCGTAGCTCTGCGTGCATTCTACAGCATGTACCTCATACCTAACGTCACGCAGCACAACAACAAAATTAGTGTCGGAAGCGAACACATCGTCGTCACGCCGGGCCAATACAATCTTTCCACTTTGCAAGCTCAGTTACCCAAAGGCACGTACCTTTCTCAAAATTCGGTCACGCACAGAGTGGAAATCGTGTCGGCGACGGAGACCGTGGACCTGGGCACCATGGGAGAACTTTTAGGTTTCGAGAACGACACCAAACTCGAAGCTGGCATCAAGCATACGGCAACCAACATTCCTAAATTTCTGGCCATAGAGACTCTGAACGTTCACTGTAACGTGGCGGAAGGCATGATCACGAAATCCTCGGACGGGGGGTTGCTGGGAAGTCACAAGCAGACGGGAATCATAGCTACGTTCAAACCCAGTTCCGAATTCATGGAACCGATCATCTACACACCCTCTTCGCCGATCTATTTTCCAGTATGCCGCAACCGCATAGACGACATAGAGTTGGTGGTGACAAACGAGAAAGGAGACTTGGTGGATTTCGCAGGTGCAACAACCACTGCCATCGTGGAGATCAACATATAATAAATAACACGCATAGTAAAAATGGAGCAAATCGAAAGTTACGAATTGCAATCTTTCCCTCCCAACCGTCGCACGTTCGCCAATCTCAACGAAGCGAACAGGGAGATCGAATACGACGTGGACGTAGGTGATGGGTTCGTTCATCCTCACAGAGCGGACCTCTACCTTCAATTCGACGTGGTGAAGAAGGAAAGCGGAGACGCGTTTCCGCCCAATGCAAATTTGATACTCGTGGACAACTTCGTGCCTCACCTGTTCTCGCAGGTGGAGGTGAGGAAACACAGCACCGTCATAGACAGAATAGACTATCCAGGCATCACGTCGACGGCAGTGGGAACTTTGAAATTATCCAAAACGGACGCAGCATACTACCAGGCGGGAGGATTCGAAGCAGGGACCAAAATATCGACTAGAAATCACACGGTGCTCTTTCCCATGCGTCTGCTGCCGGGATTCTTCTCGGACTACAAGGAGATCGTGTGGAAGGGGGGATTGCGCGTCACGTTTCGAAGAGCGGCCAACGACAACAACGCACTGATGCGATACACCAACTTGAACGCCGACGGCACGCCGATAGCCAACACATTACCTGAAGCAGCCAAGTGCGTCATCCGGAGCATGGAATTGAGAATGCCGATCGTGGAATACGAAACAAACTACGCCCTCAAGTACAAAGCGGAGATCTTGAAGAGTCCGCAGGTACCGATTCACTTTCACGGTTACCAGTGTGTGCAGAAGATGGCGTCGGGAAGTCACATGGAATTCGACGTGACGACACAGTTCAACAACATACAGTTCGACATGCCAGATTTCGTCGTAGTGTTCTTTCAGACCGGGCGTGATAACAACCAGGAAAAAGATTCCAGCAAGTTCGACGACTGCAAGATCAAGAACATTTATCTCAAGAACGGTAGGAATGAAGTGTTCCCGCGCGAGAATTACAACCTCGACATGACCAAAGACGATTACCTCAAACTTTACGAAGCTTACACTTCTTTCAAACGCGTGACCGAGGGAAGCATGGACATGTACTACACGCCCAGCGAATTCAAAACCCGCAGACCCATGTTCGTCATCAACACATCTAAGAGAAAGCAGGTGGTGGTCAACGATCGAACCAACATCAAGGTCGTCTGCGAGTTCCACGAAGCCTTGCCCGAGGACACCGTGTGCAGCGTCATCCTGATTGCAGAGAAGTCCTTCGTCCACGACGTGAAGAACGAGAGGGTCACAGAGCAGTTTTAACAAGTTTTTAACATTTTTTCTTGCACAATAAGAAATTTTTGTACTAGCACAATCAGTTACAATAGCACAATACGAATTTCACTAGTTTAGATCAGTTACAAATATCAATTTCATCAGTTATCAGTTACAATATCTTTTTTTTGCACTATAGCACGAGTCAATCAGAAAATTTGCACAAAAAAAATTTGTTGTTGTTTTTTTTACACGAGAAAATTAACAATAAATTGTTTTCTTTTTTATCGTTTCAGATGCTGTCGAAACATCAAAAACACATACACACACAAACACACTAAAAAATAAGCATGCAACTTTATTTGTAACACACACACATACATTCTCCATCTTCATCAAAAAAATATTATAATAAACATAATTATTTTTATCTATATCTCACAATAAAACTCTATATCCAAAAATATTACAACATCAAAATAACACTAGAGTCGTTAGTACACGTTGCATGCATTACGGAGGTCCTCTGTAGGGTTTCATGGAAGTTTGGGGGAAAAAAAAAACACGTGAAACTCTACAGAGGTGCGGTTATCTAGAGCCGCAGCCCCTAGAACCTTTTTGGGTTGGGCACCACGCACCCTGGCGAGGTTAGGGGCCAGGCATCCTAAAAAACAACAATTATTTATTTGTTTGTTTGCCTCACAATACGAAAAATAATAAGAGGCACCAGCGGGCACGTGTGTATAGCACATCGTGTTTCCCCCGTGAGAGGTTTACAAAAGTCGCAATAGGTCTCTCTTTCTTTATCTTACAGCAATGTTGGTATCTCTATCTTTTTTTAGTTGCAGATGGGTTGCCAACACACTCTAGTTAATAATGCTACATATTATACACACACGCACACACATACTGTGTTGCCATCCATCCATCCATCTCTCTTTTTTTTACGGCAGTATATATTTGTTGCCGGCACTCCTTGCTAAATTGGCTAAATTCTTGCCAAGTAAAAAAAGCTGTAGGTAGGTGTTGGCAGCATTGTCGGTTGTTTAACTCTTCCCTCTCTCTCTTTTTCTCCTCTCTCTCTTTTTTTTTGTAAAAAGCTATGGCAAAAGTACCAGTAGGTTGGCAAATTGCTTTATGCACTGTAAGGCAGACCTCAAGCAGTATTGGCAGCTCCTTGCTTTAGGTTAGGTTAGACCAGAATAAAAACCTTGGTGATTTTTTCGAGTAAGATGTTGGCAACGCTGCAAGGCAAGCCTCAAGCAGTGTTGCCAGCTCCTTGCTTTAGGTTAGGTTAGACCCAAAAAAAACCTCGGTGATTTTTTCGAGTAAGGAGTTGGCAACACTGCAAGAAAATGAGGCTCATGCCTTACGAGAGAAATCCATTAAGGCGAGCCTCACCGAGCCTCATTTTCGGTTGGCCAACCGGCACACCTACACTACTAAACTGCACCAACATGTTTCGATCTCTTGCCTTCCGTATTATCTAAACTCATCGGTCTGTTAATTATTCACCTAATTAGCATTTGGAAGAAATATGATGACAAGATCAATTTCTACAAAATTCCGATCAAAGCGAAACATCAAGTAGCTGTAAATCCGGAGAATGAGGGCGATATCAAAATTTCGTCTGGGAGTAACATTTACCGAATCAAACACGATAGGATGGTCTCCGCTACCACGTACGATGTTTCCGTTGACGATTGCCTGTACGTCCAGCTTCTGGGAGAATACGAGGATCTTATTCCCCTCTTCATAGGATTGAGAATCACGAATCCGATAATAAATAAAAACCATGGTAATAAAAATGCCTAACCATATTTTTAGACACACGAAGAACGTGGACCATGCCAGTGAGATTCTTATGCTACATGGCTAGGATAAAAAGTTAAGAAGTTATTGATAGCTTTGCAAAATAATCTCAACACCAGTCTACAGTCGGAAATAGCAAGTATTCAGTTTCATTGCTTGGACCCCATTCTCAAAATAGATTTTGAACAGATATCTTTGTTAAAAAATTATGTTGACAACGTCGGTAGACAACGTGCAAGATATAGAGTTGAGTGTTCGTTCGCTTCAGAACGACTTGGTCAAATTGCAGCAGCTTCAAACAAAGGATATATAAAAATTGAAACTTGAACTTGAAGAGCGAACTTCCAACTAGAAAAAAAATTGTCCAAACATCAAAACTTGATAGGCGACATTAAAAATGATTTTACATTGAACAGTTACATAACGCCATCTCTAACTTATGTGATGAATTTTCCACTATCGAAAGTGATTGTATGAAAGAGAAGCTTTTAACAGAAGAAATTCATCACACTCTCGAAGAAATTAAAAGTAAAATGCAGATTTTGGAAGACATTACAAATTTACCTTCCCCCGACGAATTGCAAGTTAACGGTAGAGTGTGGCGAATATTAAGCTCAATTAGAGGCGTACCAAGATTCTGAATACATTCAACCTTCGATGGATACACTACAGGCGTCTTTGGATTTGATTAATGACGAAATTAAAAATATCCATTCTCTCATAGAGAGCTTTCAAAATCAGACGATCAGTATTCAAGACACGTTAACTATTGTTAAGCAGAATATAGATTACTTAGAAAATTTGAACGTTGAATCTTATCTCAACCATTATCATCATGTCTTGGACAACATACAGCAAGATCTCCAAACCTTGCAGACGAGTGCCCCGCATTCGGATCTAAGTTACAAGAACTGAACGAAAACAACAAACAGTTGAATGTTGACATAAAAATTAAACCATGATTTTCGTCTATAACGGACTATATCGTCGAGCAAATGTTACCCATAGAAAATAAACTGGACATGTTCACAGTAATCTTGTTACTGCCGATAGTAAAAGTGTCAAATTGTTTTCGTTGCAAGCTATCGAAATCAATAGCATACCGAACCAGCAAACAACTCCCACGTTCGTTAAGGACAACACGTTGTACATATTAAACCCACATAAACCATATTACAGATTTCTAAACAACGGTAATATACAAATATACGAATTTTCATACTGGGTTCATGGAAAAAGGATCGCTACTACTACAATTACATTAACAAACAAGCGCGAAGTCCAAAAGGCAGGAAATGTCAATTTAGCATACTGGGATGAAAGTCACTATCTATATGAAATACATAAGGATGAAGATTGTACCGTTTTTGATGTGTTCGTTAGAGATAATCTTCTTATTTAAAATACCAGTGAATACATCCAATCACGTTAGTCATTCTCTTCAAACGAAATCTCTCACTCAATGTCTAAGAAGGCAATAGTGAAATAGTTTCAAAAACCAGCGCGTTGCAATTACAAACGTTTATCGGTGGTGTCAAAAGAAATCTACGTTTGTGGCAATGTGACCTCGCCGAAATGAACAGTGGTAATTTGAAAATGTTACATGAAATCAACAAGGGCTACAGTTACCTCCTCACCGTTATCGACAAATTTTCAAAATCGCATGGGGTTTACTCCTCAATGCCAAAACGGGATAATGTGTAGTGGAAGCATTCAAAACAATTTTTGATGAAAGCGGCAGACGACCACGATTCCTTCAAACAGACAAGGGAAAATAATTCTACAACTCAGTATTCCGGCAGTTCATTCGAAAACAAAACATTCATTATTATTATACTTTAAGTCGCATAAAAGCCAGCATAGTGCAACGTTTCAATCAAACCTTGAAAACGCACATGTGGAAACGGTTCAAGCTTAAGGGAAATTCCAAATGGATCAACATCCTAAAGGAACTCGTAAACGATTACAATCTTAAACGACATAGCACCACCGATATCAAACCAGCTGACGTTTCTAAGTCTGACGAACGGCGTTCACTTTCTACGGTTTATTGTCCAAAATATAGTCCCACGACTAAGGAACCTAAATACAAAGTAGGACATCAGGTGAGGATCAGCAATTTAAAACGTACATTCGAGAAGGGATTCACAAAAAATAGCGTACGGAACCATTTACAGTTGTTCGAGTTCTGCCCGGACACCGTCACACGTATATAATAAAGGATAGTCTCGATGAAAATTTGAAAGGAAGATGTTACGAAGAGGAGCTCTTCAAAACTAAGTTCCCCGACACGTATCTCATGGAGAAAGTATTGCGTAGAAGAGTTAACAAACTCTTGGTCAAATGGCTGGGACTTCCGGAAAAGAGTTGGATCAATGCAAACGAAGTGAGTCTATCAGTACGTGGAACGTGGTGAAGCACCTACCTGTTTCGGAAGGTCAAACTAAAAAATGAACAGCGAGTAGCTAATTGACGAGGTAATTTTAGAAGAATGAAACTTGCAAGTTTTTCACTCAGGGTCGTCACAGGAGAATGGATTGCTTTAAATAGCTCAAACTACGCGACAAAGGTAACTTTATTTCTTTGTTTCGTCAAGATCATACCAACCTCATGTCTATGATGACTACGTAGGAGGAGATTTAAACTAAAACCTAATTTTGAAATTCAGCTCTTCTTTTTGGAACAGTGACGATTTCAGATTCGCGACGATCGACATGACTCCAAAACCCAGCTACGGGAAAATACAGAAACAAAACCAACGACTTTGTAAATGTTGCAACGTTACACGATGTTTAAAATAAACCCACATCAAAAAATGACATAACTGAAAATCGAAGAAAACTTAATATTGCACTATTACCTTGCGAATCGCTTCAAATGTTGGAAATCGGAGAATAGTGGATGTTACGAAGAGAACAAGCGCTAGGGTCAACGTATCACCGACGCAATAAGCGGTTTCCGTAAAGAGATTAAAATGTCGCTGAACAGATTAAGGATCTCATCAAGAAGCTCGTACCTCTTTCCGCTCTTAATTATGAAGGATATCCTCCAACGCCTCTCCCTAGATTCACACTCTTCTCGAACTCAGGCAACCGCCAATACGTCAAGCCATACGAATCACTTCATGTTCTTCGGATAAGATTGAGTTGGGTCCTTTGACAAGAGATTATTTAAGCACCGTAAAATTCGACAAGGAAGAGTAATTTGGAAAATTGGAAAATCGAAAGTCACAACAGGAATATCATCAAACATATTTGGAACGATATAAAGAGTGGAAGAAGCGTCAAACGCTACAACACGTTACCGAAGGAATTCGTGTAGGTGGACAATGTTAAGAAACTCGCAGATAGTTTACTTCTCATAGAAGGAAAGGAAATTCAGGTAATCTTAACTTTCACAACGGAAAGGTAGGCATCGTTGACATGATCAGCACAAAACTCTCCAACTTCATCGCGAACGATAGTTAAGGAATAGGATACCTGATCAAAATAATCAACACTCTTCCGTCAAAATTTTGGAACGTGGCAGAAGGCAAGGGACTCGTGAACGACATCATAAACAAATTACCGCTCGAAATGCATATTCCAGGTTACCAGTACTGCGGACCGAGTACCATACTCGAACAATGCTTGGAGAAAAGAGACAGAGAAGTGAATCCGTTGGACGGAGCATGCAAAGATCACGACATCGCCTACAATACCCTAACAAATCTAGATGCACGTCACGAAGCATATAGAAAATTGGAACATGCTTCATTCGGGAAACTCACCAGCAGGTACGCTTCTCTGGGGGAACGGGTTGCAGTTTTGGGCACGACTATCGCCATGAACACAAAACGAAAATTGGGATGGGGTCAATAAATAACACCCTGAAAAAAATTACACAGCTTCAAATAACTCAACTTCATCCCGAACTGTTGCATTAAATATTTAGGATCACGTTCGACGGAGGTGACGGGAATGTCGACGTGGCATCTTCGGAAAATATGCGGCACAAAAAGATTGCAAGATCTCGACATCCAATTCCAGAATGCAAGGGAAATTTGGACGACAGATTGAATGAGCTACACGAGGCAGGGCAAAGAATGAGATGATACACCGACGATTGGTACAAGTCCAACATGGAAACTGGTACCATCATCGGACACTTCATTGCGTTGTCCATAGCAAGAAATTTCTTCTGCTACTCCCACGATATATAAATAACCGATTGTCAAAAATAAAAACTTGTCACGTGAGTTATTCATAGACCTAACGATTTCACATCGAACAATAATAGTATAGCGCTGAGTGAGACAAAAAAAGTTTTCCTATAATATATATATAAATAACAGGACATCATCGTGAAGCCCATAGTTGTCGTGTACTAAGTACCGTACTCGAATCTTAAAGTTCTGGGTGCCCTTGATGGGTTACTCACAAATAAACAACGAGGAAAGAAACGTTCTTTCTCCGAAGGTCACGGATTGAAACTGTTGTTCAGCACTCCTCAATTGAAAAGATTGCAGCGTTCGGGGAAAATATCTCACTTTGGAGGTTTCATAAAGAGCTTTACAGCAATTCTAGCGGCTTTGGGAGCTGTGGAAAATTTGCAGGTGGTAGTGTCGTCATAGTAAAAACCGTAATCGGCGCGAAAAAGAACAAGGAGGAATTGGAAGAACAGACCAGAAGCGTCACAAGCTGGAAATGGAGAAAAGAGTGCTGAGTCGTCAACTTAGACAATTACGAAAATCCAGGCACACATTGGATATGTAATCTCAAACATTCAAGTACCGCTTTCCTAATAGATTCTCTAGGAGGTGTTTCACTTCGACGAGAGAATCCAAGGTCTCGAGGAAGTAAAGTTCTGTCATTTTTGCGTTTCCATGCTCGCCATTTGTCTAGAATAAATATCCCATCAATTCAAGATTTCCAGAATTCATTGTGGAAAAGGGTTTGAAACATCATGTGAGTGTTCCATCTCACAAGCGAAACTTCGGTCTTGAAACTCACGTTGCACAACGATATCGTCTATCCTAAATCCATAGCTCTTCGTGCATTCTAAGTATGTTCCTGATTCCAAATGCGACCATCAAGATAGGAAACAAAAAATCAACATCATACCGGGACATTACACTTTGTCCACTTTGCAAGTCGAATTACCAAATGGAGTATTTATCTCTCAAAATTCGATAACCCAGAGAGTTGAGTTGCTATCCGAAACAGAAACCGTGGACCTGGATACTATCGGAGAGCTTTTGGGTTTCGAGTACAACACCAAACTAGAACCTGGCATCAAGCACTTCGGCGCGAACATTCTTAACCCTTATGCACACGCGCCGGGGTGGAATCCACCCCAGACAGTCTCTCTTCTTTACTACGTTTAAAAGTGTTTTGTTTCTGTTGGTGGCCTTCCAGGTACCTTTCCGTTGTTTGCCTCTCTAGTCATTGACTCAAGGTCAATCAGTTTGCGTGCCGCTGTCACTCAGTGAACATCATCAAACTCGGCCAGGGGTGCTTTACACCCCACGCGTGTGCTTACGTTACACATTTCCAAAATGCTGCTTTTTTAGTTTTTGTTATTTGTTTTACCTAATTGTTATGTTTTTTTATGAACTGTAGTCTAGATGGTGTTTTAAGTTGCATATTTAAAAAAAACTCCACAAATGGATAATTTGGGTAGCAAACAAGTGAGGATTCTGTCCATGTTGGATGAGTGTGGAAGTGATAATGAATCAATTGTCGGCGAAGATAGTGATGCAGAACAAGACAGTTTACACGAAAGTGAACATGATACAGAAACTGAACAAGACTGTGACAGTGGTAAAAGTGAAGAAAGTGACAGTGACAGCAAACTACCATTGGCTCACATACTTAACACTTATATAGGGAGAGATTAAACTACCGTATGGAAGAAACAAACACCACCACAAAACGCAAGGACAAGAGCTCATAATATTGTAAGTACACATCATCCTACTGTAAAAGCCGCTGCTAAAGAAGCCAAAAACCCCACTTGATGAGTGGTTGTGTATGATAGACGAAAGCATAATAGACAGCATTGTAAAGAGCACACCTTCATCTACTGCGAAGAATGCCGCCCAGAATAAATTTGAACATTCACTCACAAAAACCTTTGTCAGTAGCTAAGTAACATGTTGTAAATTTGATTTAAATTTTATAATTTTTTATAAATGTATCTCTTTAAATAATACTCTTGTTTAGATTTTATCAAAAATTAAAAAAGCACTCTAAAAATTTTGTTGGTTTGGGAAAAAGTTTTTATGATATTATAAACAGCTGGCTAAATTGACCAATACTCGATGGTGATTTACTAATAAATTTGTATAATAAACCTACGACTAAAATACCTTCAGTTGTTTCATTGCCCTGTCTTGTAACCACATGCAAGTAAAAAACTATTTTTTTTGGGTACAGTTAACATTTTTACTTCTTTTTTAACGATGCTTTAAAATACAGAAGAAAAATGTAACTGTCTAATCAACAATTATTCAAACCACTATACAGTTGTTTTATATAGCTAAAATATGTTTAACTATTATGGAAAAGACTAATTGTTAACAAAAAAACAACAGAAAATCTTTTTCACTCATACATTTGTAAAAAAACTGCAATATAAAGTGTGGGGTGGAAAACACCCCATGCGTGTGGTTGTGTCACAAATATTCAGGCGTGTCCATAAGGGTTAAATTTCTGATCAACGAGACTCTGAACGTGCACTGCAACGTGGCAGAAGGGATGATCAAATGAAAAAGTTTTCTGAAAGTCAGGAGTGATTAGTTAGGGAGCGTTATCAGGCCATCAATAATGTTAATTCTAAACACTGTACAAATGCTTCTTTCACTAAGTCATATGTCACACGAGATATATGCGGTTGTGATAATTCATTACAAGGGCAATTTAACACCGGTTTTGATCACAACTCGCCTGACAATTGTAGTAGCAATGTCCATGGTATGGACAGACTGATATCTATTTTAGACATAATTGATTTGGTTCATTCCGAAAAAAACAAAGCTTTTAGAGTTCCAGAGGACCAGGAAAAATATATGAGAAGAAATAAGACAACCAAATTTCTGAACAACAAATCCAAACAATCATTCAAAGTTGGCCAAGTTTCTGTCAAAGCGCCAGATTTTCGTAAGACCAGAAATTTTGCATATTCCCAAAGGGGTAAATGTAATTGAAACAGAGTACGAAGCAACACTGAACAATCTAAACAACAATCTCAACCTTCTTTAGCTGAACCGTGGTTAAGGCCTTCGCAGAGTATGCAGGTGAATCCATCTATACCTTTGCCTCAGTGGAATGCAAATAATCCTAATTCCGTGGTGAAATATCCTACTCAACCGTGGATATTCTCTTCCTGTACTACACCATTTACTTCTTGCAGTAGTACAGTAACTCAGTCAAGTATATATCCAGCGAATAACTCTTTATGGTATGGTAATATTTCCAATTTGTTACCACAACCCGGGACTAGCGGTAACGTGACCCAAAGTCAAGTACCTTCGAGTAGTGGAATGTACAATTTAACGGGAACGACTGCTAATACAAGTGAACACTCATCCTTAAACATGTAAGGCAGAGTAATGAGCTCCGGTTCCTCTGTCCAGTTAATTACAAGGAGCATATTCATTACTATACTCCAACATCAATTGAATATAATCTCAATTTTCAGAGCAACACATCTATTGATCCCAACCATTCGAAAAAGGAAGTTCTTGCTATAAACTTTGTACTCGATTGGTATGAAGCTGAACCAGAATGAGTAATTTACGATGACGCTGTTCTTGATTCAAACAGAAGAGTTATTGTCTTGCCAGGTCAAATTTGTGATTTAACCATTAACTGTATTATTGATTGTGGAAGTCAAGCTAATTTAATGGATTATGCAACTTCGTTAAAATTGAAAATTATTATTCCTACTGCTAGGTTAGATTCAGTGGATAATGTTAAATTATTTTCTTTTGCTGGTGACAAAAGATTTAGAGTTATTGGTTCTAAGAATATTAGTTTAATAATAGCTTCAGAGCACTTTCATATAGAGTTATATGTTATTAAGCAGTTACATACTGAAGTAACATTAGGATTGCCATTTCTTTGGCGCTTCGAAGCAATAATTGATTTCAAGAAGCAAAATATCACATTATCAAGTGATAAGGTAGTTCAATCTAATTATGTTTTAGAAACGACTGACATATTCCCTTCATGTTCTCTTCAAAGTAACTTTGTAACATTTTATAAGAATTCTGAGGAAGAAGAGGATGAAAACTACTCAGCATCAGAAACCGATCTTAAAGCTTCATTAGCTGATAATAGTTTGTTGATTCCTACTGATGAAATGTATGATTTATTATTTAAGTTATTGTTAAGTTTCAGAACATTGTTTTCTGATAAACCAAGGAAAGCTAAAGTAGAGCCTTACGATATTAAATTAAATACTACAGAAACAATTGTGGCTCCAATATATCCTATACCTATAACTCGAAGAGATGATTTGGAGAAGGAACTCACTAAATGGAAGTCTTGGGGAGTCATTCAAGAATCGGCTTCACCTTATTTATATCCGCTACATATAGTACCAAAAGCTGGTGGACAGTGGCGGCCAGTTGTTGATTTTCGTCGTTAAAATAAACATGTGATATCTCCTCTAGTTCGTGTAGAACCGATTAATTAACTACTTCAGAGATTCCAAGGAGCTACACTGTTTTCAACCTTGGATTTATTGTCGGGTTATTTCCAAATTTCACTTACAGAGTGTCCTTACAAGTATACAGCATTTTCATACAGAGGCCGACAGTACGTTTTGAAAGTCTTGCCGTCTGGCATAACGTCAGCTGTATCTGTTTTTGTGGAAAGAATGAATCAGATTTTTAATCATTCTACAAGTTCGTTTCTCATAGATGATCTTCTTATATTTTCACATGATTTGTCTTCTCATTATGAGCAATTAAAATATGTGCTAGAGACACTTCATGAGGTAAATACGTCTGTAAAATTGTCTAAGTGCAGGTTCATTAGGACTGAAATAAAATTTCTAGGACATATACTATCTGGCACCGAAATGAAAGAAGATCCGGAGAGCAATAAGGCAATCTGCGAATTTCCAGTTCCAAAATGTAAGAAGGATGTTCGTCGTTTTCTGGGTTTGGCTAATTGGAGGAGAAAATTTTTGCGAAATTTTGCAACTGCTGCAGCTCCTTTGTAACAAATACTGAAAGGAAACTCAAACTGGTGCTGGACGGAAGATCATCAGCAGTCCTTTAATAACCTAAAGAAATTCATCGTATCATCATCATCATTAGATCAACCTGATTTTAATAAAGAATTCTGTATTAATGTTGATGGTTCTAAGATCGGTGTAGGAGCAGTACTTTGGAGTAGTGTTATTTGTACTATTATAAACCCGAGAAAGTATGAGTCCCTCAGGCAGATTTGGCTACACTTAAAACTAGCTCAAGATGTGCATATGAGCTTATTGCCCAAGTGTAGTACTCTGTCTAACCCAAGATTTTTGTAAAAATGCCCTCGGGAATTTCCCGGGAAAGTATGACCCCCCTCAGATTGATTTGCCTACACTTACAAAAGCTACATCTGCCAGATTGTTGTCCATAAGCTTGTCAAAAATATGCCCCTCTTGATATTGTTTTGGCCACACTTAAAACTAAGCCAAAAATGCTCATAAGAGCCACCCACACTCACCTACACCCACCCACACCCACCCACACCTACACATATTTACTTCCGGTCCACTTCCGCTCACTTCCGGTCCACTTCCGGTTTAAGTTCAGAGTATTAATATGTTAACATGAATATTTTCATTGGGCACCAGGCTCAACTCATATATCTAATATTAAAATAAAGCATTGTGCAGAGGCTTTCTAGAATTGCTGTGTGACTCTCATTTCTTACATCATAAACATATGATTTTTCACCTATAAGAATAACACTACATATGCTGTCATCAGGGAGTGTATCATGGAATTCACAGATAATTTTAATGTTTGTCCTGTCATTAACCACAACTTGTTTTCTTTTTGAGGTGTTGATGACAAACATAGGTCTCTGTGCTTTGAATTCATCTGGTGAGTAATACATGTCAGTATTGCCAGTAGTGACTCTTTTGTATGCTGTAAATGCTTCATATAATTTAAGAAAATCATCCTTGGACATGTTTAAATTATAATTTTCTCTAGGAAACACCTCATTTCTGCCATTTTTAAGATATATGTTCTTGATGTTGCAGTTATCAAATTTACTTGATTTTTTTTCCTGGTTATTGTGTTTTCCAGTTTGAAACAGTACTACCACAAAATCTGGCATGTCATATTGTATACTGGAGAATGAGTTTGTAGCATCAAATTCATAATAGCTACAAGTGGCAGGCTTCTGCACACATTGATATGTATAAAATTGTAAAGTCACCTGTGGATTTTTTGGGATATCTGCTTTGTATTTAAGAGCATAAAGGCTTCATATTCAACAACTGGAATTCTTAGCTCCATAGCCTGAATAAGGCACTTGCCCTCATCAGGTAGGGTATTAGGCAGAGCTTCCCCAGTAGAGTTTAATGAACTGTACCTCATCAAAGCATTATTATCATTGGCAGCTCTTCTAAATATAATTCTTAAACCACCCTTCCACATAATATCTTTGTAATCTGAGAAGAATCCTGGCAACAGGCGCATAGGAAACAGCACTGTGTGGCTCTTAGATATTATTTTATCACCAGCCTCAAATCCACCTATTTTGTAGTATGATGCCTCGGTCTTGGATAATTTTAGTGTGGCCAAAGCTGTAGATGTAATACCAGGGCAATCTACTCTGTTTATAACAACACCAAGTTTTCTGATCTCAATTTCAGAGAACAGATGTGGCACAAAATTGTCTACCAATCTTATATTTGGATTTGCCGGATAATCTGTACAGTCGAGCTTTACAACATCAAATTTGATGTATAGATCTGCTCTGTGGGGGTGTATAAAGCCATCCCCTACATCAAGATCAACCTCAATCTCTGTGTTGGGTTGATTTAAATTTGCAAAAGTCCTCCGGTTTGGGGGGAATGATTGTAGCTCATAACTCTTAATATTTTCCATTTTTTTGTATGTATTTTTATTTAAATATTAATTTCTATGATAGCAGTTGTTGTGGCTCCAGCAAAATCAACTAATTCTTCTTTTTCATTAGTGACCATCAACTCAAAATAATCTATTCTATTATGGCACACAGGACAATATAATGTTGGTGATGGTGTGTAGATGATGGGCTCCATAAATTCAGAGTTAGGTTTGAATGTTGCAATGATGCCAGTTTGTTTGTGAGTCCCTATGCCATCTGATTTGGTGATCATATCCTCGGCCACATTACAGTGAATATTTATAGTCTCTGTGGCTAAGAATTTAGGTATATTAATAGCAGTGTGTTTGATGGCTGGTTCAAGTTTTGTGTTGTTCTCAAAGCCTAACAGCTCTCCTAGAGTACCCAGATCCAATGTTTCTGTAGCAATCACAATCTCTACTCTGTGAGTGACAGAATTTTGAGTTAACACTATACCTCTGGGTAACTGAGCATTTAGAGTAGATAGATTATACTGCCCTGGAGTGATGACAATGTTTTGGTCACCAACTGCAATCTTGTTGTTGTGGTGTGTAATTTTAGGGATCAAGTAGATGCCATAAAATGCTCTGAGAGCTATTGTTTTGGGATACACTATATCATCATGTAATCTAAGTTTCAATATTGAATTTTGGCTGGTGAGATGGAATACTCCCATGATGCTTCAGATACCACAAGGCCTTTTGAAAATCTTCAATTGATGGTTTATTTATTTGAGACAGATATCTAAGAACAGATGAACACAGATGTCCACAATTAACATCTTTGAAATTTTGAACACGGGCATTATTGTAATAAAGATTAGTTGATTTTAGATATTTTCTATATTTTCAGGTGGAACACCTCCAAATGAATCAAACACAAATGCCTCATCTTTTAAATATTTAAGATAACAGATCCAGTGAGTGCCCTGATTTTTGTACTTATCCAAATTAACTATGCCACACTCTTTGTTGAGTGGTTGTTCTGGTAAAGAATCAGACATGTACACACCTCTAAAATTTTTCATGCTAGTGGCTTGATTAAAGCATCAATATCTTGGTTTGTAAGTGGCTCTTGTTTTTTTAAAACTTATTCATGGCTTTCTTAAGAACTTTTCTCTTGTTTTACCATGGCCAGATTATGGAGCTTCAATTCATCTAATTCTGCCTTATTCTTTTTGGCATCTATTACTGCTTTTGCTATAGCAGCTGATCCCATAGCCAAGCTTCCAACAGCCCCCAAAGCTGCCAAGATGGCCGGGATACTAAATATGAAGCACCCTGTATGCATTTTTTTTCTAGATTGCTGTAATTTTTTTAATTGAGGAATACTAAGTAATAATTTCATATCATGGCCCATTTTCAAGACAAGTGTCTTTTTTCTTGCGCTGCTTTTTGGTTAAAAGACTATCAATAGTATTAAGAGATTTAAGACCTGCATAAGGTATCTGATACATAACACCCTTGGCCTTCATCCTTGGTTTATTATATATATATTCTGGGTTTACACAGCTTAATTAAGAGGCTTAAATTTATTTAATCTATCACAACCCCCACCCCAGTTTTTGTGTGGTGTTCATAGATATGGTGGTCCCCAATGCTGCTATTCTCTCACTTAAAGAAGCACCTTTGCTTACAAATCTACCAAATGCAGCCTCTTCTAATTTGTTGTCTGCAACATGTCCCCTATCAAGATCAGAATGTGTGTTGTATGCTATGTCATGGTCTCTGCAAGCAGCATCTAGGGGATTAACACCAGGATCACCTCTGTTTAGCCTATGATCTAGTTTTGTGCCTGGACCACAATACTGATAGCCTGGTATGTGTAGTTCAAATGGCAGCTTGTTTATGATGTCATTAACCAGCCCCCAACCCTCAGAGATATTCCAAAATTTAGGTGGTAGAGTATTAATAATTTTTATAAGATATCCAATACCCTTAGTGCCATTCACTATAAAATTAGACAATTTGGTGCTTATCATGTCCATAATTCCAACCTTTTCATTGTAAAAATTGTGGTTACCAGCATTTTCTTCCCCAGCTATAACCACCAACCTATCTACAAGTTTCCTGACATCATCAATCCACACAAATTCTTTAGGCAGGGTGTTGTAATGTGTGATTCCATTACCTGTCTTGATCTGTGACCATATGGGCTTGATTAAGTTGTTGTATTTTGCTCCACTGCTAGACTTGACTCTTTTTTGTGTGGGATCATTGTTCTGGTATAGAGCATCTGATTTTATTAATATTTCTTTGTAGTGCTCATAGTCTTGATCTGTATAGCTGCCAGGTCTCTTCCTAGTCATCAGTTCCCACAATCCAGGTGTTCCAGGATACTTAACAAAACCACCTCTTTCTCCAAGATGAGATTCTGAATATACAATCAGATCATCTCCCATAAATGTTACTCTAAAATTGCCAATTCTATGTATGATGCTACCATCACGCTCTGTGTCAGCATATAAGCCAAAAACCTCATCTTTGTTGTCTTTAGGTGTGCTTAAATATTTTTGAGCAAGAAGACCCAATTCAATAGGATCCTCAATTCTTCGAGGAGCAACAGGACTAGGTGTATGAATACTAGAAAGTGGGGTGTTTGGATAATCTAATATGTTCCTAGCAGCTACAGGTACAAGCTCTGTGATCAAATTTTGATTTTGCTCTGTAACAGTTTTGATATGTTTACCTAATTCACTAATAGCATCAATAATAGGCTGTTCTGTTTGTTTGTGTTGTTCATAGATTCCCCGGTTCTCTGATTTCCATCCCTTAAATCTTTTTACAAGATAATCTCTTAATTTAAGATCATCAATAATTGGCCTTTTCATGGTTATTTATATATGTTTCAATGTCTAGAAAATTGTTGATTTTATTTCTATATTTACCACTATTGGGTTTTCTTGTCATATCAATTGTGACAAACCCATAGCTGTCCTGGTTCCAGCACCTACTGCAAAACTTGGAAAAATCATTGTAGCTCAAGTCCCCACCTACATATTCATCATGTATGTGTTTGAGGTTGGTATGATCTCGATGAAACACACATATAAAATTGCTGTTGTCTCGGATCAGCTGCTTCGGTATTTTAGAAAAAGTCTGTGCCAGGTAGAAGCAATCTATGTTTTTGTGTCGGCCCTGTGTAAAGAAATTTCTAACCTTGTTTTGATTATCCAGTATAATGTCATCAAACACAACAACAGAGTTATCAAGACATTCATGGAGTGGCTTAACATCTGATTCAAAAGTGGCAATATCCAGTCCATCATATAGCTTCATCAGCTGCTGATATTTTAATTGTTCCAAGCTCTTAGAGAAAACATACAAGTGCCTGTTTTTCCAGTCTAACCAGTTGGGTGCCAATATAAAATTATCAATCATTAGTGTGGTTTTACCACAAGCCGATGGCCCAACAATAAGACATGTAATATTATCAGGCAGCCGCTTTCCATTTCTCTTATTCTGCTGTTCAGGATCTGGTAGTCTCTTTATAACATCCCAGATGTTCATAGTATCACTTTTTCGGCCTCGATCCAGCTGTGTTCTGGGAGTCCTAGCCATTTCACCAGTATCTGGTTGCCTTTTCTGAGGATGATTTTTTCTATGAGATATGTGTCAGGCTGTTTAGTTTTGCTGAGTTTTTCTTCATAAAACCTGCCTTTCAGAATTTCTCCTCGGTGGTCTTTTATTATATTTGTGTATCGGGTCCCAGGTTTAACTTGAACCACTGTAAATAATTTAGTGCTCCAGTTTCTTGTAAAGCCTCTTTTGAATATGTACTTATATTTGCTGATTCTTACTTTATCACCTACCTTGTATTTGGCTTTTCTTGTTGTTGGCTGGTATCTAGGATAATAAACAGTACTGATCAATTTTTGCTCATCAGATGAAGTTACCTCAGAGGGCTTCATGTCGATTGTGGAATGGACCGAGTTGTTATATCTATCTAAAAGTTCTGGTAGGATACCAAGCCATTTATAATTACCTTGAAGGGTAAATTGTTTATACATATGATTTTTTAAGGTTTTGTTGAATCTTTCTACAATAGAGGCCTTGAGATCACTGTAACTTGAGTAATGTTAGTAGTGGGATTTACGATATAACCAGGACGAGAAAGGAAGAGCTCCCCTCAAGCAGGTTTGGCTATACTTAAAACAAGCTCAACATGTCCATATGAGCTTTTTGCTCTAGTGTGGAGCCCTGCCTAATCCAAGATTTTTGTAAAAATGCCCTCGGGAATTTTTTGAGAAAGGAAGAGCCCCCTCAGATTGATTTGCCTATACTTATAAAAGGCACTTCTGTGAGATTGTTGTCCATAAACTTGTCAAAAATATGCCCCTTTTGATA
The DNA here is from genome assembly GCF_977018435.1 of Lepisma saccharinum. NCBI lineage: Eukaryota > Metazoa > Arthropoda > Insecta > Zygentoma > Lepismatidae > Lepisma > Lepisma saccharinum. Next base: position 10,838,051 of record NC_139252.1, read on the forward strand.
TTTTTTTTTGGCCACACTTAAAACTAGGCTACGATACACCCACATACACCCACACCCACCCACACATACCCACATACACCCACACCCACCCACACCCACCCACATACACCCACACCCACCCACACCCACCACACACACACACACACACACACACACACACACACACACACACATACACACACACACACACACACACATACACACACACACACACACACACACACACACACACACACACACACACACACACACACATACACACACATACACAGTACAGTGCTGAACCCAGCTGATATTTTTTATTCAGTATAGAGTTTTGAATTGAACCCCAAGAAATTGTATATAAATACCAAAGCCAAAAATATTAAGTGTATACACACATACACACATACACACACATACACAGTACAGTGCTGAACCCAGCTGATATTTTTTATCCAGCATAGAGTTTTGATTTGAACCCCAAGAAATTGTATATAAATACCAAAGCCAAAAATATTAAGTGTATACACACATACACACATACACACACATACACAGTACAGTGCTGAACCCAATTGATATTTTTTATTCAGTATAAAGTTTTGAACTGAAACCCAGGAAATTGTATATAATAAACAACAACAAAAATGCCAAGTCAAAAATATTGTAATCAATGCAATAAAAATATATTTAGCTCTAATTGGGCCAGACACCAAAAGATTTGTAATCCGGACAAATACAGAACTCCCACAAAAAAATGCCCCAAATGCAATAGAAAATATAGCATGGAATATTTCACATATAAACATAGAGATACTTGCTCTGCACAGTCATCAACATTGCCCTCACAACCATCTACATCTGGTCTGAAAAGAAAGCATGAAACACCTCTTAATGCCAGAGCAGCAAAGCAGCCACGCTATGAACCCATCCATAGCAGTTTTAATGCCCAACTTAGGGATTACCGGTTTGTTTCAGAGCCAAGATGTGGTATTCAGAATTTTTTGAACAGTGTAAATCCTGATCTGCAGACAATTCTAAATGCACAAAATGGCTCTTATAAGCTGTCTCTCAAATTGTTTATACAATATAAGAAACCAAACGGCACAAAATTTACACAGCCCCACATAACAGAAACTGTACCGGTATATTCAAATGCAAATTTGGACACAATAATAAGCAGGTTGATGGATCAATTGAATATTAAACACTCTGAATTTGCGGCAAAAGAGTCTGGATGGAGCCTATGCGGCTCTCCACACAGGCCCTATGTTAATATTTCTGAATTCAGCCCATTGCAAGGTTCTACATATTTGCCATTACCTGATAATATTAAAAACAAAACAGCTGTGGTTAATATAAAAAATAATGATGAGAAATGCTTTTTGTGGTGTATTTTAGCTGCTTTGTATCCAGTTTCAAGGCATCCTGAGAGAATAACTTATTATAAACAACATGAACATGATTTTGATGAAGCAATGGAGGGTTTAGAATATCCAATGTCTGTTCAGAATATTGATAAATTTGAAAAAAGGGCCAGGAATATCAATAATAAACAATTATCTATTAATGTATTTATTTGCTCCACTGGCAATTGCTTGATAGAACCTCTCAGAATCACTACATTTGATGATGATTCTACTGTTCCGATTGATCTGCTCTTAATTGAAGAGGATGGCACAAATCATTACACTCTGATACATAATCTTGAAGCTTTAGTGAGAACACAACTAGACAAATCCAATAGAATATTCAAGTTGTGCAGAAGATGTTTAAGTGTATTTGATGGTCAAAAAATAGTGAATGGGGTTCGGGAAGAGAATGCAGGAATTGCCAAAAACAAGTTAATTGAGCATCTGAAATACTGTGGCAACCATAAACCTGTTCATATGGTGATGCCCAATCCAAGTGAAAATTGCAAATTCAAAAAGTTTGAAGCCTTGTTGGAACACCCAGCATATATTGTCTGGGATTCTGAATCGAACCTCAAATCTCTTGCATCCTGCAATCCAGATCCTGAAGAATCCTCAATTACACCATACCAGCTACATGAACCTTCCAGCTTTTGTTATGTGGTTGTACAGGATGGTGTTGTTACTAAAGAATATTCATACATGGGGCCAGATGCCATCAAAATATTTGCACATAGAATAGAAAATGAGTGCCGTGACATAGCATCTAACATCTTATTAAAATCAAAACCCATGTTGCCTTTAACAGAGAAACAGATTGAAGATTTCAACAATGCAGAAAAATGCCCGGTATGTGATTCTGGATTTTCAGATACAAATATCAAAGTGAAACACCATTCTCATACAGATGGTAAATTCTTAATGGCCCTGTGTAATAGCTGTAATATTAAGATCCAGAGACCAAAATTTATCCCCATATTTTGCCATGGAGCATCCAATTATGATTTCCATCATCTAATCAGGTACGAGGGGTTTGAGAAGCAGAATTTAAATATTTTAGCTGAAAATGATGAGAAATATATATCTATTAGCAAAACAATTAAAGTTAATGGTGTTCCTATTCACATAAGATTTCTTGATTCTTACAGATTTTTACCTGCTAGCCTGGATACACTGGCCACTCAATTACCTGATGATCGATTCAAAATCACACGTGCATTGTTTCCAAATCAGGATCTGAAATTAATTAGGCGGAAGGGTGTATATCCATATGATTATGTTACAGATTTTTCTAAATTTGATGAGTGCTCCCTGCCTCCACAAGAAGAGTTTTACAGCAAAATCAGAGGTTCTGGAATCACTGATGAAGATTATCACCATGCCCAATTGGTGTGGAACAATTTAAAATGCCGGACATTTGGTGATTATCACATGGCATATTTGAAACTTGATGTGACCATCTTAGCAGATATAATGCAGACATTCAGAAAATCTTCCATGCAAAATTATGAACTGGACCCAGTGTATTTTTACAGTGCCCCGGGCCTAGCATGGGCTGCAATGTTTTTAAACACCAAAATGCCATTGGATCTGATCCAAGATCAAGATATGTATCTGTTTATGGAGCAAGGTATAAGAGGAGGCATGGTGCAATGTTCTCAGAGATATGCCAGAGCAAATAACAAATATATTCCTGGTTATGATCCAGCACGGCCATCAAATTATATATTGTATGTGGATGCAAACAGCCTCTATGGTCACGCAATGATGCAAAAACTGCCATATGCAGGGCTTGAATGGGTCGAATTCAATATTGAAGATCTTCAGGGTTTTGATGACAGAGACTGTGGCCTCTTCTTAGAGGTTGATCTGATATTTCCAGATCATTTACATAACAAATTTTCTGATCTGCCCCCAATTCCTGAGGTTCAGTGCTCACCTGGCTCTAAACAGAAGAAGCTCATGATGACACTGGAGTCAAAAAACAGGGCTATGTCATATATTACAAAAACCTCCAGTTCCTGATGAAACATGGTGTTCAAGTGACCAAAGTTAGAAAAGTTTTGAGGTTCAGGCACTCAAGATGGTTGAAACCATACATTAATACAAACACGGAGCTTCGAACATCTGCAAAGAGCGAATTTGATAAGACCTTGTTTAAATTGATGGTAAATTCTGTACGTGGCAAAACAATTGAAAATGTCAGAAAACATACCGATGTTAAAATAATTACTGACCCCAGTCTGAGCAAAAAATTGGTTGCAAAGCCTAATTTCAATTACAGAAGAATTTATGGTGAAGATATGGCACTTTTCAACATGAAAAAAACAAAGATTAAGTTTGATAAACCTATTTATGTAGGGGCTGCAATATTGGAATTGTCCAAATTACATATGTTAACATTGTATTATGATGTGTTCAAACCTTTTTATGGTGATAGAGTAAAACTGATATACATGGACACGGATAGTTTTGTTCTTGATATTCAAACAGAAGATGTTTATCAAGATATGGCCCAGCCTGAATTGTTTAAATATTTTGACACCAGTGAATTGCCAGGCCATTTGAATATTCAACCCCACAACAAAAAGGTAACCGGCAAGTTAAAAGATGAGACACTTGGTGATGTTATTGTGGAATTTGCTGGGTTAAGTGCCAAGGTGTATAGTTTTAAAACATGTAATGCTGTTGTCAAAAAAGCCAAGGGTATTGGCAAAGTAGCTGTGGAAAAAGAGCTCCAATTTGAAGATTATAAAAATTGCCTCAAATCCCAGAATTTAATCAGAACATCAGAATCCAGAATCCAGAGTGAAGATCACTTATTGACTTCAAATGTTGTAAGAAAAGTAGCTCTGGACCCACATGATGATAAGAGATGCATTTTATCATGTGGCATACATACTTTACCATGGGGTCATTGTGATTTGAAAAATGGGAATCAATGCCCAATTCCAGAGCATGATTTGAAATAAATAAACATGCCTATGAACTTATTTGGGTTTAAAAAACAGGCTATTATGGAGCTGCCAACACCATCACCCTCTTCTGATATAATATCTAAACTGAGTGCTTTGTTAATTATTCATCTGAACAGCATACTTACAGATGTTGATGATGAAACAGGTAAAACATTGTACATATTTAACAATAATTTAAATCATTACCAATTACCTGTAGGTGGTCAATTACAATTTATTACAACTCCTGAGGGTGATGTCAAAATTTCAGTAGGCAAAAATATTTACAGGATAAAGCACTCAAACATGGTTTCTGGCACTGTATATACTGTTTCTGCTGGTGACTGCTTATATATTGAGGTCCCTGGATCCTATGATAAGCTTATACCCTTTTTTATAGAATTAAGAATCAGATACTCTATAATAAATAACTACTAAACAAAAATGTCTAATGATATTTTTGGCCATACAAGACATGAAGATCACAGTGATGAGATTCTGATGCTTGATGTCAGAGTCAAGAAATTAAGAAGTGATTTACAAGCTTTACAAACCACACTCAATGCCAGTCTTCAACTAGAAATTACAAATTTACAATCACAATGCATGGACCCTCTTCTTAAAATTGATTCTGAACTCAAATTGTTGCTTCAGAAATATACTGACCTGGCAACATTAGATAATTTTCAAAGTTTAGAAGAAGCTGTAGCAGCTCTTCAAGCCAAATTTAAGACCCAGGCTAACAACTCTGAGCAATTGAAACAACAATTGGAAGAGGAGATAAATAATGTCCAGACACAGCTCCAAACAATTGTAAAAAGCATAAAATCACAAGAAGATTTTGATCTAGTGATTTCCACTCTAAAGGAACAGATTCAGTCACTCCAAATACCTAATCTGGAGCCCTTGAACAATGCCATAGCCGAGGTTAAAGAAAAAATTGAGACACTTGAAAATTTTATGAACAATTTGCCATCTTCTGATGCTTTGAATGCAATAACTCGGAGTGTAGCAAATATTAAGCTGCAACTTGAAACATATGAAGATTTTGGAAAAATTCAAAGTTCCATAACCCATCTTGAAAGTACAATAGCGTCAGTGCAAAATGATTTGGCAAATGTACTAGAATCCAGATTGCCCGGGATTGTAGATACACTTGTCAGTGTCCAGCAACAAATCACAAAGCTTGAAAACCTCAATACTGAATCTGAACTATCTCATTTTCATCACTTGATAGATGATATCCAAACAAAACTTGAAATTTTACAACAATCCACACCCACTCAGGCAGATATAGCCCTGCTCCAAAATGCTATGCAAAATGTGGCTGATGCTTCTGAATTACACAATGTGAAATTGGCACTTGAATCTTTGCAAAATACAGTATCAAATCTGCCTACATCACAGGAACTTAAAAATATTAAGAGAGCAGTGAATAGGATATTGAAATCAGAAGATATCAAGAATATCCAAGCAGAGATCAAACATCTCACTCAGACAGTGGCCACTCTACCAACCAAACAACATATTAATGAACTGCATGCCCTGTTTGAGGATATCAGAAGACAGGTCCATGATCTTACAGCTCAAAATTCAAAATTGGCAGTTGTTGAAAATTTGCAACAAATTGTAGCTAATATCAAGCAGCAGCTAGGAACCATGGAATCCAATCAAGCAAATGCTCTGTCTGTTTTTGCCACCCAGCTCCAAGAAATTGTGCAACAATACAAAAAACTTGCTGTTGACATAAGAATCAAGCCTGGGCACGATGAGATTGTTAGGACTATCAATGAGCACCTTGAATCTGTAACAAGCAGATTGCTTACAGCAGAAAAGGAAATAACAGGCATAATCGAGAATCCAAAACATACAGTAATTCTTGAATTGTACAGCATCCCCAACAAAGAATATGATTCTCCATTTACACCAGGTGGCAAAATATATATGCTGTCCCCTGCACAATTTTATTACCAATTTTTTGTTGGGGGCACATTGAGACCAATCAAGATCAAATATTGGCTTCAACCACAGGCACACCACTACCCCACCTTATCAATAACAAATGCTGAGAACAAAGTGAAAATCACCAGTATAGAATTGGAGGATTTTACAGATCCCAATACATTGGAAACAGCATATACTGAAGATGATGGCTCTCTGGAATTTAAAATACAAATAGGGGATAAATTATATTTAGAAAATCCTGCAGTCTCAGCTGCTGAACACCCTATAGTTGCAATATTCTTGTTTACATATTATGTCTAGAAAAATTATTGTTGATGAATTACACAGACAGGCCCGACATAATTTTAAGAGACTCCCAGTAGTCACAAAGGGCATAGATGATTTATGGCAAAGCGACTTGATTGAAATGGCAAGTGGACAGTTGAAAAACTTAGACAAAATCAACAAGGGCTACAAGTATCTACTCACTGTTATAGATACATTTTCAAAATTTGCCTGGGCTGTGCCACTCAAATCCAAGACTGGAACATGTGTTACAGAAGCTTTTAGAACAATCATCAATCAGAGTGGAAGATCACCGCGCTATTTGCAAACAGATAATGGCAATGAATTTTATATTCAGTGTTTCAACAATTTATTAAAAGCCAGGCAATAAAACATTATTCGAGTTACAGTGACCTCAAAGCCTCAATTGTAGAGAGATTCAACAGAACCTTAAAAAATCTTATGTATAAACAATTTACACTGCAGGGTAATTATAAATGGGTTAATATTCTTCCAGAACTTCTAGAAAAATATAACAACTCGGTCCATTCCACAATCAACATGAAACCCTCTGAAGTAACTTCATCTGATGAGCAAAAATTGATCAGCACTGTTTATTATCCTAAATATCAGCCAACAACAAGAAAAGCCAAATACAGGGTGGGTGATCAAGTAAGAATAAGCAAATATAAGCACTTATTCAAGAGAGGCTTTACAAGAAATTGGAGCACTGAATTATTTACAGTGGTTCAAGTTAAACCCGGGACCCTTAACACATATATAATAAAGGATCACCGAGGAGAAATTCTCAAAGGCAGGTTCTATGAACAAGAGCTCAGCAAAACTAAACAGCCTGACACATATCTCATAGAAAAAATCATCCGCAGAAAAGGCAACAAGTTACTTGTCAAATGGCTGGGACTCCCAGAACACAGCTGGATCGATGCAAACAAAATAATAATATGAACACCTGGGATATTATAAAAAGGCTGCCAGAACCTGAACAACAAAATAAGAGAAATGGCAAATTGTTACCTGATAATATTAGGTGTCTTATTGTTGGGCCATCTGCTTGTGGTAAAACTACACTAATGGTTGATAATTTTTTATTGGCACCCAACTGGTTAGACTGGAAAAACAGGCACTTGTATATCTTCTCTAAGAGCTTGGAACAATTAAAATATCAGCAGCTGATGAAGCTATATGATGAATTGGATATTGCCACTTTTGAACCAGATGTTAAGCCACTTCATGAATGTCTCGATAATTCTGTTGTTGTGTTTGATGACATTATATTGGATAATCAAAACAAGGTTAGAAATTTCTTTACACAGGGCCGGCACAAAAATATTGATTGCTTCTACCTGGCACAGACTTTTTCAAAAATACCCAAGCAACTGATCCGAGACAACAGCAATTTTATATGTGTATTTCATCAAGATCATACCAACCTCAAACACATACATGATGAATATGTAGGTGGGGACCTGAGCTACAATGATTTTTCCAAGTTTTGCAGCAAGTGCTGGAACCAGGACAGTTATGGGTTTGTCACAATTGATATGACAAGAACACCCAATAGTGGCAAATACAGAAATAAAATTAACAATTTTCTAGACGTAGAGACGTATATAAATAAACATGAAAAGGCCAATTATTGATGATCTTAAGTTAAGAGATTATCTTGTAAAAAGATTTAAGGGATGGAAATCAGAGAACCGTGGAATTTATGAAAAACACAAACAAACAGAACAGCCTGTAATTGATGCTATTAATAATTTAGGTAAGAATATCAAAACTGTTACAGAGCAAAATCAAAATTTGCTCACAGAGCTTGTACCTGTAGCTGCAAGGAACATATTAGATTATCCATTCACCCCACTTTCCAGTATTCATACACCTAGTCCTATTGCTCCTAGAAGAATTGAGGCTAGTCAGGATCCTATTGAATTGGGTCTTCTTGCTCAAAAATATTTAACCACACCTAAAGACAATAAAGATGAGGTGTTTGGCTTATATGCTGACACAGAGCTTGATGGCAGCATCATACATAGAATTGGCAATTTCAGAGTAACATTTATGGGAGATGATATAATTGTATATTCAGAATCTCGACTTGGAGAAAAAGGTGCTTTTGTTAAGTACTCCGGAACACCTGGATTGTGGGAACTCATGACCAGGAAGAGACCTGGCAGCTATACAGATCAAGATTATGAGGATTACAAAGAAATATTAATAAAATCAGATGCTCTGTACCAGAACAATGATCCCACACAAAATAGAGTCAAGTCTAGCAGTGGGGCAAAATACAACAATTTAATCAAGCCCATATGGTCACAGATCAAGACTGGCAGTGGAATCAAACAATACAAAACCCTGCCTAAAGAATTTGTGTGGGTTGATGATGTCAGGAAACTTGTAGATAGGTTATTGGTGATAGCTGGGGAGGAAAATGCTGGGAACAACAATTTTTACAATGAAAAGGTTGGAATTATGGACATGATAAGCACAAAATTGTCTAATTTTATAGTGAATGACACTAAGGGGATTGGATATCTCATAAAAATTATTAACACTCTACCACCTAAATTTTGGAATATTTCTGAGGGTCGGGGCTTGGTTAATGACATTATAAACAAACTGCCATTTGAACTACATATTCCAGGCTATCAGTATTGTGGTCCCGGTACAAAATTGGATCATAGATTAAACAGAGGTGATCCTGGTGTTAATCCTTTAGATGCTGCTTGTAGAGACCATGACATAGCATACAACACACATTCTGATCTTGACAAGAGACATGTTGCAGGCAAGAAATTAGAAGAGGCTGCATTTGGCAGATTTGTAAGCAAAGATGCTTCTTTAAGTGAAAAAATAGCAGCATTGGGAACCACCATAGCTATGAGCACCAAACAAAAACTGGGGTGGGGGTTGTGAATATGTATATAATAAACCTACAATGAAGGCCAAGGGTGTTATGTATCAAATACCTTATGCAGGTCTCAAATCTCTTAAAACTATTGACAGTCTCTTAACAAAAAAGCAGCGCAAGAAAAAAAATTCTTGTATTGCAAAGGGTCATGGTATGAAATTGTTGCTTAGTACCCCCCAATTAAAAAAATTACAGCAATCAAGAAAAAAATCACATGTGGGGGGATTTATATTTACCATCCCTGCCATCTTAGCTGCTCTCGGGGCTGTGGGGAGCTTGGCCGGGGGATCAGACGCCATAGCAAAAACAGTAATAGATGCCAAGAAGAATAGGGCAGAATTAGATGAGCAGAAGCGCCATAACCTGGCAATGGAGAAACAAGGCAAAGGTATTAAGAGAGCCATGAATAAGTTTAAAAAAACAAGAGCCGCTTACAAACCAAGATATTGAAGCTTTAATCAAGCCACTGGGCATCAAACATTTTAGAGGTGTGTACATGTCTGATTCTTTGCCAGAACAACCACTCAACAAAGAGTGTGGCATTGTTAATTTGGATAAGTACAAAAATCAGGGCACTCACTGGATTTGTTATCTTAAATATTTAAAAGATGAGGCATTTGTGTTTGATTCATTTGGAGGTGTTCCACCTGAAAATTTAATAAAATATCTAAAATCAGCTAATCTTTATTACAATAATGCCCGTGTTCAAAATTTCAAAGATGTTAATTGCGGACATTTGTGTTTATCTGTTCTTAGATATATGTCTCAAATAAATAAACCATCAATTGAAGATTTTCAAATAGCCTTGTGGTATCTGAAACATCATGGGGGTATTTCATCTCACCAGCCAAAATTCAATATTGAAACTCAAATTGCATGATGATATTGTATATCCCAAAACAATAGCTCTCAGAGCATTTTATGGCATGTACCTGATCCCAATATTACACACCACAACAATACAATTGCAGTAGGGGATGAAAAAATTGTCATTACTCCAGGGCAATATAATCTCTCCACTCTAAATGCTCAATTACCCAGAGGTGTAGTGTTAAGTCAAAATTCTGTCACTCACAGAGTAGAAATTGTATCTGCCACAGAAACAGTGGATCTGGGTACTATAGGAGAGCTGTTAGGCTTTGAGAACAACACAAAACTTGAACCAGGCATCAAACACACTGCTATGAATATACCTAAATTCTTGGCCATAGAGACTCTGAATATTCACTGTAATGTGGCTGAGGGTATGATCACCAAATCAAATGGCATAGGAACTCACAAACAAACAGCTATCATTGCAACATTCAAACCTAATTCTGAATTTATGGAGCCCATCATCTACAATCCATCCCCAACATTATATTTTCCTGTGTGTCATAATAGAATAGATTATATTGAATTGATGGTCACTAATGAAAAATAAGAATTAGTTGATTTTGCTGGAGCCACAACAACTGCAATCATAGAGATTAATATTTAAATAAAAATACATACAAGAAGAAAATGGAAAATATTGAGAGTTATGAGCTACAATCATTCCCTCCAAACAGGAGGACATTTGCAAATTTAAATCAACCCAACACAGAGATTGAGGTTGATCTTGATGTAGGAGATGGCTTTATACACCCCCACAGAGCAGATCTATACATCAAATTTGATGTTGTAAAGCTCGATGGTACCGATTATCCGGCAAATTCAAATATAAGATTGGTGGACAATTTTGTGCCGCATCTTTTCTCTGAAATTGAGATCAGAAAGCATGGTGTTGTTATAAACAGAGTAGATTATCCCGGTATTACCTCCACAGCTTTGGCCACACCAAAATTATCCAAAACCGAGGCTTCTTACTACAAAATAGGAGGATTCGAGGCTGGTGATAAGATATTATCTAAAAACCACACAGTGCTGTTCCCCATGCGCCTATTGCCAGGATTCTTCTCGGATTACAAAGATATTATGTGGAAGGGTGGGTTAAGAATCACATTTAGAAGAGCTGCCAATGATAACAATGCTTTGATGAGGTACAGTGCAATAAACCCTGCAGGGGAAGCTCTGCCTGATACCCTACCTGATGCAGGCAAATGCATTATTCAGACTATGGAGTTAAGAATCCCTGTTGTTGAGTATGAGGCCAGTTATGCTCTTAAATACAAAGCTGATATTCTAAAAAATCCACAGGTTCCTCTGCAATTTTATACATATCAATGCGTACAGAAGCCCGCATCTGGTTCTTATTATGAATTTGATGCTACAAATTCATTCTCCAGTATTCAATATGACATGCCTGATTTTGTGGTAGTTTTGTTTCAGACTGGAAGACACAACAATCAGGAAAAAAATTCAAGTAAATTTGATACCTGCAACATTAAGAACATATATCTTAAAAATGGCAGAAATGAGGTCTTTCCTAGGGAAAATTACAATTTAGACATGTCCAAGGATGATTTTCTTAAATTATATGAGGCTTTTACGGCATTCAAGAGGGTCACTACAGGCAATACTGACATGTACTACACACCAGAGACCCATGTTTGTAATCAATGCTTCAAAAAGAAAACAGGTTGTGGTGAATGACAGAACAAACATTAAAATTATCTGTGAATTCCATGAGGCATTACCTGATGACACCATATGTAGTGTTATTCTCATAGGTGAAAAATCATATGTTTATGATGTAAGAAATGAGAGGGTCACAGAGCAATTCTAGATGGTCTCTGCGGCAAACCGGAAGTGGACCGGAAGTGGACCGGAAGTAGACCGGAAGTAGACCGGAAGTGGACCGGAAGTGGACCGGAAGTAAATATGTGTGGGTGTGGGTGTATGTGGGTGGGTGTGGGTGTATGTAGATGGGTGTGGGTGTATGTGGGTGTATCGTAGCCTAGTTTTAAGTGTGGCCAAAAAAAATATCAAAAGGTGCATATTTTTGACAAGTTTATGGACAACAATCTCACAGAAGTGCCTTTTATAAGTATAGGCAAATCAATCTGAGGGGGCTCTTCCTTTCTCAAAAAATTCCCGAGGGCATTTTTACAAAAATCTTGGATTAGGCAGGGCTCCACACTAGAGCAAAAAGCTCATATGGACATGTTGAGCTTGTTTTAAGTATAGCCAAACCTGCTTGAGGGGAGCTCTTCCTTTCTCGTCCTGGTTATATCGTAAATTCCACTACTAATGTTGTATTGACTGGCTTTTAATTAATTGTTGGAACACAGAATTATAGAATTCTTTGCCATTATCTGTTTGTAGATAGCGCGGTGATCTTCCAATCTGATTGATGATTGTCCTGAAGGCTTCTGTAACACATGATCCAGTCTTGGATTTGAGTGGCACAGCCCAGGCAAATTTTGAAAATGTGTCTATGACAGTGAGTAGATACTTGTAGCCCTTGTTGATCTTTTCTAAGTTTTCAGCTGTCCACTTGCCATATCAACCAAGTCACACTGCCATAAATCATCTATGCCTTTTGTAACCACTGGCACTCTCTTATAATTATGTCTGGCTTGTCTGTGTAATTCATCAACAATAATTTGTCTATACATAGTACGTAAACAAGAATATTGCAACTATAGGGTGTTCAGCAGCTGATACTACAAGATTTTCTAAATATAGTTTGTCTCCTATTTGTATATTAAATTCCAGAGAACCATCATATTCAGCATAAGATGTTTCTAATGTATTGGGGTTTGTAAAATCCTCTAACTCTACACTGGTGACCTTTGGTTTGTTGTCAGCATTAGTTATTGATAAGGTAGTGTAGTGGTGTGCCTGTGGTTGTAGCCAATATTTGATCTTGATTAGTCTAAGTGTGCCCCCAACAAAAAACTGTTAATAAAATTTTGCAGGGGACAGCATATATATTTTGCCACCTGGTGTAAATGGTGAATCATATTCTTTATTGGGGATACTGTACAATTCAAGAATTACTGTATGTTTAGGATTCTCGATTAGGCCAGTTATTTATTTTTCTGCTGTAAGCAATCTACTCATTACAGATTCAAAGTGCTAATTGATAGTCCTAACAATCTCATCGTGGCCTGGCTTGATTATGTCCACAGCAAGTTTCTTGTATTGTTGCACAATCACTTGTAGCTGGGTGGCAAAGCAGACAGAACATTTGCTTCGTTGGATTCCATGGCCCCTAGCTGTTGCTTGATGTTGGCTACAATTTGCTGCAGATTTTCAACATCTCCCAATTTTGAATTTTGAGCAGTAAGATCATGGACTTGTCTTCTGATATCCTCAAACAAAGCATAAAGTTCATTAATATGTTGATTAGTTGGTATAGTGGCCACTGTCTGAGTAAGTTGTTTGATCTCTGTCTGGATATTCTTGATATCTTCTGATTTCAATATGCGATTCACAGCTCTCTTAATATTTTTAAGTTCCTGTGATGTAGGCAGATTTGATACAGTATTTTGCCAAGATTCAAGTGCCAATTTCACATCATTTAATTCAGAAGCATCAGCCACACTTCGCATAGCATCTTGAAGCAGGGTTATGTCTTCCTGAGTAGGTGTGGATTGTTGTAAAATTTCAAGCTTTGTTTGGACATCATCGATCAAGTGATGAAAATGAGATAGCTCAGATTCAGTGTTGAGGTTTTCAAGTTTGGTGATCTGTTGCTGGACACTGACAAGAGTGTCTACAATACCAAGCAGGCGAGATTCTCTGGGTTTTGAGACATTTATTTTTAATCTTCAAATTGGAGCTCTTTGTCAACAGTTACTCTGCCAATGCCCTTGGTTTTTTTTTGGCAACAGCACCACTACATGTTTCAAAACTGTACATCTTGGCCCTTAACCCAGCAAATCCTACAATAACATCACCAAGTGTCTCATCTTTTAACTTGCCAGGCACCTTTTTGTTGTAGGGTTGAATTTTTGTATGTTCACTAGTATCAAAATATTTAAGCAATGCAGGCTGTGACATATCTTGATAAACATCTTCTGTCTGAATATCAAGAATAAAGCTATCTGTGTCCATGTACATCAGTTTTACTCAATCACTATAAAAAGGCTTCAGCACATCATAATAGAGCTCTAGCATGTGTAATTTGGCCAATTCTAATATCACAGCCACTACATAAATAGGCTTATCAAACTTAATCTTTGTTTTTTTCATGTTGAAGAGTGCCATATTCTCATCATAAATTCTTCTGTAGTTGAAATTAGGGTTTGCTATCAATTTTTAGCTCCGGCTGGGGTCAGTAATTAATTTAACATCACTATGTTTTCTGACATTTTCTATGGTTTTGCCATACACTGAATTTACCATCAATTTAAACAAGGTCTTATCAAATTGGTTCATTGCAGATGTTCGAAGCTCTGTGTTTGTATCAATATATGGCTTCAACCATCTTGAGTGCCTGAAACTTAAGACTTTGCCAACTTTGGTCACTTGAACACCATGATTCATTGGAACTGGAGGTTTTTGTAATATATGACATAATCCAGTTTTGGCTCTAGAGTCAGCATGAGTTTCTTCTGTTTAGAGCCAGGTGAACACTCGACATCAGGAATTGGGGGCAGATCAGAAAATGTGTTGTGTACATCATCAGGAATTGTCAGATCAACTTCTAAGAACAGGCCATAGTCACTGTCATCAAAATCCTGAAGATCTTCAATATTGAAATCTTCAACCCACTCAAGCCCTGCATATGGCAGCTTATCCATCATAGCATAACCATAGAGGCTGTTGGAATCTACATACAGTATATAATTTGATGGCAGTGCTGGATCATAATTAGGAATATACTTGTTATTTGCTCTGGTATATCTCTGAGAACATTGCACCATGCCCCCTCTTATACATTGCTCCATAAACAGATACACATCTTGATCTTGGATCAGATCCAATTGCATTTTAGTGTTTAAAAAGATTGCAGACCATGCTAGGCCTGGAGCACTGTAGAAATACATTGGATCCAGCTTATAATTTTCCATCGATGATTTTCTAAATGCCTGAAGTATATCAGCTTATAGAGTCACATCAAGTTTTATATATGCCTTATTATAATCACCAAATGTCTGGCATTTTAAGTTGTTCCACATCAACTGGGCATGGTGATAATCATCATCAGTAATTCCAGATGTCCTGAGTTTACTGTAGAATGCTTGTTGTGGTGGCAGAGCACACTCATCAAATTTAGAAAAATCTGTAACATAGTCATATGGGTATACCCTTCCGCCTAATTATTTTCAGGCCCTGATTTGGAAACAAAGCACATGTGATTTTGAATTGATCATCAGATAATTGACTGGCCAGTGTAGCCAGACTAGTGGACAGAATTCTGTAAGAATCAAGAAGTCTTAAGTGAATGGGAACACAATTAACTTTAATTATCTTGCTAATAGCCATATATTTCTCATCATTTTCTGCTAAAATATTTAAATTCTGCTTGTCAAACCCCTCGTACCTGATCTGATGATGAAAATCATAATTAGATGCACCATGGCAAAATATAGGGACAAATTTTGGTCTCTGGATCTTAATATTACAGCTATTACACAGGGCCATTTTGAATTTACCATCTGTATGAGAATGGTGATGCACCTTCATATTTGTATCTGAAAATTCATAATCACATACCGGGCATTTTTCTGCATTGTTGAAATATTCAATCTGATCCTCTGTTAAAGGCAATATAGGTTTTGATTTTAATAAGATGTTAGATGCTATGTCATGGCACTCATTTTCTATTCTATGTGCAAATTCTTTGATGGCATCTGGTCCCATGTATAAATATTCTTCACTAACAACACCATCCTGTACAACAACATAATAAAAACTAGAAGGCTCATGTAACTGGTATGATGTAATTGAAGATTCATCAGGATCTGGATTGCAGAATGCAAGGGGTTTGAGGTTTGATTCAAAATCACAAACTATATATGCCGGGTGTTCCAACAAGGCTTCAAATTTTTTGAATTTGGCATTTTCACTTGGACTAGGCATCACCATATGAACAGGTTTATGGTTGCCAAAGTATTTTAAATGTTCAATTAACTTGATTTTAGCAATTTCTGCATTCTTTTCATAAACACCATTTACCATTTTTCTACCATCAAATACAGTCAAACATCTTCTGCACAACTTCAATATTGTATTAGATTTGCCTTGTTGTTTTCTGACTAAAGCTTCAAGACTGTGTATCAGAGTGTAATGATATGTGCCATCCTCTTCAATTAAGAGCAGATCAATCGGGGCAGCAGAATCATCATCAAGTGTACTGATTCTGAGAGGTGCTATCAAGCAATTGCCACGGCCAGTAGAACAAATAAATACATTAATAGATAATTGTTTACCATTGATATCCCTGGCCTTTTCTTAAAATTTATCAATATTCTGAACAGACATTGGATATTCTAAGCCCTCCATTGCATCATCAAAATCATGGTCACGTTGTTTATAATAAGTTATTCTCTCAGGATGCCTTAAAACTGGAAACAAAGCAGCTAAAATACACCACAAAAAGCATTTCTCATCATTATTTTCTATGTTAACCACGGCTCTTTTGTTTTTAATATTGGCAGGTAAAGGCACATATGTGGAACCTTGTAATGGGCTGAATTCAGAAATATTAACATAGAGCTTCTGTGGAGTTCCGCATAGGCTCCATCCTGATTCTTTTGAAGCAAATTCAGAGTGTTTAATATTCAATTGATCTATCAAACTGCTTATTATTTTGTCTGAATTTGTATTTGAATATATAGCTACAGTTTCTGTTATGTGGGGCTGTGTAAATTTTGTGCCATTTGGTTTCTTATATTGTGTAAACAATTTGAGGGACAGCTTTTAAGAGCCATTTTGTGCATTTAGAATTGCCTGCACATCAGGATTTATACTGTTTAAAAAATTCTTAATGTCACATCTTGGCTCTGATTCAAAACAGTGATCCCTAAGTTGGCCATTAAAACTGCTATGGATGGATGCATAGCGTGGCAGCTTTGCCGGTGTTTGACAGGTGTTTCAAGCTTCCTTTTCAGACCAGATGTGGATGGTTGTGGGGGCAATGTTGATGACTGTGCAGAACAAGTACCCATATGTTTATATGTGAAGTATTCCATGCTATATTTTCTATGGCATTTTGGGCATATTTTTGTGGGTGTTCTGCATTTGTCTGGATTACAATTCCTTTGGTGCTTAGCCCAATTAAGGCTGGATATATTCTTATTGCATTGATTACAATATTTTTGATTTGGCATTTTTGTTGTTGGTTTATTATATAAAATTTCTTGGGGTTCAAATCAAAATTCTATGCTTAATAAAAAATATCAGTTGGGTTCAGCAGTGTGCTTTGTATACCTAGTGTGTGTATATGTGTGTATACTTAGTGTCTTAATATTTTTGGCTTTGGTATTTTTGTTGTTGGTTTATTATATAAAATTTCTTGGGGTTCAAATCAAAACTCTATACTTAATAAAATTATGACAGGTTGTATAAAGCTGATAGCCTACATGCACAAATGTAGAACAAGTATTAATCTACAGAAGCACTAAGCCACCACAAATACATGTCTACACAGGGATGTCCTAGAAAGGCAATGACCTAATACCATGTGTCATGTATAACAAACTGGGACAGATATAATAAACCCTTTGTTCAATATATTAGAAATATATTTGATATGAATAATAAAAAATTCTGTATATTAAATCAAACAAACCTATAATTCAATTTATACAAATCTGCTATATTTTTGTGTTTTTTAAAAAATATGAGGAGCACTGCAACAACATACCCTTACTCCTCAGCCACTCTCACAATACTAGCTGATATGTAATGCAAAATCTCTTTATATAGCCTAAGCACGGACCGCATTGAAAACATCTGAAACAATAAGCCAATCAGAATATACCACATCATCACATTATGTCATAACCAACCAATCAGAAAACAACACATGCCTAATAATTTATTGCATAATATTGGATAATAATTTGTTGCACAACATGATGCAATAGAAATAAACCAGAAGTAGGCCACAAGGGGGCCGGAAGTGGACCGGAAGTGGACCGAAAGTGACCGGAAGTGGACAGGAAGTGGACCGGAAGTGGACCGGAAGTAAATATGTGTGGGTGGGTGTGGGTGGGTGTGGGTGTAGATGTAGCTAATAAGATTACACTTTACAGAGTATTACACTAGAGGCAATAAGCTCTTATGAGCATCTTGGCTTAGTTTTAAGTGTAGCCAAAACAATATCAAGAGGGACATATTTTTAACAAGCTTATGGACAACAATCTGGCAGATGTAGCTTTTGTAGGTGTAGGCAAATCAATCTGAGGGGGGTCATACTTTCACGGGAAATTCCCGAGGGCATTTTTACAAAAATCTTGGGTTAGACAGAGTACCACACTTGAGCAATAAGCTCATATGCACATCTTGAGCTAGTTTTAAGTGTAGCCAAATCTGCCTGAGAGGGGCTCATACTTTATCGACCCAGTAATAGGTCAAATAACTTTACTCTTTGGCAACCGGATGAAGATGTAAATGTAATTGTCATTCAGTATGTCAGTCGCACTTTGAAGGGAGTTGAAACCACGTACCGTACACATGAAATAGAAAGCCTTGCTATTCTTTATGGCATGGACAAGTTTACAGTGTATATTACTGGAAGACATTTTTCAATCTACAGTGACCAGAAATCGTTGAGCTGGCTTGAATCAGTAAGGACACTGAACCCTAGATTGAACGGATGGGCACTTAAGCTACAGTCATACAACTTTACAATCGAACATGGATCTGGTTCTCAAATTCCAGTTGCTGATACGTTATGTCGTTATCCTATTAGTAAATCACCAGTGACTTCGATTAAAAAAATGTACGCAAATCATGTAATCTCTGATATAGAACCCAATTTCTGGCGAAGTGCACAAGAGAAAGATCTGATTTTTTCGTCATTAAGAAGAAAATTTCAGTCTCAAGAAGTAAATCTGATATTTAAAAGGAAGTATTCCGTTCATGATGGCATGCTATTTTTCAAACCTTATGTAGATGATAATTGGATGATAATAGTTCCTAGTGCTTTAATTGGAGATGTTTTGTATAAACAGCATGATTGAAAGGAACATTTCGGCTATTTTAAAATTTATGACTTTTGTAAAAGGTTTTATTATTGGCCTACAATGCGTAAAAGTATTAAGGACTATTTAGGAAACTGTCTTTCGTGTGCAAGGGATAAGCAATGCACCTTTAAAATCTCAAATGAAGAATTACATGTGTATCAACCAAACCTCACTTCTTACTTTCAGCCGACATAATTGGTCCATTACCTTTGTCTAAATGTTTCCAACATATATTAGTCATTGTAGATGTAATGAGTTAATTTGTGATGGTATATTGTCTTCGACGTGGAACCTCAAAGGAAATAACTAACAAATTTGGAATTTACTTTAATCATTACCCAAAGTGTAAGGTAATTCTCACCGACAATGGTTCGCAATTTAAGTCAACTGAATTTAAAAGTTACTTGGATTCTGTGAGCGTTAAACATGTGTTAACTTCACCTTATGCACTTTTTGCCAATCCTGTCGAACGTTATAATAAAGAGCTGGTGAGACTATTGAGAATGTTTTGTAAGTATAACCATAAACTTTGGTTTAATTATGTGAATATTGTCGTTCATCTATTGAATAATTCGAAATCGGAAACAACCAGTTTCACACCATCTGAACTTTTTATGCATGTTGATTATCACGATGAAAGGATAGACAAAATAAGTTGGCCAGATGATTTGAAAAATTTACCCTGGAAGACAAAGTGTATAATGGCTGAAGCAAATATAAAACAGAAAAACCAAAATATTGAAAGGGATTTTAATTAACCTAGGCATCCGATAAAATCTGGTGACCTGGTTCTTGTTAGAAACCATCTTAAAAGCAAAGCTATTACTGATAGCATTCACAAAAGCTTGTATGTTGGTCCTTATCAAGTCAAGGAAGTTAAGAATAACCAAGCACATTTAATATCATTGTCGACGCCAGCAAAGGAACAAGAGCAGAACTTAACAAATCTTAAACTTTTCAATTGTACAGAAGAAAAGAGAAGAGACCTATAGAAAGCAAACAATGTGTAACCCAAATGATTTTTTGTATAATGTTGTGTTTATTTTCTGTGTTCTCAATTAAATATTTCTGTATATTTATGAAAGTCAAAAATTTTGCTTCTTTGTATAAATATAATATGACAAAGAAAATATATATATATTGAATAATTGTCTCACGCAGAAAATGTTTCCTAAGAGAAGTTATTATATTGTGACGGGCACAATAGTTACAATTTTGTGTTGTGTTGAGTTATGATGAGTTTGTAATGTGAATTTATGAACGCACGTGTTCAAAATGAAACAAATGACTATCCAATATAGTAAAGAGTTTGTAAAAGTTATGCACCATATTTAAGTTATGAATACAAGAAATAATAATATTGGAATCTAGTTTTATGTTGATATAAATGTGTAGGTTTCAAACACCAAACTCGAACCTGGCATCAAGCACTTCGGCGCCAACATTCTTAAATTTCTGATCAACGAGACTCTGAACGTGCACTGCAACGTGGCAGAAGGAATGATTACGAAGCAGACAATATCGACAGTAACAAGCAAACGGGAATCATCGCGACATTCAAACCAAATTCGGAATACAAGGGACCGATCAACTTCACACCCTCTTCACCAATATATTTTCCGGTCTGTCGAAACAGAGTCGATCATATAAAATTGATGGTGACCAACAAAAAAGTTGAAGTGGTTAATTTTGCAGGAGCCACGTCAAAGGCTACCGTTGAGATCAACATATAAATAACTACAATGGAGCCATTCGAATGTTACGAAATGCGATATTTTCTTCTAAACCGTCGCACGTTCGCCAATCTAAACGAACCGAACCGAGAGATCAAGGTCGAACTCGACTTTGGAGACGGATTCGTTCATCCTCACAGAGTATACCTTTACGTTAAATTCGACTTGGTGAAAAAAGAAATTGGAGAAACATTTCCGACCAACGCATATTTGAAATTCATAGACAACTTCGTTTCTCACCTGTTCTCGCAAGTTGAAATCAGAAAATACGGAACGATAAACAATTGAGTCGATAATCCAGGCATGAATTACACTTTATTGGGAACATTGAACATATGGAAAAATATGCCGCTTACTATAATGTAGGAGGATTCGAAGAGGGAACGAAAATCTTGACAAAAAACACACCGTATTGATTCCCATGAGTATACTTCCGGGTTTCTTCTCAGACTACAAGGAGATCATATTGAAAGGAAGTTTGAAAATCACTTTTTGCAGATCCTCGAACGACAACAATGTTTTGATGCGATACAATAACTTGAACGCCGACGGCACGCCACTACCCAACACCCTACCCGAAGCAGCCAAATGCATCATTCAGAGCATGGAGTTGAGAATTCCAGTGGTAGAATACGGAACCAACTACGCGCTCAAGTACAAAGCGGAAATTTTGAAAAAATCCACAATTACCCATTCAGATTTACAGTTACCAGTGTGTACAGATACTCGTTTCGGACAACCATTACGAATTCGACTGAGAAGTCATTCGTCCAATATGTAAAATATGAGAGGGTCAAGGAACAGTTTAAACTTCAAGAAGTTTCAAAATTAAGAACAAGTATCACCATTTTAGAAATTCGTACAAAATTGTCAAAATTTAGATATACTAAAAAAATTTTGACGTACTGGAAAAAGCTGACGTAATAACTTGTTGCTAAATGTTGTGCAATAGTTCTTTCCCTTTTAAGTAATACCGCGAAGAGCGTTAGATGTTAGTCATCATATTACGTAATATTAACTTGTTGCAAAATGTTGTGTAACAGTTTTCCAACATCCGAGTTTTGCTCTGTCGTCCCATATCAAAATTCCAAAATCCTTGCGGAAAAAAGAATCCGAAATTCAAAAAGGGAGACCGGAAGTGGACGTATCTCGGAAACGTTAGAGATATCGCGAAAATAACTCGAAGAATCTCAACCCATTGACCGCCTTGTCGAACTTGACGATGTAGAGTACGCGCACACAATTTGGTGTCCTGAGGTCAAGTGGTGGGCAAATTGCCAATTTTTTTTCGATCGCTCGTAACTTTCGAAAGGACGATCGTAGAGACATGATATTTTTTTGCGTTAACATCGTCTCGATGTCTTCCGTCCTCCCCTACCGAAATTGGTATAGTTCGTCATGGACCCCCTCAGAAAATTTTCCAAGTCTAGTGTTAAAAAAAATGCGAATATCTCGATAACGGTGAGAGATAGGTAACCCTTGTCGATTTTGGTGATACTGTGTAAGTATACCAAGTTTGGTTGTTCTAAGTTCAAGCGGAAGGGGTTCAATTGCAATTTTTTCATCGCTCGTATCTTCCGAACAGATGGTCGCAAGAACGTTTTTTTTGCGTCAACATCGTCTCGGTGACAGGAAGAAATTCAAACTGGCGACCGGAATCTCAAACTGTTTATACAATTGGTCAAGAAATCTGTATTTTTTCGTCTACGTTAATTTCGTCCTTAAAAGATCGTAAAAATGAAAAAGGAAGAGATCAGCGTAAGATGAAACAAGAGAAATAGGTGAAAAAGTCTTGCCACTCTGCATTTTTTCCTACTATTTACGATAGTTTCATCATTAAAAGGTCCAAAAATAAAAAATAGTTCAAAGTATGCATACAGCTCCTACCGTTTCATACACCTCTTCATACAGGTTGGTTTAGTCCGCACACGATAAAAAAAATCCTCCTGACAGATCACAACTGCAGTGAATGTATGTTACCTAACTCGTAATAAAGTGAATAGGTTAAGTTACATCACATAAGATCGTAGTATACCTACAAGTAAGAGCTGAAAAAGAACTGAGTTGCGGTGAAAATTGTACTGGAACGTCGTCGAACGCTTTTTAATCCACAAAAAAAATCGTCATCATATGATACAACTGAGGTTAAATCCACAGAAAAAAGGGGATACCTACAAGCATGGAGTACAATGAACCTTTTTATAATATTCAAGATGTTTTTTATCTAAGACGATTCCTAACTCTGAATTTATACATTGCGGAAACGTTGTTCTTGCTTAGTGCGGTATATTGTAACGAGACATATCAAGAGGCATTAAGCTTGTTTGTGCAATTTAAATATGGCTACCGGAAACAAAAATTTATGATGCAGAAACTTCCCTACGGTGGTTTTGAATGGATTGATCCCACTTCGGTAAATGTTGTCAATTTTCATGATAGGGAATATGGTTTATTCGCAGGGCAGAGAAAATAATCCAAAGCGTATGAATCCCACACGATAGAATACATCTCTTATCGTCATGAGGATCCAAGGCCACTGTATGCACCTTGTTGGTTGTGAGTACATGATCCACGCTTTGGCTTCATTTCTCAACCCTCAATACTGTGACCATGTGTTAAGACACTCGACATAGCCTTTGAAGGTGAGTTTGTTCTCAACCGTGTTCCTGCACACACCCATAGCCTTCTTGGTAATACCATCCTCTGCTTGAATCGCGTACATCCTCGAACGCAACCCTGTAAACTAGAGAATGATTCCGCCATTTTTCTCGTCTTTCAATTTACCCGACACCATTTTGTTATTAGATGGAATGTTGAATTTGTTTGGCTTTGAATATGCAGATGCATCAAAATACTCGAGCACGGATGGATCTTTTATGTCTTCGTAGAGGTTTTTTTATGTTGTAGATGAGGTTACCCGTATCCAAGTAGAGCAGAGATATGATGTTTTCATAAAGGGGTTTCATAAAATTGTAGTGAAATTTCAATATGTGAAGCTTCGACAAGTCGAGAACCGTAGCTCCAACATATATTGGCTTGTCAAAACGAATGATCTTCTTGTTCATTGCAAAGAATGCAAGCTACTCGTGGTAGATTTTTCGAGCATTGAATGTTGGTTTTGCAATCTACTTCAGACACTTACTAGCATCGGAAACAAGTCTCCCATCCACGTGCTACCTAACAATCTCCAAGGTCTTACGGTACACAACGTTGTTCAATAGGTTATAAAAATCTTTGTCTTAATCTAAAGTGGCAACTGTTCTGAGTCTTGTGTTGGTTTCAATATATGATCCTAACCACTCGGAATGTTTAAAGTTGAATATTCTTCTACATTTACTATCTGAACTCCTTTACAAATCAAAAACTGTTGATTTTGTAATGAAGAATGTATATCTCTTTTCTCTCCAGGGTAAACAGAAGCTTGGGTGGTACCGATAAAGATGGACATTTGAATTCGGGTGCCGGCGCTAGATTGCTGAACAGATCGTGCAGATGCTCGGGGAACTCAGGATCTACCTCTGCGCAGAGACCATTTTTCCTACCATTAAAATTGGCAACATTTACCGAAGTGTGATCAATCCATTCAAAACCACCATAGGGAAGTTTATGCATCATGGAGTGTCCTTTTAAATTGTTGACGTCGACATAGAAGATGTAACTGGAAGGACGGGTTGGATCGTATTGATCTTCAGACATATGAATGTTGTTTGCTTTGGCATACCTCTGTGTGCATTGAACCATTCTTGCACGTTTAGATTTCTCTATAAAAAGCAGCATCTCCACCTCGGAAATAACTTCCAGCTTGAGGGGAGTTTGGAACAATATGGCTGACCACGTCAAACCAGGAAGGCTGTAAAATTGCGCAGAATCCAACTTGTAAATATGCATGGACAATTTACAGAAATCTTGAAAAATATCAGCAAGGTTGGTTAAATCTAATTTCAGATCAAGAGGTTCCACTTCGATACCCGGTAGATGCACATAGTGGGTAGGAATTAACTTTAAACTGTAAGTAGAGTCCCGAATAGCCTTTTTCTTCACAAAGTGAAATTAAAACACAAAATCAATAAAAAATCGCCTAGGATAAACCAAGACGCAAGAAGGCAACGTAATACGTATATCCTAAATAAAAAAAAAAACTTAAGAAAAGGGGCAAGGGAATGCAGACATTGTGCCGAGTCGATGTTGTATGCTGCAAGATAGAAATATGGAACTATTATGGCAAGAGCAAGTTCAATTACTAGGGCCGAACCATATATGACACAACACAGGTGTAGGTTGACGTGAATTGTAAATCTGCCTAAACTCTTAAAATTTTCTAATATAATGTTTTCTGTTGCAATTATTATTTCAATTTTGATGGCCTCCATGAACGAGTGCGTATAATACTGCTCTACGAAACCGGAGACCCTATGTGCGATTGATTGATTATTTGATTTGCTTTATATTACTTACTTTCTTGTGACACGTTTGGCTAATTTGCAAATATGGCAATGAGTAACAATACGATGAAATCGATGAATGGGTACCCATAAGTCCACACCCAGGGCAGGATTCGAAAGCGGGACCCCTAGCTTTGTAGAGCGATAAGATAATTACTCTGCCACTGGGACCGGCCTCCATATTCGAAGCTTTCTGTAATATTTGAGAGCTTTTTTTGTTCGTCCGTTCGTTGTGGTCACTCCAAAATTCGTCTTTATCGTTGAAATTAAGCAAGAAGGATAGAAAATGGTCGTTGTAATAGCAAGGTTATCACATGCCTGACACTTCCCGAAAGAAACTACCTTCTTTGTTTATATGCTTTTTATATTTGTTTTGGAGCATAGATAACCACAGTAGCAAAAAAGAAGAAAAAACGAAAAATTAAAAACAAATTTTCATTAGCGAAGGAAATAAATCGCCAACTGAGAAACTGATTTCTTGAGATTTCAAAATGCATAAGAAATATTTCTTCTGAGGCCGAATAACCACAGAAAGAAATGCTCTGCTAAGTCTGTGATGACGTATGTTTAACGTTGTTCTCCTGTGTTGTGCTGACGAATGACAGCTGTGCAGCTCCTCCGTATCTTGCACACAGATTCGGCATTGACGCTGCAGTGATTGATGACTAAAGGTGGTAAAAGTTGTAAGTGCCAGAAGCGAAGGTGTTGGGAAATCGCATCATTCCACACATCAGCCCGGAAGAACATTCATACTACTGACCTCTCTACACACCCTTTGAACTACTTAAAGGACTACTAGCCACGTTTCAAGATTACAACATTATAAAGCACGTCACATTTCACAGTTTAACGAGGAATACTGTGCTTGAACTATTGTGGACTTACAGCGTTTACAAATTTTAGTCTTCAATTCCAATTCAATATTGGTTTTCTTAGGATTTGTTTTAATAAGAGATGAGGCCTCAGTGATGCCGCACATCTTGACTTTATAATTTTAATCAGGTTTTTTAATTCCCATCTGAAAATTTCTGTTATGGTGCGAGCATTCATCGAGTGGGTTACATTTAAATATCTATCTATATATAAATCGTGGAGAGTGACACGTGAATGACGTAACACATTAGAATACATCTGCTGATGTTCCTCGCAACTTACTCATTTAATTTCTATGTTTTTCTTCTTGAGAATATTAACGGTGTGTTTTATCACACAACAATTTTCAATTTAACACTTGTAGAAATCAAAGCTTAGCAGCAAGTAAAAAATGTAAATTTTCAAGTCACGTTCTCTGAACGAGAAATAGTTTCAATACATATTTTCTTATTGGCACGCAAACAATAGCATAGCGTCAGGCTGCAATTGGTGTGACGACAATAAAATATATTATGTACCAACACTATGGTAAGAAAAAATATTTTGGAGACATGGTGACTCGAACCTACGATATCCGCTTCCAACGCTCTTGGTTATCCAAACATGAACACAAGCCGCGGTGCAGTAAACTTACTTTTAGAGTAGTTATTCTTTCTTTGTTTCATCTTTAACTGTTCACCTCCAAACGTTTAAATTCTTCTCTCGCTGATTATATTCATTTGAAGCTAATATGCTTCATCTCTTGACGTGTCTCTAATGTGCATGTGTCGTTCACAGAATAAAAGTAAAGTTGTGTATGAAGTTTAAGGAAGAAGGTTAAATGTTTTTCGTTAATGGCAGGTTAGTGTTTCTAACCACAATAATGATTTTGCTCCATTACCGTCAGCAGAGCAAATTCAACTATGTGACTTCGAAGCGTATTGACGAGCGTACTATATACATTAAAATATTCACCATTCTATTATTGGGCTTCATTTTAAATTACGAAACCAACGTGTACGTATAAAGAAAAAAAGTGTGAAATTTTTTATTTTAAAGAAATTACAATTACTCTTAAATGAGAAGACAATAATGACTTATTGTTAACAGTTGTTAATGATTGATGTTGGGGGAGGTTACCTCTTCTCATGTGCCTACCAGGCTTTGACATAAAATGAGAACTAAGAGTGGTAAACGTTGTAAGCGCCAAAACCGAAAATGTTGGGATATCGCATCGTTCCATACATCAGGCCGTACGAACGTTCACACTAGTGACCTTTTGCACTACCTTTGAACTACTTAGAGGTCTACCAGCCCCTTTTCACGTTCACCTCATTATAAAGCATTGCACATTTTTAATTATAATGTCAAAAACGGTGTTTGAATTATTGTGGTACTTACAATGTTTACCAATTTTAGTATTCAACTCTTCTTGCTTTCTGATATTTATTATTTTTCCCATAGCATATTAATTGCCCACTTTGCGATTATCTTTGGCAAGGTTGTTGGGGAAGGAGTTAATATATTCTTCAATCCTTCTCTCGCGCTAATAAAAAAAAATCCGAAAGGAAAATAAGTGTTTTTTTTCGTCATTTTCAAGAATTACGACAGCCCATTTTCCAACTCGCAATTCTAATTGCGCTTTTTGTTATTTTAATATCGTTATTAGGTGTTCCTTTCTTCCAGTTTCGGCTACTTGCCACGATAAAGAGAGAATTAAAATCATCACCTATGTTCAGGCCAAATACGAAACCCGGGGCCCTCACATTCTAACGAATTGTGATAACCACTTCGTCACGAACGTCAAAAACGCGTTTCTTTTTCAAATAAATTATCTGATAATTTCACATTTACATTACTTTGATTGTAGACGTGGAAATTCCAGTTAATTAATATTTAATCTGCACTCTTTACGTTAGCCCTTTTCTTTGCGTCTCAAATACACAAAATCCCATGTATGTTCGATAGTAAGCAAGACTGCTCTTTTCCGAACACTTACTTCGGCTGGACTTCCAAACATGAAGCTGCACTTCAAATCGAACGAATGTTCCACCTTATCTGAACAGAAGTTTACCACTATATGGTCAGTATAACTTCGACAGCCCAAAGATATTCTCCTCAAGTTGACGCCATGTGCGGAATGATATATTCAAACGATGATCAGTGCAGTAAGCTGCAACGATCCTGCTAGATCGTTACAAAGTTACGCATTTGTTCACTTTATTGTCATTGTTGAATAGCATTTTACAATGTTATCGGTTTTGTTATCGCTTATGCATAGGATTTCACTGCTACGCCTGGTAGAGAACGTAGTTCTACCATAACTCACTAGCGAGCGTTATTGTTTCTAATAGTTCATTGTTAACCGTTGTAGATGGCACTAATGCTAAGCAGTGTTCTCATAGTTCACGATCATCCACTAGAGGCGCTCGCGCTGCGCTCGGAATTGTATATAAGCAGCGACGCGGCCCCGGCGAAGATTCTTGGTCGATCTCTGCTCCCGCAAATAGTCCAGCATTGGTAGCACACGGGTGCTTAATTTTACAAGAGGGTCTTTACAGTGTGGCCTACTCTGATAGATTATACGAGCTATAGCAATATTTCACGGCCTACCAGGTAGAACAAACGCGTTGTTGTAAGCTACGGTTTAGGTCTTCAATATAATTACTGTTGAGAGACGGCCTACGAGTAGATTATACGAAGGGTATCCGTATTCTTTAGCCTACTAGTAGATTATACATTTCACAACACTCGATGCAGAAATGACGTCATCTTTAAGCTTACTCTGGTAGATTATACGAGAGATTACGTCATTTCTTGGCCTACCAGATGGATTATAAGAAGGGCGATGTTCATCGTTAGTTAATGTTTCATTAAGGGGAAAATAAACAGTGTTTAATTACTGTCTTCAGCTTAGCATTATTCAAGTAATTAATTAAAGTAAATAAGGTTTAACTAAGCATTATCTTTTATAAGCTTATAATAAATTTCCGTTGCTTTGTTGATATTATTCTGTACTAGGAAGGCAGATTTAAATGTTCCTTGAGTTGTTTAATTAATGCCCTATTGTCCAAAATGTCAACACAGTTGGAGTCCAAGGCCCTAAAATAAAAAATAAGGTCCCTTATTCCCCACTGGACGAAAAATTGAATGGTCCCTGTCCTTCCTCTCGAAAATATCTGCAGAGGAGGTTCGAACCTGGAACTTAAGGAACGACAAAGTGCAGTGAAATCGTATGAGGAGATATTGTGACTTTGTGTTTGTGCGGATATCTAATTTCACCCCAGTGTAATAAACTTTTTAAGTCGACGCTAATATATATATATATATATATATATATATATATATATATATATATATATATATATATATATATATAAAATACTTTTATACCGCGTGAGGCACCTAAAAGTACCACCTGAAATAGCAAAGAAACCTGAAACAGTAGCGATTTGAGGTTTGCGGGAAACAATAATATCAAATGGGGCTCGTAAATCGGAGGTTTGGGGTGCGTCGAGAAATATCGACAAATGGGGCATCTGGAGCAAAGTCATATTTTTTTAAATGGAACGATATACAATAACACGCATAATATAAAATAGCACACGCAGAGAAACACAACGCCGTTGGTCTCATGCATCTACTGCACATAGGAACGAAGATATGGATATGTGAAAATATGGAAACAAACTAACTAGTGGCCCACTTGACCGTCAGTAACACGGCATGTGAGACTTCTCAGGTGCCTGGCAGAACTGCCTTTACGCAGAGCAAGTTTTGATAGCAGGTCCACGAGATCGTGTTAGTTCACAGCAAGCAGTCGTAGTGGTAAGAGCGAATATTATGGTGTTCACAAACATAGAGAAAGTGGACATGATCCTGATTTATGGGGAATACCGAAATAATGCCTCAGAAGCCTACCGTGTGTACGCAGAGAGATATCCGGACAGACGACAGCCATCTCGACGTCTGTTATGGTAAGTTATTTATTGAATGAAGAGACACCGGAAGTGTAGCACCACGAGCACGTGTGCGGAACAAGCCAACTACAGGTGAGGCAGGTGCAACAAATGTTCTCGCCGCTGTTGCTGTGAATCCGCACGTTAGCTCCCGTGAAATTGCCAGGGATGCTGGGATGAGTCAGCGAAGTGTATTGCGCATTCTGCACAGACACAAGTTTCACCCATATCATATCTCCCTCCATCAGGAACTTCACGGGAATGATTTTGTGGACCGTGTTCGGTTTTGCACATGGTTGTTACGACACGACACACCCGATTTGTCACGTATCCTCTTCACTGACGAGGTAACTTTTACCAATCATGGAAATGTCAACCTAAGGAACATGCACTATTGGTCGGTGACAAATCCACATTGGCTTCGCCAAGTGGAACGCCAGCGCCCATGGAGTGTGAACGTGTGGTGTGGTATAGTGGGTGAACATCTCATTGGCCCTTTTTTTATACAAGGGACACTGAATGCTGACCGATACATACAGTTTTTACAACATGAACTGCCTGTACTATTGGAAGACATACCACTACAGACAAGGAGGGAAATGTGGTACCAACATGACAGGTGCCCAGCTCACAGTGCAAGACGCGCTACAACATGTGTGGAAAATACATTCCCAAATCGTTGGATTGGACGTGCGGGCCTGTCAAATGGCCGGCTCGTTCCCCAGATTTGTACCGTTAGACTTTTTCCTGTAGGGAAAGCTGAAGGACATTGTCTACCGGGATGTGCCAACAACTCCAGAGGATATGCAACACCGCATTACTGCGGCCTGTAGGGACATTCCCTACGAGATGCTACATTATGTGCAACGATCTTTGCGTGGGCGACTCGTTGCCTGTATCGCAGCTGACGGCCACCACTTTGAACACACAGTTTGACAGGTTTTCGCTTCTTACGCAGTGGTTCTTCGACATACTTTCATGGTCTTTTTCATTATGCTGTAACACTGTCAAATACATGGTGCTGACGATGTCTACTGTATTTTTTCTTCCTTTAACACGTTCTGTCTTCATCTTGTCCAATGGCTTCCGACATCTCATACTTGTACATGCCGTGGTACTGACGGTAAAGTGGGCCACTTGTTTGTTTGTTTCCATATTTTCACATGGCCATATCTTCGTTCCTATGTGCAGTAGATGCATGAGACCAACGGCGTTGTGTTTTTCTGCGTGTGCTCTTTTATATTATGCATGTTATTGTATATCGTTCCATTTAAAAAAATATAACTTTGCTCCAGATGCCCCATTTGTCGATATTTTTCGACCCACCGCATACCTCCGATTTACGAGCCCCATTTGATATTATTGTTTCCCGCAAACCTCACATCGCTACTGTTTCTAGTGTCTTCGGTATTTCAGATGGTACCATTAGGTGCCTCACGCGGTATATATACCCGAACCCTGAGTGTAATAACAGCATCATATCTCCGGCTAGAGAAGAGCTAACATCATGGGTAAAACTGAATAATGTTCCCCGTCACTACGTCGAACCCGGTACGTTGCAGTCAAGTAATATTCTGAGATACCGCAACTGCAACTTTGTGCCGAGGACGTGACTGTGGTCGAATCCCGGGGATGATACAAATCTCTTGTATCTTGGTTATATATTACACATATTTTGTTTCGTATTTGTGCTTGTTCCATCACTATACATATGCATTTCAATGTATCCCCCTCAATATGAATCACGCTGTATTATTTCGTATGAAAATAGTGTGCCCAAAAGCTTACTAAAATACTAATATATATGGAATTCTAACTACAATTTCAAAATTTGACATAGGTACATTGATGATTTATAAGGGTTTGGTCTCTAATACAAGAAACAACTTCAATCTGTGAAATCTTCTTTTAACGTTATAATCAGAATTCCCATACCTGAAGTTTTAACCCTAGGAGTAGCGCAGAAAAAATGTAGTTCTGGTACCATCTCGCAATCTCAGACCCAGTATTAAAAAATGTGGTATTTTCGTGGGAGATGTATAACAATAAACTGATATTGATTTATGAATCTTTATTTATGTGATTATGTTTTGATTTATTCATTTATTGCACTTCATTACGTTTCATTACAATTACAGTTCTACTCTATTCTGTTTTATTACATTATCATTAGTTATTTTATAATTTCCGCTTTGCTACATACATATTTATATGTTTTGTTACACTTTATTCAGTTTTGTATCATTATTATTTTGTATTATTAGAATTTTGATTTTTTTTATTACACTGATACAAGAACTACTGCACAGTAGGCCATTTATTTAGAAATCTATGCACTTCCCTCAAACAAAATGTGAATGTTGCATGCATACGGGTATCTTGCATTTTGTGCAGATGTGATTGGTTTTCGTATTTGCCTTCCACTCGCAAATATAACATTTCGTTCGCTTCTTTTTTTTTGTACTAGAGGTGGAATAGGATTCGGATCAGCCGAGGGTGTAACACCAGCGATGTCAGAAAGCTGTTTCCCTAGTTCGATGAGGAACAGTTGAAGCTTGTGTGATTCTCCACTGCAGTAGTCCCCATTCAGTGACATCCACACAACAAAAGCGTTGAGGGCACTGATATCTATCATATTGTACAAGATCACCATTGGCCATCTTCTTGTCATTTCCTTCACACAATAGCAACGAGCCATTTAGTCAATTGCTTCGACTCCTGCCTTGGTGCTATTGTAAGAGAGGATGACCTCTGGCGTTCTCAATGAGTGGATCTCATCAATATTGCCTTTGGAATGCATGCTGATGAGAACAACAACTACTTTGACCTTTTCTGGACAGTAGGATGGAAGCATGGCGTCCTTCTGAAACCCGACTGCTGTGGTATTGAGGTCACGTCCTTTGTTTGCGACGAACTCTCCAGATTTCTCGCCTTTATTGTGTCTGATCGTCTGATCGTCCCCAGGAGAGTCAGATTTTCTTCAGTAGATTCCTGGCAAGGGCAAGACTAGTAAAATAATTGTCGAACGTGATGTTCCTCCCAGAATTATCCAGCTCATGTACCATGTTCATCACCACATTTTTCTCAGTTGTTTTCCACTTTGTGCACCTTGCTCCTTTACGTTATATATATATATAGTTTTACACATTTCAAAGCAATTTCCTATCGGTGCCAGCTTGTCTGGGGATCGATTGGCTGTGCTGGATGCAGCATCATTCAATCGAAGGACACTCGTCAGCTGTTAGAAACGGCCAGGACTCATGTTTCGATTGAAAATGGTCTGCCATGTTTTTGGCTCCAAAGTTGTTTTATGATTTCATTGTTCGACTTAAAGACGCCAACGATAATAATAACTCTAATGAATTTCTTCAGTTCTTGCTGGAGCATCTTCTTCCAGTTGTCCTTGTAGACTAGCCTTCCTTCTTGATTAGTCTACTTGCATCTTTCCTCTGGTAGTTGGCGTTGGAAAAACGGCAAGATAAAGGAACTTTCACTATCGCACTTTCTGATAGAAAATCAGGTCGGTCCTGTTGGGTTCTTGATAACATTGCATCTGCTGGCTCTCCCGGAAAGACCTGAGTAAGGTTCTGCCAATCAAACTTTTTCGTCGTTTTTTGATAGATAGGAGATAGCAAGGCTAGAGGTGGATAGGTTGAAAGTAGTGTCATCAGTGTCTCTGCCCTCATCTTATGAAGAAGAATCGGAAGGGGTAACAGCATCCTCTTCGTGCTCATCCGTGGAAGGGACGTAATCACTTCCATTGTTATCTTCATCAGAATTTAGCAAGTTTTCTTGAAGTAAGTCTCCTATATCGGTTTCACATAGTGGTCGAGCCATCTTGACGACGCTGGCAAAAATTTAGAAAACTGAATGAAGAAATAAACGTTTCTCTGTAAGTGATTATCCGTACGACACAATTTATGTGCAAGCCACACTATTAGTTGTTATTATGAGGATACCACTTGTGTGATAATGAAGAGAAGGCACGCACCAAGTTGCGAAATCCTTTGAAGAACGCCCGCTACAAATAAAACAGGAACTTAATCGAAAGCTAAAATGTTGTACACGAAATATTGTTAGTACGACAAGTATGAAGATAGTTTCAGGGCAACTTGCGCCATTTCTCAAGCGCCATATACATATTCAAATATCAGTGGGTCTCAATGACCCAGTTGGTATCAGTTGCTATTATATTCTGTAGAAGTCTACTGGCAAACTGAAGCACGAAGATAATATCAACACTTAATCTTCACCGAAACTGCAACAAAGTCACATGATCTCATAGTCCCTGCAAAACTGCCTTGCAAAAGTATAGACATATGATTTCAGTTATGGGTCCTTGGAAAGCAAAAACACTCCAAACGTTTGTTTCGATATACTTTATATATGAGACAGTTTGCTTGTATACATTCAATTGTTTTGGTGGGGCAATATTGCTTTCCATTGCTGTTCGGTAACAGCGGGGGTCCGAGAAAGCACTTTTTTCCTCTTCTCGGCTCTTGATATCTTGGTAAAACAAGAGTAAATCAAATATTTGCTTACTAAGCATTGAAGCTCAATATTAGGACAAGCTACCTAATATAGCACATGACTTGGATATTGATGCTCTTAGCAGATATAAAATTTGATAATAAAAAATTGCGAAATCGCCAATTCTAGAATTAAACTTATCTCAAAACAGCATCAATGTAAATAATAAACTAAGTGTTTCATCTTGTAGCTGAATATACGTACTAACACTTGGAAATGAAAAAAATTTGGCCTTTTCCATTTTCGAGAGTAAATAACATGTTAAGAAATGTCAATGTAAATTATCAAATTTTTCCACATCAAAAGGGGAACATTACATTTCTCTTCCTTCAAAATTGAACAACCCATGTCACAATATTTTATTAGTAGGCAACCATCCTATTGCCATTTTTCCTGCTTGATGTTCTATTTTCAGTGCCAAAGAGCGGGGGTGCCTACTCGCCACAAACTCCCTTCTATAGGCACGCCACTGTCAATATTGCGATTAAAGTATGTTTGTAAAATAGTTTGTATTATTGTAGCACTATGCTCAGTGAACGAGATTCCCATAATAAACCAATTTGAATTCAGATAGGTCTTAGAGCGGACCTTCGTGGTGAAGTAGTTACCATAGTATGCCACAACGCCAGGGGGTGCTGAGTTCGAATCCTGCTCTGGAGATGAATAGTCGTTCTTTGTGACTGTCGCTTCATCAATTTCAGAATACCATCACTCACCCTGATTGCCCGCGATTAGTCGAAAGTAACAGAACCACGAGGTAAAATAAACCAATATCAAGCAATCAATCTCAATTAGGCCTAGGAAAAACATTCTTACAATTTTTCCATCATCTTTAATTGTGTTACTGCAAATAACAAACGTGCATTTTTTATCATCATAGCAATTGTTTTAAGGAATCTTTTAAACATTAGACACCGATTTATGTTTTCGTGTGCATCACCTTGCAAGCATAATAGAACACTGTAAAAAGGGATCAGCCGTTTCCCATGCCGTAGTAAACACATCACGCTACGACGCGTAGAGTACCGCGTTAGAATCCAGGCCCGGCATGGATGTTTGTGAATGTCCATTAATCAATTTCATCATATCATCACTTATCACCATCTTCCCCAATTAGCTAAATGTAGCTCTCAAAGCGAAGTAAAGTGAATCAAATCAATCAATCATTCAAAATATGATCAGTTCTCCCGTCTGAAAGAATTTAATGACGGAACACACACTTCTGCAAATTTTACTTGATTGCCCCGAAAGTTTTCTAGGTCCAGAAATTGTTAATTTGGCAACATAGCTCTGAGAAACAGTAGATAATAGCAAACTTTACTGCAAGTCCATCTACTAGGCGAGACACCCTATGCTTAAAAGACTTAAATTATTGCTTATTACATGAAGTCGGAAACAATATTCGCCCAACATGTTAATCGAATAAAACGGAAAACTCACGTATGAGAAATAATTTAAGATAATACGTGCGATTCGGCGTTTTAAAATAGAAATCAGTGAAACTGTTGTGAGGTTGAAATCACTACACACGGTAGTAGTATAAAATATACTATTACTGGGCTACAAAAGTATAACCCCCTCAGATTGGTTTTGGCTACACTTAAAACTATGTCAAGATGCTTATATAAGCTTATTGTCTACAGTGTGCTACTCTGTCGAATCCAAGAATTTAGTAAAATAGCCCTCGGGGATATCCCGTGAAAAGTATGACCCCCATCAGATTGATTTGGCTACACGTACAAAAGCTGCATCTGTCAGATTGATGTACATAGGGTTGTAAAAAATATGTCCTTCCTGTCATTGTTTTGGCTAAACTTAAAACTAAGCCAAGATGCTCATATGAGCTTATTGCCTTTAGTGTAATATTCTGTAAAATGTGCTTAAATACTTGACAGTCAGTTCAGAGTATTAATATTTTTACCCGAATATTTTAATTGGTCACCAGGCTCAACTTGTATATCTAGTACTAAGACAATGCATTGTGCAGAGGTCTCCTAAAATTGCTCTGTGACTCGTTCGTTTCTTACATCATAAACATATGATTTTTCACCTATAAGAATAACACTACATATGGTATCAGCAGGGGGTGTAACATGAATTTCAAGGATAATTTTAATATTTGTCCTGTCCTTATCCACAAACTGTTTGCGTTTTGAGGTGTTGATGACAAACATCGGTCTCTGTATTTTCAATTCATCTACATGTTTAAATTATAATTTTCTCTTTCTGCCATTTTTAAGATATATGTTCTTGATGTTTGCAGTTATCGAACTTACTTGAATTTTTGTCTTGATTATTGTGTCATCCGGTCTGAAACAGTACCACTACAAAATCTGGCATGTCATCTTGTATACTGGAGAACGAATTCGTAGCATCGAATTCGTAATAGCTACCAGTAACAGGTTTCTGGACACATTGATATGTATAAAATTGTATAGGCACTTGTGGATTTTTCAATATATTGGCTTTGTATATAAGAGCATAACTAGCCTCGTATTCAACTACCGGAAATCTTAGCTCAATAGTCTGTATAACACATTTGCCCTCGTCAGGTATGGTAATGGGCAGCTCTGCACAAGTAGAGTTTAATGTACTGTACCGCATCAAAGAAATATTATCATTGGCAGCTCTTCGAAACGTGATTCTGAAACCACCCTTCCACATAATATCTTTGTAATCGGAAAAGAATCCTGGCAACAGGCGCATCGGGAACAGTACAGTGTGGCTCTTGGTTAATATTTTATTGCCTGCCTCAAATCCGCCTATTTTATAGCAAGAAGTCTCGGTCTTGGATAAGTTCAGAGTGGTCAAAGCTGTAGATGTAACACGAGGGTAGTCGACTCTGTTTATAACAACACCATGCTTTCAGATCTCGATTTGAGAAAACAGATGCGGTACGAAATTGTCTACCAGTCTTATATTTGAGTTAGCCGGATACTCTGTGCCATCGAGCTTTACAACATCAAACATGATATAGAGGTCTGCTCTGTGGGGTTGTATATAGCCATCCCCTACGTCAAGGTCAACCTCAATCTCTGTGTTGGGTTGAATCCAATTTGCAAAGGTCCTACGATTCGGGGGGAATGACTGTAGCTCGTAAGCTTCAATATTTTCCATTTTTTGGTATGGTATTTTATTTAGATATTGATCTCTATGATAGCGGTTATTGTGGCTCCAGCAAAATCAACTAATTCACCTTTTTCGTTAGTCACCACCAAATCGATGAGGTCGATTCTATTATGGCACACAGGAAAATATAATGTTGTTGATGAAGTGTAGATGTTTGGCTCCATGAATTCAGAGTTAGGTTTGAATGTTGCGATGATGCCAGTTTGTTTGTGAGTGCCTATGCCATCTGATTTGGTGATCACACCCTCGATCACATTACAGTGAATATTCATAGTCTCTATGGCTAAGAATTTAGGTATATTTATAGCAGTGTGTTTGATGGCTGCTTCAAATTTTGTGTTGTTCTGGAAGCCTAATAGCTCACCTACAGTACCCAGATCTACTCTCTGTAGCAGACACAATCTCTACTCTACAATTTTGACTTAACACTACACCACTAGGTAACTGAGCATTTAGAGTAGACAGATTATATTGCCCTGGAGAGGTGACAATTTTTTGGTACCAACTGCAATCTTGCTGTTGTGGTGTGTAATGTTGGGTATCAAGTACATGCCATATAATTCTCTGAGAGCTATTTTTTGGGATATACAATATCATCATGTAGTTTGAGTTTCAATATTGAATTCTGTCTGGTAAGATGGAATACGCCCATGTTGTTTCAGATACCACAAGGCTTTCTGAAAATCTTCGATCGATGGTTTATTTATTTGAGATAGATATCTAAGAATAGATAAACACAGATGTCCACAATTATCATTTTGGAAATTTTGAACACGCTCGTCAATGTAATAAATATTAGTCGATTTTAGATATTTTACTAAATTCTT
Source organism: Lepisma saccharinum (assembly GCF_977018435.1). NCBI lineage: Eukaryota > Metazoa > Arthropoda > Insecta > Zygentoma > Lepismatidae > Lepisma > Lepisma saccharinum. Next base: position 10,877,099 of record NC_139252.1, read on the forward strand.
AGGTGGAATGCCTCCAAACGATCCAGTGAGTGTACTGATATATGTATTTATGTAAATGGACTATTCCGCACTCTTTTCTGAGCGGTTCTTTTGGTAAAGAACCAGACATGTACACACCTCTAAAATGTCTGATGCCCAGTGGTTCGATTAAAGCTTCGATATCTTGGTTGGTAAGCGGCACTTGTTTTTTTTATCTTATTCATGACTCTTTTAAGACTTTACCTTGTCTCTCTATGGCCAGATTATATCGCTTCTGTTCAGCTAATTCTGCCTTATTTTAATTGGCATCTATTACTGTTTTTGCTATGGCAGCTGATCCCCCTGCTAAGCTACCAACTGCTCCTAGCGCTGCTAAAATAGCCGGGATTCTAAATATGAAGCCCCCTATATGGGATTTGTTCTGGAATGCTGTAATTTTTTTAATTGGGGGGTACTAAGTAACAATTTCATACCATGGCTTTTTGCAAGACAAGAACTTTTTTTCATATGCTGCATTTTGGTTAGAAGACTTTCGATAGTCCCAAGAGATTTGAGACCTGCATGTGGTATCTGATACATAACACTCTTGGCCTTCATTGTAGGTTTACTATATAGAATTGACAAGCTTAAGATCCAAAATTTAAGTTGTAAAAATTATTGATGTGCTAGTCTGTATATATATATATTTTACAACCACCACCCCAGTTTTTGTTTGGTGCTCATAGCTATGGTGGTCCCCAACGCTGCTATTCTTTCACTCAAAGAAGCATCTTTGCTTACTAATCTACCGAATGCAGCCTCTTCTAATTTTTTGTCTGCCACATGTCGCCTATCAAGATTGGCATGTGTGTTTTATGCTATGTCATGGTCTCTACAAGCTGCGTCTAGGGGATTCACACCAGGGTCACCTCTGTTTAATCTCTGGTCCAGTTTAGTACCGGGACAACAAAACTGATAGCCTGTTATGTGTAGCTCAATTGGCAGCTTGTTTATGATGTCAATAAATAGCCCCCGACCCTCAGAGATATTCCAAAATTTAGGCGGTAGAGTATTAATAATTTTTATAAGATATCCAATGCCCTTTGTGTCATGGACTATGAAATTGGACAATTTGGTGGCTATCATTTCCATAATTTTAACCTTTTCGTTATAAAATTATGGTTACCGGCATTTTCTTCGCCAGCTATGACCAGCAACCTATCTACGAGTTTCCTGACATCGTCAACCCAGACGAATTCTTTAGGCAGGGTGCTGTACTGTTTGATCCCGCTACCTGTCTTGATCTGTGTCGATATGGGCTTGATTAAGTTTTTGTATTTTGCTCCACTGCTAGACTTGACTCTTTTTGTGTAGGATCGTTGTTCTGGTACAAGGCATCCGATTTTATAGGTATTTCTTTGTAGTACTCATAGTCTTGATCTGTACAGTTGTCAGGTCCTTTGCGAGTCATCAGTTTCCACAATCCAGGTGTTCCAGGATACTTAACAGAACCGCCTCTTTCTCCAAGACGAGATTCTGAATATACAATCATATCATCGCCCATAAACGTTACCCTAAAATTGCCAATTTTATGTATGATGCCACCGTCAAGTTCTGTGTCAGCGTATAAACCGAAGACCTCGTCTATGTTGTCTTTAAGTGTGCTTAAATATTTTTGAGCAAGAAGCCTCAGTTCAATATGATCCTGACTAGCTTCGATTCTTCGAGTACGAACAGGACTAGATGTATGAATACTAGAAAGGGGGTGATTGGATAATCTAATATGTTCCGAGCAGCTACCGACACAAGCTCTGTCATCAAATTTTGGTGCTGAACTGTAACATTTTTGATATTTTTACCCAGTTCAATAATAGCATCAATAATAGGCTGTTCTGTGCGCTTGTGTTGTTCGTAAAAACCTCTGTTCTCTGATTGCCATCCCTTGAATCATTTTACAAGATAGTCTCTTAATTTAAGATCGTCAACGATTAGTCGTTTCATTGTTGTTTATATACGTCTCTACATCTAGAAAATCGTTGATTTTACTCCTATATTTACCACTTTTGGGCTTCTTTGTCACATCGATTGTGACAAACCCGTAGCTGTCCTGGTTCCAGCACTTACCACCAAACTTAGAAAAATCGTTGTAGCTTAAGTCTGCACCTACATGCTTGTCATGTATGTGTTTGAGGTTAGTATGATCTTGACGAAACACAGATATGAAATTGCTGTTGTCTCGTAGCAGCTGTTTCGGTATTTTGGAAAATGTCTGCGCCAGGAAGAAGCAATCTATCTCTTTGTGCCGCCCCTGTGTAAAGAAATTTCAAACATCGTTTTGATTATCCAGTATAATGTCATCAAACGCAACAACAGAGTTATCGAGACAGTCATCGAGTGGCTTAACATCTGATTCTAAAGTGGCTATATCCAGTCCATCGTATAGCTTCATCACCTGTTGATATTTTAATTGTTCTAAACTCTTAGAAAAAACGTACAAGTGCCTGTTTTTCCAGTCTAACCAGTTGGGTGCCAGTAAAAAATTATCAACCAGTAGCGTAGTCCTACCGCAACCCGATGGCCCAACAATAAGACAACGAATATTATCAGGTAGCAGATTGCAATTTTTTTTAAATCTGCATTTCGGGCTCTGGTAGTCGCTTTATAATAACCCAGGTGTTCATAGTATCACTTTGTCTGCTTTCATACAGCTGTTTTCTGGGAGGCCTAGCCATTTGACCAGTAGCTTGTTGCCTTTCTTGCGGATGACATTTTCTATGAGATATGTGTCGGGCTGTTTAGTTTTGCTGAGTTCTTCTTTGTGGAATCGGCATTTGAGAATTTCACCGCGATGGTATTTTATTATATATGTGTTACGGGTCCCAGGTATAAGTTGAACCACTGTAAATAATTCAGTGCTCCAGTTTCTTGTAAAGCCTTTTTCGAATATGTGTTTATATTTACTGATCCATACTTGATCACAGACCTTGTATTTAGCTTTTCTAGTTGTTGGTTGATATTTAGGATAGTAAACAGTATTGATCAATTGCTGTTCGTCAGATGTGGTTACGTCAGAGGGCTTCATGTTGATCGTGGCATGGATCGAATTGTTATATCTATTTAGACGTTTTGGTAGGATAGTAAGCCATTTATAATTACCTTGAAGCGTAAATTGTTTATACATATGAATTTTTAGGGTTCTGTATAATCTCTCTACAATAGAGGCTTTGAGATCGCTGTAACTTGAGTAATGTCGTATTGACTGGCTCTTAACAAATTGTTGGAACACCAAATTATAGAATTTTCTGCTGTTATCAGTTTGTAGATAGCTTGGTTATCTTCCACTGTGATTGATGATTGTCTTGAAGGCTTTTGTAACACATGTTCCATTCTTGGATTTGAGCGACACAGCCCAGGCATATTTCGAAAATGTGTCTATGAGAGTAAGTAGATACTTGAAGCCATGTTGATCTTGTTTTCCAGCTTTCAACTTGCCATCTCAACCAAGTTAGCTTGCCACAGATCGTCTGTGCCTTTTGTGACCACTGGCACTCGCTTATAGTTACGTCGGTTAGGTCTGTGAAGCTAGTCAACTATGGTTTGTCTAGACATAGAACGTAAACAAGAATATCGCAACTATGGGGTGTTCGGCATCAGATACCGCAGGATTTTCTAAATACAACTTGTCCATTATTTGTATATTAAACTCGAGAGAACCATCATCTTCAGCATATGCTGCTTCAGGTGTATCGGGGTCTTTAAAATCCTCTAACTCCACACTGGAGATCTTTGGTATGTTGTCAGCATTGGCTATCGATAAGGTAGGTTAGTGGTGACCCTGCGGTTGTAACCAGTATTTGATCTTGACCGGTCTGAGTGTGCCCCTCACGAAGAACTGGTAAAAAAAATTGTGCAGGGGACAATATATACAGTTTGCCACCTGGTGTAAACGGTGAATCGTATTCTTTGTTGGGGACACTGTACAATTCGAGGATTACTGTGTGCTTACGATTCTCGATTAGACCAGTTATTTCTTTTTCTGCTGTAAGCAATCTACTCAATTACAGATTCAAGATGCTCGTTGATAGTCCTAACAATCTCCTCGTGGCCTGGTTTGATTCTTATGTCCACAGCAAATTTCTTGTATTGTTGCACAATCTCTTGAAGCTGTGGGGCAGACAGAGCATTTGCTTGGTTGGATTCCATGATCCCTAGCTGTTACACGATGTTGGCTACAATTTGCTGTAGATTTTCAACAACAGTAAATTTTGAACTTTGGGCTGTAATATAATGGACTTGGGATCTGATATCCTCAAACAGAGCATGCAGTTCGTTAATATGCTGATTGGGTGGAAGAGTAGCCTCAGTCTGAGTAAGCTGTTTGATCTCTGCCTGAATATTTTTGATGTCTTCAGATTTCAATATGCGATGTACGGTTCTTTTAATATTTTTACGTTCCTGTGATGTAGGCAGATTGGCCACCGTATTCTGCAGAGACTCAAGGGCCAATTTTACATCATTTAATTCAGTAGCATCTGCTACACTAGGCATAGCATCTTGGAGCAGGGCTATGTCTGCCTGAGTAGGTTTGTTTGAATATCATCGATCAAGTGATGAAAATGGGATAGCTCGGATTCGGTGTTGAGGTTTTCAAGTTTGGTGATATGTTGCTGGACACTGGCCAGGGTGTCTACGATACCAGGTAAACGGGACTCCAGAGTTTCTTGTACATTTGTCAGATCATTGCATACTGCTGCTATGGTACCCTGTAGATGGCTTATGATTCTCTGAATTTTGCCTAAATCCTCGTACGTCTCTAGTTGTAGCTTGATGTTGGCAACACTACGAGTAATAGCACTCAGAGCATCGGAAGATGGTAGGTTGTTCATAAAATTTTCTAGTGTCTCAATTTCTTCTTTGTCTTCGGCTATGGCATTGTTTAAGGTGTCCATATTTGGTATCTGTAGCTATTGAATCTGTTTTAAAAGTAGAAATCACTATATCAAAATTATCTTGGGACTTTATGCTTTTGACAATTCTTTGTAGCTGTGTCTGGACACTACCAATCTGCTCTTCTAGTTGTTGCTTCAGTTGCCCAGAGTTCGTAGCCGGAGTCTTAAATTTGGCTTGAAGAGCTGCTACGGCCTCCTCTAAACTCTGAAAATTATCGAGTGTAACCAAGTCTGTGTATTTCTGGAGCAACAATTCGAGTTCTGAGTCGATTTTAAGAAGAGGGTCCATGCATTGTGATTGTAAATTGGTAATCTCGAGTTGAAGACTGGCATTGAGTGTGGTTTGTAGAGCTTGTAAATCACTTCTTAATTTTTTGACTCTGACGTCAAGCATCAGAATCTCGTCGCTGTGATCTTCGTACCTTGTATGGCCAAATATATCGTTAGGCATTGTATTTTTTAGCGGTTATTTATTATAGAGTATCTGATTCTTAATTCTATAAAAAGAGGTATAACTTTGTCATAGTGTCCAAGGACCTCAATATATAAACAGTCACCGGCAGAGACAGTATATACAGTGCCAGAAATCATGTTTGAGTGCTTTATTCTGTAAATATTTCTGCCTACTGAAACCTTGACATTGCCCTTGGGGGTTGTAATAAATTGTAATTGACCACCTACAGGTAACTGGTAGTGGTTTAAGTTATTGTTAAATATGTACAACGTTTACCTATATTAACATCAACATCTGTAAGTATGTTATTCAGATGAATAATTAACAAACCACTTCGTTTAGATAGCATAGATTGTATATCAGGAGAGGGTGCAGGTGTTGACACGTCCATAAAAGCCTGTTTTTTGAACCCAAAGAAGTTCATCGGCATGTTTATTTATTGCAAACCATGCTCTGTGATTGGGCATTGATTGCCACTTATCAAGTCACAATGACCCCATATTAGAGTATGTATGCCACATGATAAAACGCATCTCTTATCGTCATGTGGGTCCAGAGACACTTTTCTTACAATATTTGTAATCAACAAGTGATCCACACTCTGGATTCTACATTCTGATGTTCTGATTGTACTACATGATTTGGGACAATCTTCGTAATCTTCAAATCTGAGCTCTTTGTCTACAGTTACTCTAAAAATGCCCTTGGCTTTTTTGCTAACACCACCACTGGATGTTTCAAAGCTATGCATCTGGGCTCTTAACCCACGAATCACGAAGCGTCTGGCATTTTATGTTGGTCCACATCAACTGGGCATGGCAATAATCATGATCACTAATTCCTGATGCTCAGAGTTTGCTGTAGAACTCTTGTTGCGGTGGCAGAGCACACTCGTTAAATTTGGAAAAATCGGTAACATAGTCGTATGAGTATACACCCTTACGCCTAATCAAATTCTGTTCCAAATTTGTAAACATGTCACATGTGATTTTGAATTGGGCATCAGATAATTGGCCAGCCAGAGTAGCCAAGCTAGCCGACAGAAATCTGTATGAATCTAGAAATCTTAAGTGTACAGGCCTGCCATTAACATTGATTATCTTGCTAATAGCAATATATCTTTCGTCATTTTCTAATAAAATATCTAATTCCTGCTTGTCAAACCCCTCGTATCTGATCAGATGATGAAAATCATAATTGGATGCCCCGTGAACAAAATATCTGGACAAATTTTGGTCTCCGGATCTTAAAATAACAGCTACTACACAGAGCCTTTTCATATTTGCCGTTTGTATCACAATGGTGATGCACCCTGTTATTTGTGTAAGAAAATTCAGAATTGCAGACCGAGCATCTTCGTGCTGTGTTGAAATTTTCGTTCTGATCCTGTGTTAAATGCAGCATAGGTGTTGATTTTAATAATATATCATAGGCTATGCGACGGCACTCATTTTCTATTTTACGTGCAATTTTTTTGATAGCATCTTGCCCCACGTATAAGTATGCTTTACTAATAACTCCATCCGGTACAACCACATAACAAAAACTAGAAGGTTCATGTAGCTGATACGGTGTACTTGAAGACTCTTCGGGGTCTGGGCTGCAGAATGCAAGCGGTTTGAGATTTGATTCAAAATCACAGACTATATATGCTGGGTGCCGCAACAAGGCTTCAAATTTTTTGAATTTGGCATTTTCGTTTGGTTTAGGCATAGCCATATGAACAGGTTTATGGTTGCCACATTATTTTAAATGTTCAACCAACTTGTTTTTAGCAATTTTGGTATTCTGTTCATAAATACCATTTACTATTTTTTGACCATCAAATACAGTCAAACATCTTCGACACAACTTGTATATTTTATTGGATTCGCCTAGCTGTTTTCTGACTAAAGCCTGAAGATTGCGTATCAGAGTGTAATGGTATGTACCGTCTCTATCAATTAAGAGCAGATCGATCGAGACAGCAGAGTCATCATCAAGTTTGCTGATTCTAAGAGGTTCTATCAAGCAATCGGCACGAGCAACAGAAAACACATTAATAGATAATGTTCGGCCATTGCTATCTCTGGCCTCTTTTTCAAATTTATCGATATTCTGGACAAACATTGGATATTCTAAGCCATCCATAGCATTATCAAAATCATGTCCATGCTGTTTATAATGACTTGTTCGCTGTGGATTATTTAAAACTGGAAACAAAGCAGCCAAAATACACAACAAGAAGCATTTCTGGTCGGTATTTTCTACGTTAACCACGGCTTTTTGTTTTTGATATTGTCAGGTAAAGGCAGATATGTAGAACCTTGTAGAGGTCTGAATTCAGAAATATTAATATAGAGCCTGTGTGGAGATCCACAAGGACTCCATCCTGGTTCTTCAGCAGCAAACTCAGAATGTTCGATAAGCAATTGGTCTATCAACCTGCTTAGTATTTCGTCTAAGTTTGTATTTGAGTATACAGGTACAGTTTTGTTATGTGGGGCTGTGTAAATTTTGTACTGTTTGGTTTCTTATATTGAGTATACAATTTGAGGGATAATTATAAGAGCCGTTTTGTGCGTTTAGAATAGCCTGCACATCAGAATTGACACTATTCAAAACATTCTTAGTATCACATTTTGGATCTGATACGAAACGGTAATCCCTTAGTTGACCATTAAAACTACTATCAGTGGGTGTTTTGCATTGCTGCTTTGCATGTCTAGTATTATCAGATGTAACAAGCTTTCTTTTTAGACCAGAAGAAGATGTAGATGGATGTAGGGACGATGTAGATAGTTGTGCTGAACAAGCGCCTATATGCCTATTGACGTATGCCATGCTAAATTTTCTATGGCATTTTGGACACATTTTAGTGGGCATTTTGCGTTTCTCAGGATCACAATTACGTTGGTGCTTAGCCCAATTAGGGCTAGATATATTCTTATCGCATTGATTACAATATTTCTGATTTGGCATTTTTTGGTTTTGGTATTTATATATAATTTCTTGGGGCTCAAATCAAAAACTATATACTTAATACAAAATATCAGTTGGGTTCAGCAATGTGCTTTGTATACTTAGTGTGTATACTTAGTGTGTATACTTAGTCTGTTATTATTTTTGGTTTTGGTATTTATATATAATTTTTTGGGACTCAAATCAAAAACTATATACTTAATAAAACTACATATTTAAAAAAAACTAGAGAAACACACAGGTGTCTGTCAACTACAGATTAAGCAAATAATAAATAATATTTACCTTCTTGTAAGCACTATAAAACGCTTATGAATAAATACTTTATACGTCTGACTTGTACGAAATTTGAAGCAGACGTGTACTCTGTATCGTATAGACCTTCTGTGGTCTGAATGGGTGATACAGATCGATTCGGGTTTGCGGCACGCTATTATTCACAGATCAATTCTGGGTTTACGGCACGATATATACGAGGAAGTATGCAGATCGATTAGAGTTTGCGGCATGGTATTAGACACAGAGCTGATAAACAGGTACTCAATTATAACACTGCCTATCTTTGGTTATTTCATTCAGACATCGTTGCTTGTAAGTTGCTTTTCTTTCTTAGATAGATTCTTCATCTTCTGATTCTACAGGTACTAGATAATTTCGGCCTGAGGTTATTGTAGTTTGACTTGACACGGCATACAACTGCTTCATAAGGTGAATGTTTTTGTGACATGACATGTATTACAAGTTTAATGTCATTGCTTCTGTACTCCGACATACATTGCGTGCCTTCTGAGTACAACTGCCCCATAAGGTCAATGCTTCTGTACCCCGACTAACAAGACACACAACCGCTTCATAAGGTCAATGCTTCTGTACTCTGACATGCATGGTATTACTAGGCTAAGGCCAATGCCTCTATGCTATAATATGCAGCTTTTGTACGTGTAACCAAATCAATCTGAGGGGGGTCATACTTTTCACAGGAAATTCCCGAGGGCTATTTTACTAAATTCTTGGATTCGACAGAGTAGCACACTGTAGGCAATAAGCTTATATAAGCATCTTGACATAGTCTTAAGTGTAGCCAAACCAATCTGAGGGGGGTCATACTTTTGTGGCCCAGTAATAATATATTATATACTACTCACGGTCATGGTACACCTGGAGGTAATCGCTGTCAAGTTTGAACCTAAAGGGACATAATTAAGAATAGGTTATGCAAATAAAATATAACAACATCTTGCAAGATACTGTGCAATGAGCGAAAATTAAAGAATCTCGCAAATTACAGCGAACAATGTGTTCGTCGCATAGAAAAGTGTTACTTTGAGCAACCACCAACAGGTTTCAAGGCATTTGCTACAAGCGTTGTTGTAAAGTATTTTTAAAGTACTCTCCTCACATAAACTTCTTTCGTAAGAATCAAGGGTCGCGGGTTCAAATACAAAGCATTTCAATTTTTTTATCTTCTTTTGGTAAGTGTGGCAAGAGATAAATTCAGCATGGAGTTTAGTAATTAAGTTGAATAATTTTGTTTCAGAATGTTCGTAAAAATCATTCGGTGTTGAAATCGACGAATGTTTACAGCAGCTCAATGTATTTCTTTCTTCTTTCTGGCACTAATATTCATCAATTTGTATCAAAAAATACCTAAATTGTGGTCGTATTCCAAAAGATAGTATTTGGTGAAACAAGGATTGTGCTGACTATAGCTCGGAAGTTGAAGAATCATCTACTTTTCTGAGCCTACACATCAATGCTAAACCGAATATCTGTCTGTTTGTCTTCACCTAGAATCAGAGAACATTATTTATTTGCGTTTGTCGGCCTTCTTTTAACTTTTTGTTCATTTTCAGTAGTTTTTGCTTTTTTTCTTATATTTTATTTAATTTTATGGCTTATATTTTCTTTCCTTGTGTTTAGTGAATTGTAAATGCATTTGCTAGATTAACTAGCATAACTTGTACACTTAATCTTCCTGGCATGGTTTTATTAGCAAGTTTGTCATTAAAAGAATATATGGTCAATGGAATACACTACTATCATTTTCAAGTTTGGAAATGTATTACATAATTGATTGTTATGAATTTATTCTCCTACTCCAAACTTAAAATAATTTGTGTGAACCCTACTTTGACATTCCCTTGCAAGCCTCTGTTATCGCTGTAATCTTAGTCACAAAATTAAAGAAGATATAATATTATGTATGCCAAACCCAGTTGAATTAGTTGAAATAGGAACTTAATACCTGGATAATCGAGATTATGTTCCTGAATCTTTAGCAATAATAGCTGTAATGAGGAAAACTTGTCAGAGTCTGCAAAAATTACATCCTTAAAATTCAGAATTTCTACAAATGTACATGAACAAAGTGATATTACAAAAATATACATGGAGAGGAAACTACAGGAACATCCAGATGAAATGGCAAATCTTTTACTAGAATGCAGAGCTTGAAGTGGAAATTTTTAGATGGGACCAAATTGTGTAGAGAATTTGGACAAGCTGAGTGTTGGGGAGGGGGTGCATTCTTCCATTAATAAGTTCGTATTGAGCTAGCGGAAGGAGGGTGACATTGCAAAAACAAAATGCTAACTGGGGATACCACCCCCTACATCCTCCTTCACTTATAGCACTGCTTGAATGTTCATATCAAGATAGTTGCATACCTTTCTGGAATATTTGTTGTAAGTCTCCTCATCTAACTTAGTCAGATTTAGATTACTTTTGAAGATTTGTTCGCACAACAATTGAGGACTAAAAGTGGTGAACGTTGTAAGTGCCAAAGGCGAAAGTGTTTGGAAATCGCACACTAGTGACCTTTTTACACGCCCTTTGAACTATTTAAAAGGCTACCAGACACCTTTCACCTTTACCACATTATAAAGCATGGCACAATTTCACAGTTTAACGTGGAAAACGGTGTTTGAAATATTGTGGCACTTACAGCGTTTACCAATTTTAGTTTTCAATTTAAAGATAATCAAGCACATGTGGAATACCGCATTATGCTTTCAAGGTGAAGCACACGAAAATATAATAAATAGGTGTCTCATATTTTAAAAAAAATATTTAAAACAATAGCCATGATGGTATACAAGCACATTGGTGATTTGCAGTAACAACATTAAAGATGATGAAAATATTCTAAAGCTGCTTTCCCTAGGCCTATTAAGAATGAATGCTTGATATTTGGTTATTTTAAGTCGAATTTCTGTAATTCGGACTAATCGCGGCAATGGGGGTGAGTGATGATATTATGAAATAGATGAAGCGACACTCACAAAGAATAATCAATCATCTCCAAATAAGGATCCGAATCCGGGAACCCCTGGCGTCGTGACGTGCTCCACCAACAAAGTCCGCTCTTAAACCTTCCTGAATTGAAATTTGTTTATATTGGGAATGTCGCACACAGAGCATAATGCACCATTCACAGACGTTTACAAGAAAGTTATGTTTTCCTTGGTATGTACAATAATACAAAAATTTTAACATACGTTCTCCAATCACAATATAGACAGTCGCATTCCAATAAGGGGGAGTTGTTGGTATAATAATCGTTTTGGCCCTTTAAAAAGATTTCCAAAAGCAGGAAGAGATGGTAAAAATATGGCTGCATATTAAGAAAATATATAGCCCTCCCCCCTTTTGAAAGACCTTGGTACACCATTGTATATAGAGCATGGTAAAGCGTTGTAGATCAGGATGGTTTATCGGAACTGGGTACTAGCAGTTTAAAGTGGGATCCGAAAAACTTTTACCTCAACCTTGATTCAAACTCGGGACCGCTTGATTACAAGAATACAACGTTATCACTAAGCTATCCATCAAAGAAAGAAAATCGAAAACTGTCATACAACTTGTCAGAACATGGTCTCCTTCATTTCAAAAATAGTAGGAGAAATGACTTTTTTAATTTTTCATGGGGGAGGAAGTGTGATAATGTATACTGACATCCCATTAAAAAAATTTATTTTTTTTCTCGAAAATGGGACGAGACCACAGTCTCTCTCTTTCTTACATTCCCACGTGTCAGTACACATTCTTGCACAAAAATGACATACTTAGTTTTTTTTCCTTGTGTCATTTTGAGTTACGTATAATTATAAAGTTGCGGATTTCGCAATTCTTGAGAATTCAGAAGGATATATCTGCTAAGAGCACCAATATCCAACTAATGTGCTATATCAAGTAGTTGGTCCTAATTGATCTTTAATGCCCAGTAAATAAATATTTGTGGTACTTTTACTTGAAAAAGGTATTAAGAACCGAAAACAGGAATTTTAGACCTTCTTTGGTACCGCAAAACAATGAGACGCAACAATGCCCCATCATAATAGTTGAATTTGTGTAAGCAAAAAGTCTTATAATAACAGTATATCAAAAAAAAGTTTGATGTCTTTTAGCTTTTCAAAGATAAATCCCTCCAAACTTAATCATATTTCACTTATCTTGAACCATGGAGGATATAAATTTCAATTTCATCATTTTCTACAGCGAAGGAATTTTTTTTCATGATCTCGAAATTGCACAATATTTATTTCTCATTACCTACTTCAACATATATAAAAATGAAGCCGATCCAAAATTATAACTATCTCACTTTGTTTCAATATCAAAATAACTGCTCATATTGATTACTTGGTGTTATAAACATGGCCCTACATGTTAAAATGTAAAGTGCGAACATACATATTCAAGCAATGACATAAGTAACAAGTGTTTCTTAAGGATACATAAAAAAATACATTCGTAAGATTGAAATAATTGTAAACAACACAAAATCTAATGTTCTATTGAACTAACTTGTTCCGTTGAGCAAATATGAAGATAAATGTAGTATTTGGCATGCACTGCAATACACATTTTTTTTCAAGTTCTGATCCTTGATCTCATTGATCCTTAACTGCACTACCAAACATATTCGGTTACAAGCAAGGAAATTTCAACTTTGGTAGAAATAATATGAAATAACCTGTTATCCTTCCACTTTTAAGTATTTCATATCTGACAAAACAATTATAACATGACCAATTTCTATTATCTTCATACCACGGATTGCAGTTAATAAGGAAATGTCATTCTTTACCAATTTCAGATGTTCTTTACAAGTGAGTACGACGTGCCTGTTGATCGTACTTCGTGGGACGCCGTTTCCTTGAGGGACGGTTCATTGGAGGTTCGAGTGAGTTTTGGGATAGAGAAGGGAGACCAAGGACTAATGGAAATTCCAGTCAAAGACAGGGGATGCTATTTCCCTAGTGAAAATACGATAACTCTGTTCTTCGACTACTACAGCCAGTCTACTTGCAACCTTATGTGCAAAGCATTTAAAAGTGCTTCTAAAATATGCAACGTGACACTATTCCCAGGTGAACTGTATCAATGTAAGTTAATGGTAGAATTAGCATCTACATTCTTCTTAAAGCACAATTTTTTACATGTATCTTAATGAATTACGATAATAGTCTATGTCTATTAATTGTCGTTGGTTAGGGTGACAGGTTTGGGACACTGAGGGAGATGTCCTCCAGCCTCCTCTCTCCTCTCTCACAACATCACCCTCTCTCTCAGTCAATTGCTGTTGGTTACTTGCGTGGAGTGTCATGGCGAGTTACTGAGAGTGGTAATGTACCAAAAGTAAAGGAATACTTGGAAAGGAATTAATGTGTTACCTGATTTACCTTGTGTTTGTGATGATATTGAGAATTAGAGAAATGTGTATACGTTTGGTACCTTAAAAAAACCAAGGGTGTATTCCCAAAACGGTACGTGACAAAAGTATAGTTGCATACGATATATCTAATAAATACTACACACATAAAGGAAAATATAATATGAAAAGAAATGAATAGAAATAACAGAATAATAGAATATTAAATACGAATAAACGTTTTAAAATAATACTAATGGTTTTGAGTCATGATATTTTGTACTTATGACATACAATAACTTCACACAGTTATTGGAGATCAAAATTATAAGAAGTTATAGTAATATAATTAATTACATGAGATCCTTGGATCTCCTGCTAATCGTTCTTCGAAAATTGCCCTGATAGAATGGATTCCCTGAAATATAGGTACTTCCATTGTCTTCGTGTTCTTAAATTCACCATCTCTTCTGGCATGGTGGTTTTCAACTCTCCCTCCTCTTCAGGTTCTTCTTCAGTGGGTCGTGTAAATTAAAGTTCTCTTCCTTATTTAATTCCACCATCACTATCACTTGTTTTTATACGAGGTACTAGGAGTCTATCTTCAAGGCAGTGGGGGATTTCGTCTTATCTGGTCTTGAAATTCTTCCATCTTGAAATCCTTGTGGTGGAAGTCATTCTAAGGCTACTTCTTCTCTAGCATTCGTTGGCCATCGGAATTAGTCATCAGTTAGCATCATGCTATTTTCACTATCACTTCTCAGAAGTAACTTACACATATCTATTAGGTTCTACAAATCACTATGCATAAGTCCGTAACATTTACCTATTTTCAGTTCCATTACCTCAAATTGAGGTCATATATTTTTTTCTCGTCTATTTAGGGCACTTGGCCCTTCTTCATAATACCTGATAACATCATAAGTAGCATCCTCCCTTTCCGTGACATCCGGGCTTATAGCACATTCAGGTTTATCTATCAACCTATTAGTTCTTCTTACAATACCTTCCACGCCTTCTGATTCAGGTTCCTATTGTCAAAAATCTCTTCTTCTGGTCCCATAGCTTTCCTTTTGTAAGCTGGAGATTATATTTGCAAGTCTATTTGTAGTTGGAAAATCTTCAGCACTCTGTATAGCCTGAGGAATGTTTATTTTTGCGATTCTCCTTCTAAGAGTTCCACACTCTCCATTCTGGAAATTCACACAATATAAGATAGTGTTCTGGAGTATCAGCCGCACCATATTCCTGACACATCTAATTTCTACAAAGATGAATTATTTTAAGATATCCTTTATAAGGTCCATTACCCGAGGTAAGGTTTTTCAATCCTTTTGATCGAGCAAAGTGTCCATATATCTGAGATGTACTTCCTACAATGGAAGCTTCAGCATTTCATTTCCAGTGCTTAAAGTCTATGTAGAGAAATTTTCGCTTTTACCTTGACTTTAGTTATGTGCTTTCTCATACTCAGCTGCTCGAAGAGATGGATCACTAAATACATAATATTATCAGTACAAAGAATATTTTTATTGTCGAGACTCATTATTCAACTTCATTATTAAACTCCATGTTCAATGTATGTGATGCCATACTTACAAAAAAGAACGTGAAAAAAATGGAGACTTTGTATTTGAACCGGTGACCCTTGATTCCTTGCAAAAATATATATATTTTTTTTTTTTTTTTAATATCAATTAATATTTATGAGGCGAATCACCTTACCAATACTTTGCAACATCAATTGTAGCAAATGCTTTGAAACCTGTTAACGATTGCTCAAGCTACCACTTTTCTAGGCGACGAACACATTTTCGCTGCAAATTGAGAGATACTTTAATTTTCGCTCATTGTACAGCACTTTGCGAGGTGTTGTAATATTTTCTTTGCATAAGCTATTCGTAATTATTTGCTTTTTTTGCTCAAACTTGAAAGAGTTTTCCTCCAGGTGTACCACGAGCGAGTGAATTGTTTAAAACCTCACAACATTTTCTCTGATTCCTATTTTAACATGCCGAATAGCAAGTATTCCCTTCCATTATTTCTCATAATTGAGATTTCAGTGTTGTTTTCTATTAATACTTATGTTGAACAATTATAGTTTCTGACTTCATTTTATTAACAATAATGTAAATCTTTCACCAGATGGTTTACCTGCAGTAAAGTTGGCTACTCTCAGGTCGTCTCAAGAGTTTCGTTGCCAAATTATCGATTTCTGTACTCTGAAAACTTTCATGGCAGTCAAGTAACTTTTTGAGAAGTATACGTACGAAAACATATATAAGTTTTCTTTATTCTAAAGAAAGAGTCACTAGAAACTTTATTCTGCATTATGGGTCAAGGTCTGACTCACATTAAAATCCCGTTTCTTTCATATGCTTCACTTGATTGCGTTGAAATAGTCAGTAACGCCAAATAGAAAACTCTAGACAGAGAAGGATCGCAGTTAGAAAAATCAATATTGGAACACTGATCAGGAAAATCGTGCCTATTTACCATTTTCATATCTAGAAAATAGCTGGTAAATTAGAAACCAGAGACCCAGATATGCAGTTCTTCAGATCTAATATTGGTCAAAACAAGTTTTGCATATAACATTTTTGATTTTCTGCATGACAGAAGCCACACATGTCGATACCTCCGACTAGGGCAATGAAAGTACAAAACGCAAAACATAGTTATAGAAAATTCTGAAAGATATAACTAAAGAAACAAAAGAAACAAAGTTGTTTTCCTAACCCAAATAACATGCAACAAAAATATCACCAATTACCTAGGTGAGTAAACCTATCAGAAACCCGTTACTGTCTATTCAGTAACGTGTGTAGCCTCCACGAACACGTAGACATTCTCGAACACAACGGAGAATGCTGAAAATCAGGTTATCCAATGCATGTTCTGGAAGATTGTCCCATTGAATGGCAGCGTGTATCATATCACGTAGGGTTTGTGGTGGGTTAGGGCGGTTTGCAATGGTACGTTTCAAAAGGTTCCAGGCATGTTCGATACAATTCAGATCTGGGGATACTGCTGGCCAGTCCATCCGACATATTTCATGCCCTCGAAGAAGAAATGTCCACTGAAGGGCACGGTGAGGACGGGCATTATCGTCCACCAACGTAAATCCTGCAACAACATCCTGCGCAAATGCCCTAGCGACGGGTCTAAAAAAACATTGTCCTCGTATGTCTGTGCATCCATAGTACCATGTTTGTGAACTAATGGCGTCCGACGACCCAGCATGATTCCTGCGAAGAACAGTGCTGAACCATCCTGTTGCTGGAAGTGTTCCACCATGAACGATTTATTGACACGTTGCCCATTTGCTCTCCAGACACGTATAGTGTTGTCGTCGGAGTTCAGACTGACCCGTACTTCATCTGTAAACAGTGTTTCTGACCACCGTTCCCGGGTCCCGTTTTCATGTTGCCTGGCCCATCTTACGCTTAGTGCCCTATGTCGTTCAGTGGATCGGGGAACCGTCAAAGGTCGACGGGTATGAATCCCTATATCGTGCAGCCTGTTTCGCACCGTTTGGGTGAACACCATGATCCCTGAGGCCTCGCGGAGCTCATTCTGAAGTTGGGTTGCTGTAAACATAGGACGTCTGCACAGAGAAATACGGATATGCCTGTCTTGTGCAAACGTTGTTTTGCGTGGTCTTCCATCTCTGGGCCTATCCTATTGAATGGGTCTCCTGGAATTTCTTCCACACTCTAGAAACGTCACTTTGATTACAGTCTACTTGAAGTGCTACGTCGAATTGCTTTATACCTTCCTGTAGTTGAGTCACTATTCTGATTTTATCCACTGCCGAAAGTGTGTTTCGTGGCATTTGTAAAATGTAAACTCGCACCATGACAACCATTACAACCTTCCTTGACACGTCTAGTGCTTTATACTCCCCTTTCTCAAGAACTGCGAGACAATCGGTGGGTGAATCTCGAGGTTAAAACTTGAAACATGCTTCAAAACCCTGCCACAGACATGTACCTGCTCTTCTATGTGTTGAATTGGCCTTCGGTTGATGTGTGCGCTTCAAAGGTATGGAGATTTGTAGCGTCAGTGATGCAGAATATGAAAAACTTGTAATATGCAAAACTTTTCTTGACCAGTATAGTTGTCAAGTAGAAACAATAAGGAAAAATTACAAGTGATAGATAGAGGAAAGAGTGATTACTCAATCATGTGGCTCCAAAACATTATTGATTGTAGCTTTAGCCATTGTTCTACTAAAACAAATTTTCTTTGCAAACTCAAAATGAAAATAAACTTCATTCTTGAGATTTGAAGTACAGTGCATAAACTGGTAACGTGTATCATATCTTTGTTTTTAAACGACAAATTATCTAGCGCGGAAATGGTCTGAGATTTGTGTTTTATTTATATATAACAAACACAGATATAAGGTCAAAGTTTAAAAGTAGAAGATTTCTAGTCACCCTAACCCAGTGATGGGACCAATATTGTGGAATACTGCGTTGGAACCTGTGTTGATCTGGAGAGGTGAAGAACGTGGTAGCATATGCAGATGACATTCTATTGTTAGTAGAAGCAGATAACCGAAGAGAACCTGAAACATAGGCAAACTCAGAACTATTACTTGTGGGAACGTGGTCAGTCACTTTGAAAATGAAGATCTCCAAGGAGAAATCGAAACAAATACTCCTGAAAGGAAGATTAAAGAGAACAACTATAATGAGTCTCGACAATAAAAATATCCTTTGTACTGATAATATTATGTATTTAGTGATCCATCTCGGCGAGCAGCTGAGTATGAGATGCACACGAAACCAAACTGCATTTGCAGATGCTGACCGACTACTGCATCGTGCAAGACCCACTCTAAAAGGAGGTGCATGACTTGCACAGAAGAGCCTTGCAAAGTATTTAATGTTACCTTGAGTAGTAATTAGAACATAATTAGACAATAATTAGAATAAGGATTTAAAACGTTCTCTCAAATAGGCAGGGAAGTAGCTACCAAAAATGATGCAAATTGGCAATGAAAAAGGCTCTATAAAATAAGTAAAGGCACCATAAATTTAAAGAGAAAAACATTTAATTAGGCATTTTCTACTTCCAATGCACATGAATACTGTATTAGCATTCCAGTTTACATATGAAACTGCGCTAACCATTCAAAAATTTCAGAGAATCGTCAGTTAAAGTAATTCTCGCAAAATGTACTTGTGCTAACGATTGTTACGTGAAAAATTGTTGTCAAGTAATGAAAAAAAACCTTTTGTACCATTTTAACAAAAAAAGAATTTAAAAGATGTTTCGATTAAATTTCTCCGAAGAAATTAATTTTAGTTATCAAGTGTACTAATTGTGCACATAAGCTTCACAAACATTTGACAATAGTTTGAATCAAATCAACTTTTGCAGGAAAGCTAGGACAACACAACGTGGTTAATTTATTTATTTTTTTGAATGTATTGTATTTGCATTTTGTGCACACGTAGATGAGCTGTTTATCGATGTATGCATAACATTTTAGAATAAATAATTTCGTTTGACTTAGTGTCGGTGATCGAAGTGAGTCGTCATGCGAGCGGATGGCATCCTCGTAACTATCCCCAAGACTCGCTGCTTAGTGTAATAATTCATATTCAACACAAGGCCACTAAACGAATTTTTTCACCCAACTTAGAATTGTTGTTTGATTGATTGATTTGCTTTATTTTACTTCGCTTTTTCTACCACTTTTGGCTCATTTGCGAAGATGGGGATGAGTGATGATATCATGAAATTGATGAGGGGACACTCAGAAACATCCATACCCAGGCCGGGATTCGAACCCGGGACCCCTGGCGTCGTATCGCTATTTGCTAACCACTCTGCCAGAGTGTGCATTGTTCACCACTTATTCTTGTTCCCGAATTACGCGACAGGTACAGATGCATTAAAACATTTTCAGAGAAGTGGGAAATTATATGTGAGCAGCTCAGAGTTTTAAACAAGTACATTACATAAAACTGTACATATGTAATACCTAGATACATTTGGTAATTCCCAGGTTAAAAAAGAAGTTCATTTGAAAAGTTATTTAACTGTTAGAAATGTCTGCTTCATACAAGTTGACAAAAATTTATTTTTCAGTGTGGGAGTGACCTCCGCGGTGGAGTGGTCAATACAACAAGGCTAGTCAGTGGTGCCAGTTTGGAATTCCGGCCTCTGCATGGGTGTTCTTTGTGAGTTTGTCTTCATCAATTTCATCACTCTTCCTCATCGATGCGATTAGCCAAACGTGTAGAAAAGCGGCGCTAAATAACAAAAATATTTTTTTACGTCAGCAGCAAAGCAACCTTCTGTAGCAATCCATTTTTTGATTAATACACTTCTGGCCGCCTTGTGTTTTGGCATTTTTAAACATACGAACACGATATCTCCACACATAACTGTCTACATTCTTTCACACGCACAACATAGCAAATGAGTACTTGTTGACTTCTAGAGGCTTTCAGCTGGAAAAAAAGAAGGGGTAAGTTGGCGTCCTTTTGTAAAAGTATGAGTTACAAACAGGTTTTACAGCTTGCTTACACTGACTCAAGAACATTTGGTATTTCCAAAGATCTGACATACCCTGAGACACTCAAATCTGGCGAATTCCAGATTTCAGTCACATAAATGTAAACAATGTCTTCAATGTAGTGAAATCCAAAAACGTATAAAAAGAGCTGGCTATAAAAATTTGCAGGATATGCATGTTTAGGCACAATTAAACAAAATAGACACTAACCCATAAAATATGAATTTATAGGCAATATAAAAATGCGTTTTCGGACTACAAACACAATATGAAATGAACTTCAAACATTAAAGCGTATGTTTTCCTACAAACGAATAAAAAATGTAGATAGGCAAAAATTCTTAACCTAGTAAAGGTATATAAAACTAAATTAGCACTCAATTTTTTCCCCTTTGCTTTGATACTTTAAACTGCCAAACAACAGATTTTATAAACTTATTCAACTAGTCTCTTGTAATGTATAAAAAGAAATTAAGCTTTGATTTTAAGGGTGGAAATTTTTATTAAATATTTTTTTTGGAATTCTTAGGTAATTTTTTAATCATTTTATTGGCATTCCTTAGGTCATTCCTGTGACTTTTTAGGTCACCAACTTCCAAGTTTAATTATCACTCTGACAGGACCTATGGTGCCATGATATCCTTTCCGTAGAATCTATTGCTTTTACGATAATCAGCTACATTATAAATAAAATACCAATGATAACCATGAAGCTATCAATTGCATTGCATGTATTGAGAACAGATGTAGCATCGAAGCAAGAGCATGACGAGCAAATACATTACCAAGAGACCTCATTTGATTTTGATTTGTTATTTTCAGTCCACATGATGCACAGTAACGCTAATCGGGACTGGACCTACAGTTTGAAGTTGCATCCCAACTACTATGTACCTCCACCTAGTATCGAACCGGTTGATAACAAGGCAACGAAGCTACCACTGTGCCATTCATGTATGAACACCTACTCTCTACTATCATTTGGCCTGTATATATTTTGTAAATGCAAATCAAGTTTACTCCCACCACACGTTGCAAATTTAATACAAAGGAAATTAGCTGCACGCGTTGTTTGGGACGAAACGTAACAGCAGCTTCTTATACAATAGAAGTGTAGTTTGTGTTTTAATATCCAAAAAAGTAGCTGGTTTACCACTATGACAACTTTGTTAAAGAAGCATAAGAAAAAAAGACTATAAACGTCTCATCTGGCGTTTTAGTTGCACAAGTCGATAGCATAACATGGTAATCAGGAGGAAATCAACGAAAACAAAGGCGTGCTTCGTTTAGAGATCTTGTGCTTGGTGTAATATGTCTAAAATCCCTGAAAATAAAAAAAATAGGAGACAATGAAAAAGAAAGAAAACAATGAAGAAAGGTAGAAAAGACAGTAAGATAGGAAAGTTGAAGAAGGTAGAAAAGAGAGAGAGAGAAAATTAAAATAAAGAAGGAATTACTTGAAAAAGTATAGCTTGGCAGAACCTTGCCGAAAAGGCTAAAAAAGCCAATCAAGAATATTTTCGCAAACGGCAATGATTCTATAGTACAGTTACGCTACACCACCGAAAATGATGCAAGCACATCGACTGCTAGCTTAAATACTGGTAGAATTCGCGACCAGGTCAGAGAGCAGGACCCAGCAGGACCACATTCCAAGGTAAAACCATAGATATGCTCTTATCTGTGATCATGAGCTGTGATCCAGGCACGCCAAGCCAACACGACCCACCTACTTCTTCCGCAGATTTGAAAACTTTATGAAATCAAAGCGTTTTCTCCTCGCGAATCTACGAATGAAGAGTTTATGAAGAGAAACTTAAGACTAAATTGGCAGCCCGGAGTTAAAACGATCGTGAACCGAATCACGAAATTGTAATTTGTTTAGTTTGCACCTAATCATCATTCATTTTATATATTATATTGTGGCAATAGTGTCTAAATTACAACCTACCGTCAAATTTAAGAAGATATTACGCTTGGTGTCTGAAAATACTGTAAATTCGTCTGTCATTAATGCGAGAAATTAAAGTTTGAAAACCACCATTTCAATTCATGCAGATGAATTCTTTTCCTCCTCTTTTCTTTCTAAAGAAATTTGGAAACGAAGACACCAACGTAAAATTATGTTCGGCGTGCTGAAAACTGATAATACTGAGTGATGAATAGGCACTTTCCTATTTCCCATTTCTTTTATTGGAACGTACGCAAAACACTGAAAATACATATCAAATACCAAAATTGGTCGAAATAAACTTCAGTAACATAACACGTTAGAGCTGATATTCAGTGTAAATGCCATGTGGTTGCTAATTATAAACCTGGCTTTTCAAATAACTTAATACTTCCAAGTGTTTTAATGAACCTACAACAGTGCTTTTTTATTAGTATGCCAACCAATAGAAACCAATAGTCTACATTGACAGATGGGCGGGTAGAAAGACAATTAGACAAACACGACTATTACGTTAGGGTAAATGTTTAAATGAGTATTTGCTGCCCACCCACCATTCTCCAAACACATACAGTATGTGGTTGCTGAACAGATACAATTAGAAGGCAATTATAAAGTTCCCTCAATTATAAGGTGCTAGAATTAGCAAATATATTGGAGGGCTCCAATGGGAAGCACGAAGCAATATGATTTGTTGTTGATTTGATGTTTTAAGTCCACTTTATGAACAGTAAGTCTAATCTGGACTGGACCTACAATTTTAACTATCGAACCCGGGACCCCTTCATTACAAGCAGACGACGCAAACACTTCGTCAACGGGGAGGCCTTCGAAGCCCTATGAGTACAACGGCCCTAATAGAAAAAACGATTGTCTAAGCCGCAATCACAGGTACTATGCCAGAAATTATAAAAACAAAAATAGTCGTCTCATTATCAATCAAAACTTTCTGAAGTAATTCCCCGAATTTGTACTGAATAACGACGTAACCATTGCAAAGGTTTTCTCTTCACAATTTAAACTGTAAGAGCCAAAAATAAACCCCGATCAATATTACGCGATTGAAAGGTACCGCTGAACGGAATAAAACAGCATAAAACGCTGACTAAAATTTAGGACATGACACAGATAATTGAAGACTAGAATTGGTAAACACTAAAGTGGAACAAGAATTCAAACACCGTTTTCAACGTTAAACTATGAAATGTGCAATACTTGATAATGTGGCAAACGTGAAAATTGTCTGGTAGCCCTCTAAGTAGTTCAAAGGGCGTGTAAAAAACACTAGTGTGATCATTCTTACCGGCTGATGTGCTGAACGATGATGCGATTTCCAAACACTTTCGCTTCTGGCACTTACAACGTTTACCACGTTAGTATTCAATTAACCTAGCTATTTCTAGAGTTCCAGTCGCCTGAACCTTGTAGATGACATTATTGTTATTAGCTGCCATGCAAAAAGTGACCCTCAAACCACCTTTCCATATGATGTCATTGTAGTCTGAGAAGAAACCTGGCAGCAGACGCATGGGGAATAGTACTGTGTGTTTTATTGTCATAATTTTGGTTCCTGATTCAAATTCCCCTGCCTGGTAATTTGTTGCATCTACTTTGGAAAATTTAATGTTCCTATGGCAGTAGAATTAATGCCAGGATAGTCTATTCTATCTATCACAGTGCCATATTTTCTAATTTATACTTGAGAGAACAAGTATGGCACAAAAATTTCTACTGGTTTTATGCTTGCACTAGGAAGAAATGTTTCATTATTTTCATTTTTTTTTCATTTCAAGTATAATATAGATGTTAGCCCTGTGAGGATGTACAAAACTGTCTCTCACGTAAACATCAAATTCAATTTCAGATTGGGTTCATTAAGATTAGCAAATGTACTACGATTGGGAGGAAAAGATTGTAATTCAAAACTTTCAATATGCTCCATGTTAATGGTTATTTTACATATTAATTTCTGTGATTGCTGCTGTTGAAGCACCAACAAAATCTACTACTTCTCCTCTTTCGTTGGTAACCACCAACTCTATGTGGTCTATACGATTGTGGGATACTGAAAAATATATAGGTGAGGAGGGTGTGTAGATGATAGGCTCCATGAACACAGAATTTGGTTTGAAAGTTTCTATGTTGCCATCAGAATTGGTAATCGTTCCTTCTGCCACATTACAATGGATGTTCAAAGTCTCTATGGCCAAGAATTTAGGAATATTGCCACCTATGTGTTTGATGGCAGGCTCAAGTTTTGTATTGTTCTAAAGGAATAGTAGGTTACCAAGTGTACCTAGATCAACTATTTCAGTTGCTGAAACTAATTCTACTCAGTGCGCAACACCTCTAGGTAGATGAGCTAGGAATGTTAATAGATTATACTGACCAGGAGTATTTTTTTTCATATCCTACTGCAACCCTATTATCGTTCTGTGATATTGGGAAAATGATACATACTGTAGAAAGCACGTAGAACTATAGATTTAGGATAGGTAATATAATCGTGTAAGCTAAGTTTTAGTATTAAAGTCTCACTAGTGAGATGGAAAACTCCCATGATACTTTAGATGCCACAATTCTTTCTGGTAATCTTCAATTGATGGTTTATTTATTTGAGATAAGAAGGATAGCATTGAAACACATAGGTGGCCACAATTTACATCCTCGAAACCCTGGATACGCTCGTCACTATAATAAAGATTAGAAGTATTAAGATAAGTAACTAAGCCTGATGATGGTATTCCACCAAAAGAATCATAAACAAAAGTTTTGTTAGGTTGTATGTAATAACATATTCAGTGGGTGCCTTGATTTTTTAATGAATCCAGATTTACTACTCCACACTCTATCATATATGGTCCCAAGAAGGGTAAGGAATCTCACATGAAAAGAACTCTGAAGTATTTAATTGGTAACATTATAGTATAGGGGTGACGGATTTCTTCAAATTTACAGGAGAAAGTACATACGGAAATCATTTTCTGTAGCGTTGTGGAAGTTCGTGAATGTAGTTTTGATCCATTTTAATGCGAATACATGTTGTTTTCTGCTAAAATCTCTGTCCGATACGCTGTTTAAGCTGCCGTCATTTGCTTTCTGCATGAGAACACAATGTTCCGTGTGCTAAGATGACGTAACCCCACAGTCAGTGTTTCAAACTCGCCGTGTTTTCACTAGGACATGACGTGTCGAGTATTTTATTTTTAACTATGATTGCCTAACCTAACCTTAACCTGGTTTCTGGGGCTAACGTGAATGGTTTTTGGTGGTACCGTGAATGGTTTTTGGGTCTAACGTGAATGGTTTGTGGTGTTAACGTCAATGGTTTGTGCGGCAAACGTCAATGGTTTGTGAGGCTAACGTCAATGGTTTGCGAGGTATTAGCATAATTTCAAATCCGGACACGAAAGTAGGTATTTTCCAGAGAACGAGATTGCAACACTGCATAAATCGACAAAACACTTGCACAACGCGCCCTGAACCAGTACGCTATCGCCCACCATAATGTGTTAGAGAATCGAAATAACAAGTAAAAGTCAGTACTCGGAAATGTAAGAAATATACATTATCTTAGTTAGAAATGCATTATTTCACCTTTGGAAATGATCCGCATTCCAAAATAGTACGTTAGCCATGTAAAAAACAAATGTGAAATATATGATTTATAGGTGTCACCCCCTACTATAATATTACATTTTAATTTTCAGTAACTTATTCATATTTTCAATATCATAGTTGGATAATGGTTCTATTTTTTATGTTTTCTCAAAGCATTAATACCTATGCCTTTCTTCTCCATTGCCAGATTATGACGTTTTTGCTCATGTAGTTCAGCTTTGTTCTTCTTTGCGTCAATAGCTGTTTTTGCTTTAACTGCACTACACCCTGCTAGACTCCCCACAGCACCAAGAGCTGCTAAAAACATCTGGAATACTAACTATGAATCCACTAGTGTGTTTCTTTTTTCTAGAACTCTGCCTGCAATCTTTTCAACTGAGGTGTACTAAGTGTTAATTTCATTCCATGACCTCTACTCAAAATATATTTTTTTATTTTCTTGTTGTTTTTTAGTGAGGAAATTGGCTAAGGATCCTGGATATTTTAGATCTGAATAAGGTACTTGGTATACTACCTTTATGTTTCATCATAATGGATATTTATATAGGGTGACGGTTATTACATGTATTCCCTGAAAGGGGTTAAAGTAGAGACAATTTGCAATAAATTTGACCATATGATACCCCGTCCGAAAATTAGTAGTTTTCGAGATAATCGAATTTCAATTGTTTTTTTTTAAAAAATGACAATTTTCCACATAAAAACATGAATTGAGAAAAAACTGCTCATTGTATGGAACTTATTTCAGCATTTTCTGATAGCTAAGGAATAAGTGGTTGGTTGAAAGAAAAAGTTTTCCCAAATAACAATCACATGTAAGTACCGGGTGGGTCTAAACTTACAAGTGATGATAAAAAATGCACTCTTAGTTTACTTGGCAACGTATTAATAACAAAAATGGTATGACACGAAGCGTACAAATTACTTTAATTACTTCCTTGTGTCATCTGCTATCCAACAAGTTACAAATGTTGCTAACATTCACATTTGTGTACAAGAAATAATACTTCATTCATCTTCATGTGAATGGAATCAATGAACAATACAATTCAAGAACATTGCACGTCTTGCTCAAAGTAGGCACCTCCATTACGAATGCAGGCACACAGGTTTATACGGATATTTGGTCTCTTAACTCCTGATGTGATGGTGTCCTTGATGTGTTGACCAGCTGTTAAGATCCTCTGCCTGAGCTTTTCTTGCGAGTTTACCGGTGTCTTGTCATGTGGCTCCAAATGTTGAAGTCGCAAGGCTTCAAATCGGGGGATCAAGCCTGCCAGGGAAACGGGGCGCCTCGGCCAATCCATTTCTTCGGGTAATTTTCATCCAGCCACTGTCGCAAGCCCAGGCAGAAGTACGTTTACACCTGCCTTAGCGGCAAAACAGGTCGCACAAAACTGCATTGGTTAAATCCTCAAGCGACACGTCATGTCGCCTGTCGCTTTGGTACGAATTCTCCTTTAGACTGAAGCTGAAGGGGCCCTTATCGTTTGTCGCTTTCCACTCCGTGTGAATTCTCAGGTACTCGCGCGACAAATGCCGTTGGGAACAAGCCAATCATCAGCAACGTTTCACACCATAGAAGCGTGTCAGGTCGCACAAGCCTGTCTTCGATTGGTGAAATCTTTAAGCTACACAAACCACGTGTCATATTTCGGTGTAAAACCTTCCTAAAATCATTCACCGCGCATGCGCTACAACGAGACCGAGGCGACACGATAAACGCTTTTGGAAAAACTCACCAGTCTCAGTGACACATGCAGCTTGCGGTGTTGCTTCAGTTAGAAAATTTGCATTGATTTCTCAGAGTTCGGTTCCAAGCAGCACGTGTTGCTTCGCTTCGGTCTGGATATAGAGATTTTATACTGAAACAACAAGTAATACGTGCCGCTTTGTGGATTTCACCAATGCAGGCTCGTGCAGCCTGTCTTGCCGCTAAGGCAGGTGTAAACGTTGGCTTGCTCGTACCGACGCGACATGAGTCACTTGTACATTACATCAGAAAACTATTATTTGAGGTCACAAGCGACACGGGCTCCTTCAGTCTGAAGGAAACAATTTAACCGTGTATGTGTCAACAACAGACCGAGGCGACTCGATGAACGGTACATGAAAACGGTCCAGTCGAGGCGACATACAGCAGCTTGGCTTGTCGCTTCGGTTCGGAAGGTCTCATATATTTCTGATGGTTGATTCCCAACGACACGTCTCTATTCTTTCATGTCTGAAATATCTTTCTTCGTTGAATTAATTTACATTCCACAAAGTTCTCAGCACGTATGACCCTTTGCAATAGTTACTTTTATGAGACTTGCGAACGATTTTCGCTATTCCGATATATCACAATTCTGAATTTAAAATTTTATACATACCGTTAATAATAATACCTCTAATAAAATCACAACATATATTCATGTATAATAAACGTAAATATGTTGTAAGTACGCTTATGTGGAGACTTCTCAATTCCTTTTTTTTTTTAAAAAAAAACTGCCGTCCAGAGATATTACTGCGATTATTCAATTCAGTCAGTAACGTCTTTTATATCTATTGATGTGGTTTTTATGCCGAAAATGTAAAAGAAACAGAAGATAAATATAACCGCATATAAACGATTTCCTCGTTGTTACGCACAGAATATCTGTGGTGAGTTGCTTGATTGTTCCTTGAAAAAGTACACTTTTTTATAACGCTCTTTCTTCAGTAATCTCTTATCTGTTAGGAATGAGTATAATAGTTTTGTCAGGTATTTTCCAGACCCGCTACTAAGCCACTTCTTTTGAATGCAGAAGCTCTGAGGCATGACGTCAATCTTAGCACGTGAGCGTTAGTAATGCCATCTCTTGTCATTTTGTGGAAGCAAGATATCTAGTGGTGACTCTCAGCGACTCCCAGCGTATAATGTCGAAGCTTTTTGCGAGGGGACCGATCCCAGCTGGAGGTCCGTGCAGCGGTACTCTCTGCCTTCAATGAAGATCTGCTTATATATCCTTACCTCTGCTACAACTTATAATACCCACGGGTTCTTCTAATATATAACACACCAATTAATGTCCAAGAAATGAAAACTCTGTACAACTTTTTATTCAGACATTATTCTTAATTCTTCTCAGGTTCGCCGAAGTTATCCTCAAATAACAACTAATGAGACCCACGCTTTCTCGTAATATATAACACGCAGATTAATGGGCAAGAGACCCAAGTTTTCTGCAACGATTTGTTCAAACGTTATAAGCAATTGAAGTTAATTTGTGCCAAATGGGCCAAGTTGTAGGGAGGGTGGACATGGAATGCTTTATTTCAAATCATTATCCCAAATTGCTACATTCAATTACAGACTTACAGTATAGAACCAACCACCCGTGTATGCTCACTTTTCTACTCTCTCTCTCTCTCTCTCTCTCTCTCTCTCTTTCTGTTACACATCAGGGAAGTATCCTGTCCACGTAACTACGATTATTGATTTGAGCAAGAATAATTAAGCAATGTTCAGAGTTGCCAGCAATTTTGTATTGATGGCCTCCCCGATGACCCAGTTGTCGTCTTGTAATCAAGGGGTTTCTGGTTCGAAACCAGGTGGAAGCTTATTAGGATTCAGATTCCATATTTAAGTATATCTCCAATACCGATTAATCTTGCTGTGCATAAAGTGGACTTAAAAGATAAAAATAATCAATATTGTATTTATGGGGGGAAATTTTCCATGACTATTATATATATATATGCGATATTTTCAACACATTGCAACAATTTATAACAGGTGCTTGGTGAGTAGGGATTGCGGTAAAGGATAGATTATCTCCTAAAAATGCAATTTCAATTTCAATTTACAGCCTAAATTCAGTAAAGGATGTTTAGCTCTAAATCAGCTGTGACTACAAAACTAAATAGCTAAGTATATATTTTTTTATAAAAGATTGCGTTTTCTCCTTTAGACAATTTTTCGACGTGCGGGGCTAACCACCAGCCACCCGGTGCGACCCTGACGCTTGTTTTTCTTTCTCTTTTTCTCTCTTTTCTATGCCCCCTGCTCTAAGAGCGTGTATCTAGCGATGGTCTCTGACGTCAGTTGTGTTCGTTGATCCGTCACCCTATGTTGCGTTCGCTCAGTCAACGCCCATCCCGTGGCAGACGTGACGCACATGGTGTATGCAGGTGGTGTAGTAGGTTTTCGCATGACTTTCAACTTCCCACGTATAGAAGATCGACTGTGAACAGCGACTCGCTATGTATAGAAAATAATGTTTGCCTACTTGTTATATTCAATTGCTGGAATTGGAAAGGGACCACACACTAAAGCGGTAGAATTGAAAGTCTTCACCAAAAATGAGTGAGTAAGATCAGTTCGTCTGGCAAAACAACCCGAGTAAAGTATTAGGGTATATTGACTCTAGTGTTTATTGTTGTAGTGAGCACGGTTGTAATTTTATTCTGTATAATACCCACTACAATTTTAGAGGGAAGGCAGCTCCTCAAGGGATTATACCTGACAGGTTAATATACTAGTTTACCTTAGTGTTATATTCACCCAGATGAGTTTGCTAGAGTATATACACGACAATATACCAAACAAAATGTGCTGAACGACACTAGCACGATCATGGATCATGATAATGATATTTTGCTTGAACCAAATATCAGATATCCCATGTTTTATTCGTAGCCTGAAACAGCTGATCGCATACCGCATCCACAGTGACCTCCAACTTCACTCTATTAAAATATATTGCATTATCTCGGAGCTCTACAGAAACTTTCGTGAAGAAATACAAAGGTCTCACCACCAGATCAAAGAGAGGGTTTTCCATCAAGATGACATATCCCAACTGAATGATATTTACAGCAATTTAAAAAAAAATCACATGAAGCAAAGCAACAGGAGTTCCAAGCTCGTGAATCGGAATAATCCCTCTGCGACTAAGGTCATGAGCTCCATGTCAAAAGAGTAAAGTATCTCATTTATGGGGGAAGCGGCTGCATACAGGTGACTTCAAAACTCAGAAACAGATAAAAGTAATTACTGGTGTAACATCTATGTGTTATATGGTATAGCTATGGGTACATATGCAAACCAAGCCCTCCTACCATAGTTATATGGAGGAGAAAGTGGACCCAAAATTTATCGAAATCTTTTCCCAGTGGGTGAAATATCTTGCAGTACGTTTACGCGGTCAGGAGTCGATGAAGAGATCTTATACCAGAAGAGCAGCGCGAGAGTAAATAGATTGACATTGCGAACAGTGTGAGAGGCCGTTCAATGGCTGGTTGAAAAACGTCCGCCAACACAAACCTTACAAAGGCAATTTTACCGGTACACTGTGTGATAAGTGCAACTAAAAGATAAGCAAACCCTGCTTTATCTCAGTGTTCAACAAAATGTGAAAAGTGTTGATGCACGGTGTTTATAGAAGAGCTTGGAAACGACGAGGGGAATATCAACGTCTTACCTTGCACCGAGCAGACATATATATTCATAGAGAAAAGAATACTTTTGAACAATGGACCACGTGTCACTCTCAGGTTTATTTACTCATTTCAAATTTTACCCAGAAACTTGACCACCTTGGGATATTTTATAATCATGAGGGAGAATTTTGGCACTGACTGTCTACCCCTGTTGAGGGGCAAAGGTGTATACCATTATGAATATATGGGCAAATTTGCCAGGTTTGATCAGACGAAACTGCAATCGCGAGAGCATTTCAACAACCGACTCTATGACTGCGAATGCAGTGAGGAGTACTATGCGTTTGTTTGCGAGATATTTGGGAGATGTTGGCTTCTATGAATGGCTTTTACCATAAAAACTTGAAAATCTAGAGTTTGTGACTTGGCTCGAGGATACAAGCCAATATAATACAAGCACAACAAAGCTAAACAATATGAATGTTGTAAGATACGATATTTTCTTCGAATATTGATTCATAATTTAGCAAATCCCGATGCACACCTGTTCAAAGAACTCCGATTCGATAAAGAAAGAATTAGCATCATGCCACGCAGAAAAGAACTGTGGATTTTTACCACATTCTACGAAGCAGCTTGACTACTCCAGTAATTCAATTAGAAGATGGCGAAATTGCGCATACCAGACATCATTTCGATAGTAAATATTTATCATTGTTAAAACAAAATGCAACATATCCTTACGAATACTTGAACAATTTTGCTGAATTTGAAGAAACTCAATTACCATCACGAGATGAATTGGATGGGTTAAAGTTACAGTGGTGTAAGTCACGTTTAAAAAAAGACTTAGACACAGAAACCAGATCTATATAAGTCAATCTGTTAACAGAAAACGTGAAGTAAATCAGAGATTATTTCAACTGTCAACAGATGACAGTTTAAGGTCTCGTCAAAAAGGTAACAGCTGTTGTGTTGATCAGAAAAGTGCTGTGATCAGACTTTCTTTTCTATTAAGAAAGTGACTTACTACACTGTAACTTTAAGCCGTCCAATTCTACAATGGATTTCAAAACATCGAATGCAGCGAAGAAGATTACGAACGTGGTCACAAGATTTGGAATACAACGAATTTTAAAGTCATTGGTGATATTCACTGTATATATTTAATATTGGATACGATTTTGAAAGCAGATGTGTATCAAGCTTTTTGAAGACGTTGCTTTCGATTGTATGCCATAGATTAGGTATACATAATCAAAACACCTCATTTATCAAGGTAAACGATGTGAAAATATACCGAAGTTGAATTCGGACCCCTCACCAATGTTGACCAATTCTTGTTTATTGAAAATGGAAAGCAAGGTGGATATTGTGCAATGACATCTTCGACATGCAAATGAACAATCTTGGTGACCCTCAATACGATACTAACTAACCTTCTCAATACCTATTTTACATCGATATGAAAAACCTTTACGGTTATGCTATGGCACAAGTACCTTATACTGGAAATTATGATTGGATGACTTCCGAAGAACTCGAAAGAAATGAATCCTTGGAGTCGTCCGAAGATTTTCCACAGGGCTGTTTTCTTGAAGTTTATCTAGAGTATGCATTCAATCATCATGATGAGCATCATGGCTTAGCAATGGCACCCGTTTCGCAACATGTTATTTAGGTAACATAAAAAATATGTGGTGCATTAACATCTTTGCAATATTATCTGAAGCAAGTTTCGGAGCTTACGAAAATGCAAAGATGATTGAACTTCAATCAATGGAAATGATTGGTACAATATATCGACCAAAACAGAGCACGTCGTATGAAAAATGGGTCAAAGGCAGAAAGCGATTTTGATAATTTTTTAAATAAAGCAAAATATGGTAAATCGATGTAAAATAATCGAAACAGAATAAGATGCAATTAAGTATCCGATCCGATATAACAGAAGAAATTGATTGCTCATTCTACTAAAAAAGTTCAATTTACATCACCGAAAATTCATGTTTAGTTGAAAGAGTCAATACATTAAAATGTGATTAGTCTATCGCTTTGGGTGTTAATCTAATCGTATTATATGAATTTCAAATGTATCAATTTAATTACGACATCATGAGGCCAAAGTATGAAGAGAACTTTGAAATTACATACATTGCCAGACATTCATTTGTCTATAAGTTAAAAACAATGATTTATGCCATTAGCTTGTAAAAATGAAAGAGCCTTTATTCTTCAGCATATTTCCACAAAGTCATATATTATTAACTACTAAAATTACAAAAGGAATTTGTGAGATGAGAGATGAAGTAGCAGGTCGTATCGATAACAGAATTCCCGAACTGAGAGCTAAAATGTATTGTATTAAAGTGTATACGTAAAAAACTATAAACTAATAAAGTCAAGGCTATGAATGGTAGATGTACTGCCAAAAATACAATAAACAATTTCAAACTTTGGCTTTTCGAAGACAAATCGAAAATGATTAGATAATATGCATTATCATAGAGCACCATCAGCCACACACCAGAGTGATGAATGAATTAGCACTCGGCTGGAATTATAATATATTTCGAATACTAGATTTCAAAATTTGAATTGTTTTATATCTTCCAAGATATCTCGGAGCAGGACAAGTGCTCACCCCAAAGACCTCCTTTTCCGATGCGACGCTCTTAATATATTCATTAAATTATGCCCACATTGCTTTTGATTAATTGTTATTCAACATGAATTGTGCTATCTTGACAAGAAGATATTTATGGGTAATATAAATTATGCATAACTTCAAATTAATCGTGTTCAGGATGTTAGTTTCAGAAATGAACCATAGTACGAGGTTCGAGTGATACTATGGCCTGTCTTGACCATATTTTAAAGCTGTATTTTTATATTTTTCGGTGGATTTATCTATTTTCTAAGTGTAGCAATTTGTTTAATCATGCTACGAAATCTGAGTCCTCGTACTGGAATGATTAATATTGGTTAACTATTTTGTTGAAAATTAAGCTATATTTTCATATCTTCTAGCTTGGAAATATTCTACCCTCAGGGTCAAGTGACACTCTGTTGATTGGTTGAGAGTGTACTTGGGGTTATGCCCCAAGTAGCTAGTCTTGTTTGAGAATGGTGTCTGAGGTTTGGTAGGTTATTACTATCTAACATACATTCCTATATATGAAAACTACTGAATATTTGATTTCTACTTGTAATCTACTACACCCCGCTTTGCTTATAAATTTTGTATGTAATTTGACTATTTAGTATTAAGAAAAGTAGATGCATTTAATGTATCCTGTAGTATTGTTAGAACAGAATTAAAAATTAGATCAGACAGTAGTATTGTGGTCTAGCAAATAAAAATATTTTTAGTAACTTGAATTGTTATGTGACTATCTCATTCTTCACATCATAAAGAAAGGTATTCTCTGAAATAAGAATAACACTACATAAAGTGTTATCAGGCAGAGGCTCATGGAATTCACATACAATTTAATATTGTTCCTTCATTGACTACAATTTGTTTTCTTTTTGATGTGTTGATGACAAACATTGGCCAGTGTGCTTTGCATTCCCTCTGTTACTATTTTGCGAGCAGTGTATCCTTCATATAATTTGAGATAGTCATCTTGTGCTATGTACAGATTATAATTTTGACGGGGAAAAATCTCATAAGGTACATTTTTCAATAAACATTTTTAATCTTGCAATTATCAAATTTGTTAGAATCTTTTTGTCTTCTCGTTCAATATCTAAGAAACTAAAAGTTAAAATATACAAAGCAGTAATTTTGCCTGTAGTATTATATTTATGCGAAACTTGGTCACTTAAATTGAAAGAGGAAATTTGAAAATAAGATCCTTAGGAAAATATTTGGACCTAAAGGGGATGAGGAGACACGTGAGTGGAGAAGGTTACATAATTTAGAACTACATAATTTTTATTCATCCCCAGATATTATTAGAATAATTAAATCAAGAAGACTTAAGTGGGCAGGCCATGTGGCACGAATGGGAGAGGAGAAAGGAGTTTATAGAATTCTTGTTGGGAAACCTGATGGTAAGAGACCTGTAGGAAGACCAAGACGAAGATAGAGGTACAACGTTGATATAGACCTAAAAGAGATCAGTAGGGATAGAAAAGAGTATATAGATCTTGCTCAAGATAGGGACAGATGGAAGGCCTGTGTTGCTGCAGCCATGAACCTTCGGGTTTAAGAAGGCTAGAGAGTTAGTTAATTAGTTAGTTAGAATATTTTTGACTGTTCTCTCTCCCAGTCTGGAACTGTACAATTACAAAATCTGGCATATCATACTGTACACTACTGAATTGATTAGTAGCATCAAATTTGAAATGTCCACCAGAGGCTGGTTTTTGGACACACTGGTAAGTGTGGATTTTTCAGAATATTTGCTTCGTTATTGAGAGCATAATTAGTCTCGTAGCCAACCACTAGTATTCTCAGCTCCATGGTGTTGATGATACACTTGGTTGCTTCAGGTCGACTGTTGTGGAGTACTGTACAATCTGCATTCAAGGTACTGTAACACATAAGAGAATCATTACCATTCTCTGACATGTAAAGCGTGACTCTCAAACCACATTTCCATATCATGTCATTGACACGCACCTTCTGCCTTTAAGGATTTTAATTTAGTCTGGTTATAACCTTTTTATCGGACTTCGCAAAGGCTTCTAAGGGTTAGTAGGACCAAGCCCTTGCGAGGTCTGTGGTGTAGGATTTATTTTTAATTATCACCTATGCAGGTTGAAATGAAAGATCCTTAAGATCTTTTACTCGAAGATTTATTTAAACTTTCGATGTTATACAAACACTTTTCCAAACCGACAGTTCACCCGGTATAACTTGTAGGCCTAAACCTATTAGTTATACCGAAGTTTATAACCCTGGTCTTTTGATGATGCAGGAGAACACCTTGTTCAGAGTTGGGTTTGTAGAATATCTGCCAAAATGGAGTACAAGTACACCAGCCAATCCGAAGATTGAAGCAAGATATTCCCCAACGTCCCCTGAATCATCAACCTATCGGCAACCAAGGAGAATGTCCCGTAGACTTACAAAAATCTAGCTCTTTTATATCGTAATATTGTTTACATTTTACCAAGGTTACTACATAGTTGTTTAATATTTCTATAGTTTCAACATTCTTTCTTTAAACAATTCATTACCCATTGTAACATCAACAATAACACATTTTTAAAAGAAAAGATTCCAACATAGATTAATATAATACAGATTGAATAGTTTTGTGCTTGAAAAAGCATGTGTTGACAAGAGCGACACATACCGTTCCCCAAAAAGAAAAACAAAAATAAATACAAGTTAACGTTATTTAATTTTTGTTTTTTAAACATCTCAACGCAAACAACTGTCTAATTAGTCTTTAACTCAGAATACTTGGATCTTTTCCAAGGTTGTGAATACAGGTAGGTATAATGACCGCTATGGTTTCCATAATTTCAGTAATTCCGATTTTCTCTCAGGAGAGCAATTTATTTTTTTCAAATTTTGGAAATTCTCCTTTCCAGAATCTTCTTGAGTCCATGGGTTTAGCAATTCAGCGGCATTGTTTCTGATCTCTTTTACTATAAATGGTCCAGTAAAACATTCGAAAAATTTGGAAATGACATTATCCTTAGCGGAACTTAACTTGTGTGACTTTTTTAGCACCAAGTCCCCTTTAAGTAGCTCGTAGGCCCTAAGATTGTTCTTTTGTACTCTTTGTTCCTTTCTTCGAAGATTATTAGACTGAGCATGGAAGAGTTTATCCTTCCACGGTAGATCTTAAAAACCATCGTTTTGCGGCCAATTTATTTGTTTCAAAATGCTAACTGGCACCGGTTTATTGTAGAAATGCTCTACGGGAGCATACCCAGTTTCTCCTGACACAGAGCAATTCAATATCCAACAGATTTTTGATACAAATTTGTACCAATCCTGATGTGAATTATGACAAAAGGTCCTTATTAACCTAACTATCTCCTGATTCGTCCTTTCCACAATGTTGCCCGCAGGGTGATAAGGAGTGGTGTGAACTGCTACAAGTGAGTGTTTTTTTTGCAAACTCATATCATTTCTTCGAGATGAATTGACTTCCTCTATCTGACAGTATATACTCCGGCTTAGGACAATGAAGTAAGTACCCGCTTTCTTATTTACTTATTATCTCCCTGGTGCTAGCTGTACGTAGTGGATATGCCATCATGAACCTACTTCCGAAATCTACCATAGTGAGCAGATAGTAATAGTAAGACGATTTTGGTACTTTTCCGATTAAATCAATGGATAAGACTTCATGAGGCTTCCGATTTGTGGTGGTTAATTTTTGTTTGGATAGGCCTTTCTTATCAGGTTTGTTTTTTGAACAAGTTAAGCATTCTCGTATATATTGGGCTATTTCCATTTTCATGTTTTCCCAGAAGAACCGATCTTTTATTTTTTTGTAAGTTTTGTTGAAACCAAAATGTCCAGTATCGTCATGTTCGGACCTTAGTACCTCTCCTCTTAGTTTTGCAGGCACTACTAATCTTTTAAACTTTCGTTCACCTTTTCCTTGGAAGAACAGTAAGTCGTGATGTAAGTTATACTTGGTTGAGTTTCCATCATCACTTCGGACCTCCTCCAGCTTAAGTTTACAAAATGGATCTTCCTGTTGTCCCCTTTTCCATTTGTCTAGTACTAGTTCCTCCAAAGGTTTTATAAGATTCCATACGTTATAAGTCTGGCTCTCTCGAGTTATTTCGTTAGGCTGATCTTCAGCAACAGGATATCGGCTAAGAACATCTGCTATCCCATTGTTTCGCCCCTGGATGTAGATTATCTCATATTCATATTGTTGTAATTTTAAAGCCCACCGTGTTAATCGAGCATTCCAGTTTCTACTGTTCTCCAGCCATACCAGATTTTTGTGGTCAGAATAGATCCTAAACTTTGTGCCGTAAAGGTATACTTTAAAATGTTCAATCCCAAATATAATAGCTAGGCATTCTAACTCTTGGGTTGTGTAATTTTTCTCAGCTGGTTTTAACTTTCTGCTGGCATATTGAATTATACTAATATCTTATAAATTTCCCTTTTGTTTCGTTTGCTCTTGGAACAATATCGATCCCAGCCCAATGCTAGAAGCATCGCACATCAACTGGAATGGCCGTTGGAAGTCAGGTTGCGCTAATGCGGGAAGTTTTACTAACTCATGCTTTAGTGACTGAAAAGCCCTTTCTTTTAGGTTGTCCCATTCCCATTGGCTACCCTTTTCTAGTAGTTGTTCTAGAACGGCAGTTTTTGATGCTAGATCTCTTACAAACCTACGTCGCCAGTTAACTAAACCCAGAAATTGTTGTAGGTGTTTTCTCGTTTTTGGACGTGGAAATTTTAAGATGGCTTCATCCTTTTTCGGATCAATTCTGATGCACTTTCCTGACACAAGATGGCCTAAGTATTTTATCTCTGGTTTGATAAATTCACATTTTTTTAACTTTATAGTGAATCCTTCACTCTGTAACTTTTCTAATACGAATTTTCTGTGTTGAAAATGTTCCTCCAGAGATTCGTCGAAAATGAGAAGGTCGTCTATATAGACAGTGAGAAAATCTTCTGTCCAAGGCTCGAGAAGGCTATGCATCGTGTGCATAAAAATGGCTACAGCGTTGGATATTCCGAATGGCATCCTGGTGAAACATCACGCTCGACCTTTGTAGGAGAAGGCGTTGAACTTCTGGTGTTCTGGTTTAATAGGAACTTGAAGGTAACCTGAAGCCAGGTCAAAGCACGAAAAGTATTTTTTACCCTGAAACTTTTGTAGAGCTTCTTGAAGTCGAGGCACCGTACTTTTAGGAACTATAATCGTTTTATTTAATTTCCTGAAGTCAATGCAGGGTCCTACTGTTCCGTCGGGTTTGTCTACCACTAGCATTGGATTCATGTAAGGAGAGTTACAGTTTCGAATTACTCCCCATTCATTCCATTTATTTAACTCTTCTTCTAATTTTTCACCTTTCGACATCGGAACGGGATAAGGTAATGAAAACACTGGTTGGTTGGTGTTTAACAAAATTTCGCAGGTATAGCTCTTTGCAAGTCCTGGTTTGTCAGAGAATATAGGGCGATACTCAGTTAATATTCGAAATAGCTTCTCCTTCTCCTTTTGATCTAACAATTCCGGAGCAACTGCTTTCTTCTTCATATCTTCCTCGGAGGCGGACCACTTGTCTAACTGAGATTCCTTTTCTGCCACTAATAGCTTTACATATGAAGTCTTATCAATTATTTCTTCAATACTATTTCCTTGGCTATCTGGAATCAAAGTTTCTTCCACGACTT
The DNA here is from genome assembly GCF_977018435.1 of Lepisma saccharinum. NCBI lineage: Eukaryota > Metazoa > Arthropoda > Insecta > Zygentoma > Lepismatidae > Lepisma > Lepisma saccharinum. The sequence goes on from NC_139252.1 coordinate 10,916,928, forward strand.
GTCCCTTTACCGTAAGATATAATTTGTTGGCACCTACATCTAAATTGACTTTGTATCTTTTGAAGAATGGATATCCGAATAACAAATCTGCCTCTAAATTCTTTACCACATAGACTTGGTCTTCAAAAGTGTGTCCTGCAATTTCAAAAATAATGTTTCTCTATCCCACAATCCGGTACCTCTCATGTCCAACAAAATCTTTTAACCTTATTCCTGGACATCTTTGCAATTTCAAGCCTGGTAATATCTCTCGGAGCTTTACCCAAACAATATAATTCATGACAGTGCACTCGCTTCCTGTATCCAAAGTACATCTTATGTTTAATCCTAAAACTTCTATTAGAATTTCTGGCTTCTTGCTGCAATTCCCAGTTACTTCGAAAACATTAAACAATTTCTCTTCTTCCGAATTTGGATAAGAATTTAGATCCAGATATAAAACATCTAAATTTTCATTAGTAATTAGTTTGTCTTCTTTGCTCTCACAAACATTAAGATTGTGTCGCGTTGTAGAAGGGAGAGCTTCATCTACAACGACCTCTGGTTTAAATTTGCTAGACTGGTAGAAGGAATTTCCCAAGAAGGTGCTTTAATAGTGGAAGGAATTTCCCATACAGGTGCTCTAGGGTTCAAAGCACAGTCTTCTGGAATTTCGTCAGTCTGTATTCCGCATTCTTTCTTGCGAGACTGGTTCCGGTTTCTTTGATTCTGGTTCTTATTCCAGAATGTCCTTCTATCGGCATCCTTTCTTTGGAACCTTAGATTTCCATTAAACCTTTGGTTGATCGGTGTGGGCCTCTTATCCTCTTCTCCTACATTCCTGCGGGATGACTCCAGATTCCTTATTCGAGGTTGAGGATTTCTTCGTTCATCAGTTCGTTGGTGATCGGATTTCCATCCTTCCATTTGTTCAGACGCTTCGAACTTTCCCAGGAAATTCGTGAGTTGGTCTATGTTGGCGGGATCTCGAGTTAGCACCAGTTGTCGCACTCGTGAAGGTAATTGGCCAATGATTAAGTTCAGCATTTCTGATTGGTTGATGGTTTCCGTCAGATTGCAGTATGCTGCATAGACCTCCCAGCAATATTCCTCCAATGATAACCCTGCACCTTTGCTATAATGTTTATTCCTCAGGGTATTCATTTCCCTCTGTTTTGCGTCAGGTGATGCGTATTGCTTTCTAAATGCAGAGCGGAATTGTTCAAAAGTTTTCCATCTAATTTCGTTTGCCATAAACCAAGCCTTGGCTTTACCCACCATTAGCGAAGGAAGGACCTTTAGTCGATACATCATGGGCATTTTCATTAAATCCATATAAGTATTTATCTCTTCCAGGTACCTCTCAGCAGATACTGAATTTATTTCTCCATTAAACTTGGGGAGGGAATTGACGTCAGACATTCGGAGAATTCGACTGGATGAATAGTTTAAGTAGGCATTATTTTCTACCATTTTTTCCGTAGAGCAGTCTCTAGTTCGTCTTATTCTGCAACTCCTTCTTCGTTTCTTCCTTTGGCATGGTTCAGAATGTTCGGAAGATTCGGAACTGGAAGAATGCGAGGAGCAAGAGGTTCTTACACATATCTTCTTTGGCAGAGTTTCCATCTCTTCATTCCTATTCTCCTTGCCTAGTTGTAAGGTTTCCAGCTTTGAGGTTAACGTTTTTATAATTTCGACTTGTTGCGTTTGGGCCTCTTTTGTCACTCTTATTTCACCCTCCAAATTTACGGACATTTCCTTCAGCTCGGTTAGTAAACTGCAGTTTACGTTATCCTTGTCCTCTCGATTCTTTATTTCTTGGTTCAAACTTTCTTCTAGCTGTTTAAAACGGTCATCATCTATCTGCCGATTTTCTCTCCTTCTTTCCACTAGTTCTTCATATTTTTCGTCTCTCTCTTTTCTGATTTCAGCTATCGCTTCGGATATTTATTTTCCTAGATTTATTTTAAAATCTTCAAACAATTTCTTACTCATTTCTCGTTCCCTTTCTCTTTCTGCTTTCTGTTCAGCATCTCTTTCACCCAAGGTTTCAATTAAATGTGCGAACTTTTGGTCACTCATTTCTCGTTCTCTTTCTCTCTCAGCTTTCTGTTCCACATCTCGTTCACCCAACTTTTCGATCAAACGTGCAAACTTTTGGTCATTTTCTTCTTCCTTGTCCTTTAATCTTCGCTCTTTTTCTTCTTCCTTGTCCTTTAATCTCTGCTTTCTTTCTGCTTCTTTTTCTTTTAATCTTTGCTATTTTTCTGCTTCCTTTTCTTTTAATCTTTGCTCTTTCTCTGCTTCTTTCTCTATCTGTCTTCGCATCCCCTGTTCAGCTTCACGTTCTTCTAACTTCTCGATTAAACGTGCGAATTTCTGATCATCTTCTTTCTTGTCTTTTAATCTTTGATCTTTTTCTTCTTCCTTTTCTTTTAATCTCTGCTTTTTTCTGCTTCTTTCTCTTTCTTAAAGTCAGTCATAAAGGAGATCATCATTTCCCTCCAACTATCATCTGTTGAGGTTGGCGTAACTTGTTTTTCCACGCACTGTCTACATTTAACGTCTACCTCCGCTGCTACGTCAGATCCTGGGGTTTTATGTGCGCAACTTTCATGAACGTATCTGTTGCAGCCGGAGCATGGTAATAAGGTTTCCTCCTTCTTTTCTTCATTCGTACAGCAAACGAGCCTCTCCTTTTGCTGTCTGGTCAAAGGTCTCTGGGAACCTTTCATCTTTGCTTCTTCTGTTTCTGGAACAGGCTTCTTCTTCTGTTTCTGGAACAGGCTTCTTCTTCTGTTTTCTGGAACAGGCTTCTTCTTCTTCTGCTGGGCCACGAAGATCCAAAGGTGGTTGCTTCGATGGTCCTGGACACGGTCGCCTTAAATCACTGACACGCACCTTCTGCCTTTAGGGATTTTAATTTTGTCTGGTTATAACCCTTTTATCGGACTTCGCAAAGGCTTCTAAGGGTTAGTAGGACCAAGCCCTTGCGAGGTCTGTGGTGTAGGATTTATTTTTAATTATCACCTATGCAGGTTGAAATGAAAGATCCTTAAGATCTTTTACTCGAAGATTTATTTAAACTTTCGATGTTATACAAACAATTTTCCAAACAGACAGTTCACCCGGTATAACTTGTAGGCCTAAACCTATTAGTTATACCGAAGTTTATAACCCTGGTCTTTTGATGATGCAGGAGAACACCTTGTTCAGAGTTGGGTTTGTAGAATATCTGCCAAAATGGAGTACAAGTACACCAGCCAATCCGAAGATTGAAGCAAGATATTCCCCAACGTCCCCTGAATCATCAACCTATCGGCAACCAAGGAGAATGTCCCGTAGACTTACAAAAATCTAGCTCTTTTATATCGTAATATTGTTTACATTTTACCAAGGTTACTACATAGTTGTTTAATATTTCTATAGTTTCAACATTCTTTCTTTAAACAATTCATTACCCATTGTAACATCAACAATAACACATTTTTAAAAGAAAAGATTCCAACATAGATTAATATAATACAGATTGAATAGTTTTGTGCTTGAAAAAGCATGTGTTGACAAGGGCGACACATCCTTGTAGTCTGAGAAGAAATCTGACAGCAGACGCATAGGGAACAGCACTGTGTAGCATTTTGTCGGGATTTTTGCTCCTGATTTAAATGCCTCTGCATGGTAATAGGTTGTAACTTGGAAAATTTCAGTGTTCCTATGGATTTAGAAGTTATGCCTGGGTAGTCTACTATATCTATCACACTACCATGTTTTCTGATTTCTACTTGAGAGAACAAGTGTGGCATAAAATTATCTACTTGTTTTATATTTGCACTAGAAGAAAATATTTCACAATTATCATTTTTCATTACCTAAGGTTTGATATAAAATTGCCCTGTGAAGGTGTACAAAACTTTCCCCAAAGTTCAAATCTACCTTAATCTCACGTTTTGTTTCTTCAAAATTAACAAAAGTACTACGATTTGGAGGGAGAGACAACACTTTATAACTTTCAATTTTATCCATGTTGATGGTTATTTTATATATTCATTTATTTGATTGCTGTTGTGGAGGGCACACAACACACCTCTAGGCAGATGAGCGTCTAATGTTGATAGATTTTACTGACCAGGAGGAATAATATATATTTTTTTCATTTTCTAGTGCAACACTATTTTTGTGCTATAAATTTAGGATAGATAATTTCATTGTGTAAGCTGAGTTTCAATACTGATGTCTCACTAGTGAGATGAAATACTCGGATGATGCTTTAGATGCCAAAATGATTTCTGGAAATCTTCAATTGATAGTTTATTTGTTTGAGATAAGAAGGCCAGTATTGAAAAACAAAGGTGGTTTCAATGTATATCCTCAAAACACTGGATACACTCGTCACTCTAATAGAGATTAGGAGTATTGAAATAACTAACAAAACCAAATGAAGGTTTGCTACCAAAAAATTTAAAAACAAAAGCTATGTTAGTGTGTTTATAATAGCATATACAGTGGGTGCCTTAATTTTTGAAACTATCCATATATACTACAAGACACTCTTTTTATTTCGTCCCTTGAAGGGTAAGCAATCTGGCATGGAAACATCTCTAAAGTGTTTAATTCTTAATAACTTAATCAAATTTTGAATATCATAGTTGCATAATGGTTCATGTTTTATATTTTCTCAAATCATTAAACCCTTGCACTTTTCTCCATTGCCAGATTATAAAGTTTCTGCTTATCTACTCCCTGCTAGATCCCGACAGCTACCAGAGCTGCTAAGATGGCTGGAATACTAAATATGAAACCACAAGTGTGTGTCTTTTTTTCTGGAACTCTGCAATTTTTTTAACTAAGATGTACTCAGAGTTTTTTCATCCCATGACCTTCACTTAAAGAACATTTCTTGTTATCTTGTTGTTTTTAGTGAGGCGAATGTCTGAAGATCCAGAAATTTCAGATCTGAGAAAGGTACTTGGTTTACAATACCTTTAGGTTTCTTAATGATAGATATTTATATATATTTAAGATTAAAATCCCCACCCCAAATTTTGTTTTGTATTAATGACAGTGGTTGTACCTAATGCAGCTATTTTTGAACCTAGTGAAGCATCTTTGCTGATTAGTCTTCCAAATGCTACTTGTTCCAATTTTTAATCAGCCTAATCACGAACACTAAGGGCATTGTGACTATTGTAGTCAGTGTCAAGGTCTTTACAAGCTGTATCCAAAGGATTAATTGGACGTGTTAAAGTTACAGTGGTGTAAGTCACTTTGTAAAAAAAAATACTTAGACACAGAAACCAGATCGCGATAAGTTAATCTGTGAACAGAAAACTTTCACAGATTCATTCAACTGGCTACAGATGACATTTCAATTTCTAGTGATAAAGGAAACAGGTGTTGTGTCGATTAGCAAAGTGCAGTGAATCACACTCTTTCCAATTTTTAAAAAAAGTAATTTACGCCACTGTAACTTTAATCCTTAAAATTTCTCTGTCTCCTTTCTCCAATCTTTGATTTTACTTTAGACCCTGAACCACAGTATTGGTAACTAGGTACGTACCTTTCGAAACGAAGTTTGTTAATAATGTCATAAACTAAACCCTCACCGTTCAGGAATTAGGAAAGTAGAGTATTATTAATATTAATTAAGTATCTTATGACTTTACTGCCATTTACAATAAAATTTGCTAGCTTAGCTTTATCATATCCACAATACCTATTTTTTGACAATGATAATTTTTATTGCCAGCATTTTCCTCTCCTGCTTTGTCCAACAATCTATATATGAATTTTCTTACATCATCCACCCACACAAACTCTTAACTAACTAACTCAATAGCCTTCTTAAACCAGAAGGTTCATGGCTGCAGCAACACAGGCCTTCCATCTTTCCCTATCTTGAGCAAGATCTATATACTCTTTTCCATCCCTACCGATTTCCCTTAGGTCCATCTCAACGTTGTCCCTCCATCTTCGTCTTGGCCTTCCTACAGGTCTCTTACCATCAGGTTTCCCAACAAGAATCCTGTACACTCCTCTTTCCTCTCCCATTCGTGCTACATGACCTGCCCACCTAAGTCTTCTTGATTTAATTATTCTAATAATATCTGGACATGAATACAAATGATGTAGTTCTAAATTATGTAACCTTCTCCACTCAATTGTCTCCTCATCCCTTTTAGGTCCAAAGATTTTCCTAAGGATCTTATTTTCAAATACTCTCAATTTATGTTCCTCTTTCAATGTAAGGGACCAAGTTTCACATCCATATAATACTACAGGCAAAATTACTGTTTTGTATATTTTAACTTTTAGTTTCTTAGATATTAAACGAGAAGACAAAAGTATATGAAGAGAGAAGTAACATGCATTTCCTGAATTAAGGCTACATTTTATTTCCTCTTTAATATAATTTTCATTTGTTAATATTACTCTTAAGTATTTGAATTTGGAAACTGGTTCAAACGAGTTGTTATCAATAATTAGATTTTGATTATTACCTAACACTTGGTTTTGGCCTGTAAGCATATATTTAGTTTTCTCTTTGTTAACTTCCAAACCTATCTCTTTAGCAGTTTTGAAAAATATTTTAGTATTATTCTTTATTGTATTCACATCATCCCTCAGTAAGTCTACATCATCTGCATATGCTAACAACTGAGTCACACCATTTAATTTTAGTCCTTCGTTAGTTTCTTTTACCTTCCTAACAGCATATTCTAAGGCAAAATTAAAGAGCAATGGAGATAATGCATCTCCTTGTTTTAACCCATCATGAATTGTAAATTTGTCAGACATATTAATACCCACACGAATTTTACTTTCTGTTTCACTGGTGCATGTTTTTATCATACTAACAAGCTTCTTAGGTATTCCAAACTCTACTAATATATTATATAATGTATCTCTTTTGACCGAATCATATGCTTTTTTGAAATCAATGAATAGCTGATGGACATTTTGATATTATTCCCACTTTTTCTCAAGTGTCTGTCTGATGTGAAAAATTTGATCTGTAGTTGATCTGTTACGTTTAAATCCACATTGATAATCATCTATAATTTCATTAGCATATGGGGTTAGTCTTGTTAAAAGAATGTTAGATAATATTTTATATGTTGTTGAGAGTAGAGAAATTCCACGGTAATTATTGCAGTTCATTTTATCACCTTTTTTAAACACAAGAACAATTATGGATTCTTTCCACTTTTGAGGGATTTCTTCTTTATTCCATATTAAACAAATTAATTTACGAATTTGACATATTATTGAATTTCCACCATATTTAATTAACTCAGCTGGTATTAAATCAATGTTAGATGCGTCGTTATTCTTTAGCCTTTGAATAGCATCCTTAACTTCAGTCACGTTAGGTTCTGGAACTAAAGGTTCTGCTGTGTGTACTTAATTTACTTCTGATTTATCTCCTACATGGATATTTAAAAGGTCATAAAGTAGTTCTTTCATCTATTTAGAATTTTGCTTGGGTCAGCTAGAAAATCACCGTCTTTATCTTTTATCAAGTTTACTTTAGGTCGCCACCCCTTTCTAAATTCATTTACACCTTTATATAAATCTCTGATATTTTTATTTTTGCTGTTTGTTTCAATTTCGTTAATTTTGCTTTTCAAGCAATCTCTTTTTTTACTTCTAAACGTGCGGTTAACTTCTCGCTTTACTCTATTATAATTGTTTAGATTTGTATAATCAGAGTTATTTAACCACCTAAGTCTAGCCTAATTTCTTATTTCTATTAGATTAGGACATTCATTATCAAACCATGGCTTACTTTTTCTCGGTTTATGGTATCCTATACTTTCTTTAGCTGCTGATTTTATTGCATTACGTATGTGCTCCCATTTCTTATTTACGTCTGTTTCATTCATATTTTCATCATCATTTAAATCCTGCAAAACATCAAATCTATTTGACAGTTTAATTTGCTAATCTTTCTTAATTCTTTCATCAGTAAACTTTCCTGTATAAAATTTTAGAACTTTTAGATTTTGTGGCTTATGATTTATCACTGAGAGTCTCTCTCTTAATTTAACAATTATTAAATAATGGTCACTGGCACAGTCAGCACGTTTATGCGTACGAACGTCAATTATACTAGTATGCCTTCTCTTATCAATAAGAATATCATCTATCTGATTATGAGTTTTACCATCTGGAGAAGACCAGGTATATTTATGGATATCTTTATGTTTAACCCTTGAATTCCCAGTGTCCCCTGCAGGGGACTCTATTTTGAGACATAATATTTCATTTTCAACTTAACTTTTAATTATTTTTTAGGATTCTTTCTAATATTAGTATATTTCTGAAGGCAGCCAATACAGATATAACTGTTGACTCACCTGCTGGCGCTTCCAGGAAATAGTAATTCAAAATGGCCGATGAGTTGATGGACGGTATCGCCATGTCTTCCTCTTCAAAAACACGTGCAACAGACAAAAGGTAAGATCTGTGTATGTTTGTTAATTTATAATATAGGCAATAGGCTAACGTTAAATAATAAATAAAAAGCAAGATCAAACACTAAATATAAATACGAGTTATTTATTGAGAAATAATGGGTGTCCCCTGGAGGGGACACTGGGCATTACATGATGTGAATCACATGTCACTCATCCAATGTTTGATTTTTTATAAGAAAAAAATTCTGTTATAATAATTATTGTGTAGAATATTTGTAAGAAACCGTAACGTTCTAACAATTTTCTTTGTCTTTTCAGTCTACAACTACACGAGATTGCTGAACTTCTAATGCAGAACGATAATGACGTGGAGGAAGTTGTCCTTTTTCCTCCAGATGATGGAAGTATTACAGATGAGGAGAGTAGAGATGAAGCGGAAGTAGACATCAATCACCTTCCAGGTCGTGTGCTGAGATCAAGAGTGGATGTAAAATTAACTTCTCAAAATATTTCTGAAGCTTCAGAAATAGCGAAAGGTGATAACAAGGTGACATCAAAAATAAAGAAGAGAAAGCTTTTACCAACTCCTGTGAAAGTATGGACAGATAAAATTGAACGTTTTTCATCTTCTTGTGGCAGGGGTGATCGAGACGAAACAACCAGTTCAGTGCTTTGAACTTATGTTCAGTGATGAAATTATCAATCTTATAGTTGAAATGAGTAATCAATATGGTTTACAAAACAATCGTGTTTTCAATGTAACAATTAGTGCAATGAATGTATTTTTAGCTATTTTGTTACTTACTGGATATATCCGACCAAAATACATGAGAATGGTTTGGGAAACAAAAGACGACACTCACAACAAACTGGTATCTGACAGTATGCGTAGAAACAATATTTTTGAAATTCAGCAGAATTTGCATTTATGTGATAATCTCAATTTACCTCCAAATGATAAATTTGCAAAGGTTCGCCAATATTTCAGGCTGCTAAATAAGAATTTCATTGAACACTTTAGTAAAGTCGCCACCAGACATGTGTCAATAGATGAGACTATGGTACCACTCTTCAAAGCAGCATATTTATGGTAAACCTTTCAAATTTGGATATAAAATGTGGTCTGCAGCCACTCGTCTAGGATATCTCATTTCATTCGTACCTTAACAAGGTGCTGCAGCTTCAAAACTCCCATACCAAGATGAATTTGGTTTGGGAGCAGCTGTGATACTTGAAATGGAGACACGTATGCCCAAGGAATTTGGACCCTACAACTTCTATTTTGATAATCTATTTACTAGTTTCAGACTGCTTTCAACACTCAGTGAACACGGAAGTGGAGGAACTTTCACTATTAGAGAAAACAGACTTGAGAAATGTCCACTTGATAATTCATCTGATCTGAGAAAGCAGCCACTGGGTACAATGTCCTTCACGACGACTGAAAATTTGACGGTAGTGAAGTGGCATGACAATAGTATTGTAACACCTGCTTCAAATTATCATTCTGCTCATCCAATTTCTAAAGTTGACCGAGTTGGAGTTGTCGGCGGAAGGAGGAAGAAGATACAAGTTGACTGTCCGTCTGTCGTTCAAATGTATAACAGATACATGGGTGGAGTTGATAGGTTCGACGAAAATATCGATTCACTTCGTGTTGGCCTTAGAGGTAAAAAGTGGTGGTATTCCCTATTTGCATTTGGCCTTGATGCCGCATGCCAAAATGCTTGGTATTTGTTCAGAAAATGTAAAGACAAGAGTTACACATATTGCGATTTTCGCAGAAACGTTGTGCGTGTTCATTGTGAAGCCCATGGCACATGCCGTCAGAGACATTATACATGTGCTTCCTCAGACGACAGTAGAGTGACTGATGAAGTACGAAACGACGGAGATATCAGTGAACACATTCGACAGGAGTGTTCACAAAAGAGATGTGCCAAGTGTCACAAACACACAAGAGTCATGTGTAAGAAGTGTAAAGTTGGCCTTCAACTTCAATGTTGGTATGAGTTCCATATAAAAAAGTGAGAGTAAAAGTGGAATGCTAATTCAGAACTACAATTATTTTACTATGTTTCAAAGTGTATAAAAGGTTTATCATTGATTTGTATTCTTGTATCAGTATATGTTGAATAATACATAAGTGTTCAAATGGAAACATTTTTTTTCATTAATGTTCATCTACTTCCCAGTGTCCCCTACAGGGGACGCCCCTGTAAAAGTATGTAGCGTTGTAAAAGTTAATAAAGTGAGAAATAAATTCATTGAGAGATATCAATTACATCCCAAAAATGTGAAAAGTATAAATTTTCTATCACACATGTACCTTCGGGAACTGGAGGGTTAAAAGTGGTACTTTTCACAATTAAATTCTTTGAGGTTGCAAAAGTAATCAATCTTATACCATTATCATTACTTAATTCATGAAGACTTTCTTTACCAATCGTGGGTTTAAATGTCTCTTCTTTGCCAATCTGTGCATTACAGTCACCTAACAGAATTTTCATATTACACTGAGAAAATTTATCAAAGACCTCTTCTAACTCTGTATAAAAATCATCTTTAGTATTATCATCTTTATCTTCCGTTGGTGCATGTATGTTTATTAAAATAATTTTACACCACCTACCCTGTAAAACTGCATATGATATCCTATCATTAATAAATTCTACAGTTTTAAGAGCCGAGATAATTCTATTATTTATGAAAAAGCCTGTTCCAAAATTATGATTTTCAGTACCACCATAGAAAAAAGTATAATTTTTAGTTTTACAATTCCCTTCTCCTGGCCACCTAACTTCCTGGACAGCTACTACATCTAATTTATACTTAACTATCTCATTAACTGTACACTGAAATGCCCCAGGCCGGTAAAGGCTCAGAACATTCCAGGTGCCTAATTTAATATCCTTATTCCTAACGTAGATCTTATCCTTAGTCCAGGGACCTCCCAAAGTAGTCCCCACCCACAAAAACCCAATACTTATGGTGCCCGACCCTGTGGCCGAGTGGTTAGCACATCGCGCTGCAACGCCAAGGATCCCGGGTTCGAATCCCGGTCGGGATTGGTTGTTTGTGAAAGTCCATTCATCAATTTCATCATTTCATCACTCATCCCCTTCTTCGCAAATTAGCCAAGAGGCACAAAACAGTGTTTTGTATTTAAATGTGCTTTCTTTCTTTCATTCTTTTTTTTCATAATCTTGTGTAGTAGTAGTTGTATGTTTGTTTTTTCTTGTGTAATGGTTGTTATGTGTTTGTGTGTCTTGTCCAGTAGTTGTGCTGTGTAATGTGTGATTTTGTCTTGTGTAGTAGCTGTGGTGTCTAGTGTGTTTGTGTTTGTCTTGTGTAGTAGTTGTGGTGTGCTTCTATGTGGTTTTGTCTTGTGTAGTAGGTGTGCTGTCTAGTGTGGTTGGGATTGTTTTGTGTAGTAGTTGTGCTGTCTAGTGTGTTTGTGTATATCTTATGTAGTAGTTATGCTGTCTAATGTATTTCTGTCTGTCTTGTGTAGTATCGGTAATGTGTATGGATGTATCTTGTGTTGTAGTTGTACTGTCTACTATGTTTGTTTTGTGTTGCGTAGTAGTTGTGCTGTCTGATTTGTTTGTGTTTGTCTTGTGTAGTAGTTTGGCGTGTAGTTTGTTTATGTTTATATTGTGTAGTAGTTGTGGTGTGTTTGTGTTTATATTTTGTTATAGTTGTGATGTGTTTGTGTTCGTCTTGTGTAGTAGTTGTGCTGTCTAATGTGTTTGTGTTCGTCTTGTGTAGTAATTGTGCTGTCTAATGTGTTTGTGTTTTGTCTTGTGCAGTAGTTCCTCCATTCATATTGGGGGTTAGGCGTAGGGCTGACAACTCTGCACTGTAAAAAACAATGTCAAGAAACAGCAATATAAGGCCATGGATGTTCCCACACAAACTCTTTGGGTAGAATATTGTAGTGTTTGATGCCACTACCAATTTTAAGTTGGGTCCATACAGGTTTAATCAGATTCTTGTATTTGTCCCCACTGCTAGATTTAACTCTGTTCAGACAAGCATCATTGTTTTGGTATATAGCATTAGGCAGTACCAAGATATCTGAGTAACTCTGGTAATTTTCATCTGTTTAATCTATTGGGGTTTTCTTGGTGTTGAGTTCCCAGTCCCACAGTTTCCAGGATCTAAAGACCAGTTATTTGCCCCACCCAATTGATTTTCACATCATCTTCTTGAAATGTAACTCTAGATTTTCCAATTTTCCATACTATTCCCTCGTTAGGCTCCATGGTTGGATAAAATCCAAATAATTAATATTTTTCAAATTTACCAGTATTCAGCTAATCTCTTGCCAAAGTACCTAACTCATATTTTTCTGAATCTCCTACGGCTTTAGTAGGTGGCCTTGGAGTACTAGACGAGTATGAATATTTGATAGTGGTGCAGGATGAAAATCTGCATAATTTCTATCAGCAAGAGGCACTAGCTCATTCATGAGATTCATACTTTGTTCTGTAACACTCTTAATATCTCTACCAAGACCACTGATAGCATCAATAATTGGTTGATCCTGACGCTTGTGTTGTTCATAGTATCCCTTATTATCAGATTTCCAGCCTTTAAATATTTTTGCCAGATAGTCACGTAAATACAAATTGTCTTCAACTTTATGTTTTCTCATTTTTGTGGCTCAGTCGGTAACGCGTCTGACTACCATGCTCAAGGTCCCGGGTTCGATCCCCGGCCGGTTCAAATCCGGGAACTTTTCTAACGATGGAAGCGGCCCCGGCGCCCACCCAGCGTCGAATAACATGGGTACCTGGGGGAAACCCTGGGGGTAAGGGCGGTCAGGGGCGTGATGCTGATCACATCACCCCCACTCACGACCGGATCAAGAAAGTGTGGGGCGTTACCCCCACACCCCCTATACGCCTTCATGGCGTGGTGCTAAGCACAGGGGAGCACTTTACCTTTTTTTTTACCTTTACCATTTTTGTTTAGGGGTTACGTATAACGTCAAAATCTTATAATGACTCAACAATTATATATTTTTTATTTTGTTTCTTTATTTTCCCTTCTTTAGTTTATGAGAAATATCAATTTTAGCATATCCAAAATCAGCTTTGTTCCAACAGAAAGAGTAGAATTTTGAAAATTGACTGTAGTTTAAATCTCCTCCTACATAGTCATTATATACATTTTTAAGATTAGTGTGATTCTGACGACTATATATGTATTATCACAACGTAGTTTTTTTTGGGAATCTTACACTAAGTCTGAACAAGATAAAAACAGTCTACTCCCCTGTGACGACCCTGAGTAAAAGAATTACGTATTTCATTTTGATTTTCTAACATTTCATGATGGAAAACTACAACTGAGTTTTCATAACAATTGTCAAGGGGTTACATTTCTGATTTAAAGGTAGCTATGGCCAGTCCCTCATTCAGTATTGTCTCTGCTGGTATTTTGGTTGCTCCAAACAATTTGAAAATATGGCAGGTATCTATTCTTCCAGTCTAACCAATTGGGAGAATGCAGAAAATTATCTACAAGTAGTGTAGTTTTTCTACAACCAAATGGACCTAAACTGAGGCATCTGAGAATGTCAAGGAGAAGCTCACCACTCTTATTTCTAGTAAATCAGGCAAAGGTCTTACCACATTCGATGTTGTTGTCATAAAATTACTTGATCTCTGGTAATTCAACTCTACTTTCTTTAAGTCCCGGTCTTTTCAGTAATAACTTTACGTTTTTTATACGTAATAATTTCTCAATAAGATATGTATCTGGGTATTCAGTTTTGCTAAGTTTATCTTTATAAAATCTTCCTTTCCATATTTCATTGCCATTGTCGTTCATTATATATATATATATATATATATATATATATATATATATATTGTGGAACGATTCAAGGGAGACTCTGTAAAAAAGGTAAAATCTCTCGCCAGACATCAGTGCTCGGTCAAGCGACAATTTACAACACAAGGTAACATTCCACAAATAGCGGAAACACATGACATCAGGAGACACGGTATTCTTCGATACTACCGGGTTCAAGCCCGCCATCAGCTGGCAAATACGGAAGTGCTGTCCACGCAGCTAGGAAGTATTTGCCAGCAGCTTAAAAGACCTAAGCACCAGAATTCGACTCTCAGTCATCTCAGTCGTCTTAGTGAAGGCTCAGTCAAGTCTCAGAATTCAAGGACCTCCAGAAGAATCCCAGGCAAAGACCTCGACACCTTCCAGGTCTCAGCCCGGCTCTGGAAACCGAGACGAAGCTTTCGCCTAAGGCAACCGCAGTACATTCGCGAGATGACTATCTTCGGCACCACGGCCTGCAACTTGTAGCCGTCGGTCAGACCATCGTCCCGGCGCCTTTCCTAGGGCCGATACTCCAAGACCAGCGTGTGCTTCGTCGCCAGCCACGGGCAAGAAAACCGTGGGCCGTCGAACTCAGGACTCCGTGCTCTGTCGCCTGACGTCCACACTCAACCGCTTGGCCGAGAGGTAAGATGTACGTCGTCTACATCCCTTGACATCATTCCACTCCCTGCCAGAAGTTTGTCAGTGAGATTGCATTGGGACCACAAACGTAACCTAGCTCTACCATCTGACCCCTAAAGCGTTCACAGTAACGATCCCCGTAGTTTTAGTAATTGAAACCAGTGAATGCAT
The DNA here is from genome assembly GCF_977018435.1 of Lepisma saccharinum. Classification (NCBI taxonomy): domain Eukaryota; kingdom Metazoa; phylum Arthropoda; class Insecta; order Zygentoma; family Lepismatidae; genus Lepisma; species Lepisma saccharinum. The sequence goes on from NC_139252.1 coordinate 10,931,984, forward strand.
CAATATATATATATATACCTGTTCCCTGGTAAATAGTCAATGACACTGAACAACTCTGTACTCCAAATTTTTAGAAACCCTTTTAAAAATAGTTTTTCAATTTACTAACTCTCATTTCATCTCCTATTTTGTACTTTGGTTTCTTGGTTGAGTTTTGATATTTAGGAAAGTAAACAGAAGAAATCAATTGTATTTTCTCAGATTTAGTCTCTTCAGCAGGCTTCATACAGATGGTTTTAAGTATACAGTTATTGTAATTATGGACAAGACCAGATGAAATTTTTACCCACTTATAGTTACCTAGCAAATTAAACTGTTTCCACATATGATTTCTAGTGTCATGTTGAATCTCTCAGTTATGCTAGCTTTCAAAACACTGTATGTAGATTAATGTGTAACATCATTCTGGACCATTATTTTGGTCAATGTGGAATTATAAAATTATTTTCCTATGTCTGTCTGTTAGTGATAAGGTTTTCTGTCTTGTTCGAAAATAAACTTAAAGGCCTCAGTAACGCAAGCTCCTGTTCTAGATTTCAGAGGATCAACCCAAGCATATTTACTAAAATTTCTATTACAGTAAGCAAATAATTAAAACCTGATTTTTTATGGAATTTTTTTCAAATTCGCTGTGTTCATTTCAACCAGTTCTGCTTGCGACAGATCAGCTATTCCTTTCTATATCTCAGATAGTCGTTTGTAGTTAAGCCGAGCAGGTCTGTGTAGTTCATTGACTATATCTTGTAAGAGCAGATTACATAAAAATAATTATCCTCAGGATACAATTGTGTGACTAAAAATACTAATTGGTCACCAGTTTCAACATCAAAAACAGACAATTGATTATCTTCATGTATTTTAAATTTATTTCTAGTATTATCCCAAGATGCTATTGGTATTTGAAGTGTTCTGAACACACGATATTTTCTTTGTATGGTGAAGAGTGGCACCTCAAATTGTTCTCCCTTTTTCAAATATCCAAAATTTAAAAACTGAAAAAGTACCATTGAAAAAAAAATCATGAGTTTGTGTAAAGGGATATAAGTTGTAAATATTACCAGCCATAACATATGTCCAGTGCCCTCGTGTATTTGGAATAATATGAAGTCAAAGAATATCAATGGAGAAGATTTGACGAGATTCTGCTTTATCCAATTGGCTTAGTACTGGTTCCAGTTGTTCCCCTATAGTAAGAACAATTTCATCAGAGCTGGGTTTCATTTTCAAATCAAATAACAGTTGTTTGAATTTTTCTTTAAAATCAGGAAGCTCTGTGGTGAAACTTGATAAAGCTGATTTTTGATGTTTCTATAGTCCCAATTTGAAGTTTGATGTTTAAGATAATCTGCTGTAAACTCTCCGCAAGCCTTAATTTCAGGCGCTGGCTTCTGATTGGGTTCCAATTTCCATAAATAATTAGTGAAATTTACTGAAAATTTGTTTGGTGGGTAAAGTAGTAATAGTTTCTTGAATATGTGCAATTTCTACCTTAATATTTTTGATATCCTCAGATGTGACTATTCGATTTACTGGTCTTTTCACAGCTCTTAGTTCCTGAGAAGTAGGAAAGCAGGCTAGAGTAATCTGGAGTGTCATGAAAGCATCTTTCACAGAATCTAATTTAGTGGCATTAGGCATATTACTTAAAGCATCTTGGAGTTGTGTTACATCATTTTGTGTAAGTGTTGATTGCTGTAGTGTTTCTAATTTGATTTGAATGTCATCAATCAAATGTTGGAAATGAGGTAATTCAGATTCAGTATTAAGATTTTCCAATTTAGTAATCTGTTGCTGGATTATATTCAAAGTTTCATTGTTGGCAGCTAATTTTGATTGTAGTGTTTAATGGACACTTCTTAGTTACTTTTTCATTGTTACCAGAGTATTTTCAATATGGGCTATGGCAGTTTGAATTTTCCCAAAATCCTCGTAAGTCTCAAGCTGAAGTTTGATGTTGGTAAAATTACGAGCAATGGCATTGAGTTCACTAGAGGAGGGTAGATTGTTTATAAAATTTTCCAATATTTGAAGTTTGGCTTGGACTACAGTCATGGCAGTGTGCAGCTCATCTGTTTGTAGTTCAATTTTTTATATTTTCCAATGTAGGGATCTCAAAATTTGAAACTGCTCTCGCAAATCAGCAATTACACTATAATAATCCCCTTGAGTTTTAACACTATGGATAACAGCTTGTAGTTCTGTACGAATACTGTTTGCTTGATCATTCAATTGTTGTTTCAGTTGTTATACATTAGTAGTCTGTGCTTGTCTGAATCCAACAAGCTAATTGTTTAATTTACCTTCACTCTCTTCTAAGTTTTTAAGAATGTCCATTGAGACAAAATTAATCTATTTTTGCAGTAAGGATATGAGTTCAGCATCAAATTCGAGAATAAGATCCAGACACTGAGACTGGATGCTAGCTATCTCAGATTGAAGACTAGAGTTTAGTAGCGTTTCCAGTAATGTTCGTAGATCAGTACGTAATTTTTTGACTCTAATATCAAGCACGAGAATCTCATCACTGTGATCATTGTGTTTTGTATGATCAAAATTATCGTAAGGCATTTTGGTAATGGTTATTTATTACAGGTTAAGTGATTTTCAACTCCAAAATGAAAGGTATAAATTTGTCGCAATCTCCCAGCAACTCTATATAGAAACAATCATTTGCTTATATATCATATGCGGTGCTACTATTCATCTTATCATATTTGATACGATTGATATTACTCCCAGTAAATATTTTTATCTCACCATTGTTCTTAGGATTTAAGGTGAATTGTAGTTTTTTTCCACTAATAGGGAATTTATAACAATTTAGATTGTTATTAAAAATATAAAATATTTTACCAGTATCATCATTGTATTCTGTTAGGATACTTTTCATCTGAATAATTAGTGGTCAATTTAGTTTAGTCAAGATATTAGTGAGATTTGGTGAGGCTATATGAACAGGAACTTCCCCAGCTTGTTTCCTAAAACCAAACAGATTCATGCATATTTTATTGACAAATATCACATTGGTTGCTATATCTCAGGTGATAGTGACCCCATAGTAATATGTATATCTCACATGAGAGAATCTGTCTCTTGCCATTCTCTTAATCCACGTCAATCTTTCTTCTTTTTATTGTGATTAATATATGATCATCACTTTGGATTCTCCTTTCCTCCCTCAGTTTGGAAGACATAGTTTTGAGACTGTTGTAACAATCATCAATGGAAATGTTTTTCTCTAATGTAATTCTACCTACTCCCTTAACCTTTTTCATAGAATTTTTTTTCTGATTTAATTACATACATTTTTGCTCATAATCCAATAACATCTTTATAAATATTATGACTTTTCTCATCTTTAAATTTGTCAGGCACCTTTTCATTGTTGGAAGGAATATCAAAACTAGTATATGAAGATGTGTCAAAATATTTAAATAACTTAGGGTGTTGTATATTTGCAAAGAGATTAGGTGATTTTATATGATATATAAAACTAACAGTGTCCATATACAGAAGAGAAATTTCATCTTTATAAAAAGGCTTCTTTCTATCATATTGAAGTTGCAGCATGTCTAGCTTAGACATATCCAAAAATATAGCTCCCACATAGATAAAATGTAAAAAGAAGATAAAGTGCTCCCCTGTGCTTAGCTCCACGCCATGAAGACAAGACCCCAAGAATATTTCCCATGCAATGATAACGGTGATCAACTTACTTATTTTAATGCGTATAATATAAATTGCACTGTGGTCTAATCTCAATAATTGCTCTTCAGCAGCAGATCATGGTAATCTTGGTTTTCATGCAGATAATAACATTCAAATTTTCCTCATTTCTTCATTCATTTTTTGGAAAAAGTGTTTGACAGCACAGGTGCTCTGAATATATAATGCTATTAAGGTTTTTTATAAATTGTACCACACAACTACAAAACCATAACTACAAACCTTATAGAGCTTATAAGTTCTCGTAGAAGAGATTATAGGATCAGAATCTGAAACGTTTAATGGTTTGAGAAATGCCTCAAAATCTGATAGCTGGATGCTCCAACAGGAATTGTGTTGTTTGAATTTCTAACCCTGTTTTGGTTTGGGCATAATCATACGCACCGGTGTGTTATTACCACAGTATTGTTTGTGCTCTTTAAGTTTTTTGTTAGCAATTTCTGTATTATTGAATTTGACATAGATCTGTTGAATACGATTATCAGATTTAGCAAACACCTCTAACAAATTTTGATCTTCCCATGATATTTAGTTACTTGATTTCTAACCAAACGAGAAAGATTACGAATAAGACAGAAATGGATTTCTTTCACGAGAAATAAGTCTCAAATTGATGAGATCGGCATTATCATCATTGTTGGTACTTATTCTTAGAGGATATACATTTTTTTCTCTGTATAAGAATACACATTGATTGCCAAGAATAATTATTTTACGCTCTTTTCAAATTTTGTTATATCAGATATAGCAACAGGATACTGGATACCTGACATAGCATGTTAAAACTTTGTCTCATACTGTATATAATGATGAACTAGTAATGCATTACTATGAACTGCGTAAAGTTTTACCAAGATATACCACAGAAATCACATGTTATCACTATTTTGAATATTGACCACAGCTTTCTTGTTTTGAATATCTACTGGAAGAGGGACATAGGTAGAAGCAAAGAGAAGTGAGAATTGATTTATTTTCAGTTCCAGCTTGTTTGGACTCCCACATAATTTCCAATCAGATTATTTGGCCTAAAATTGCTCTTGCTTTTGAGTAAAGTGTCCATAAGCTGGGCATAAATTTGTTGCAAATTATATATATCACTCAAAAATACAGTCTGAGTCTTCAAACAATGGCTAAATGTATGACGTGTTTCATCAGTTTTCTCATATTCAGAGAATAGAGTAGTATTAAACTTAATAGATTTATTTTTAAGTTCATTTCTAGTGTTCTATTATTGAAGAGTTTATGTTCTTCAAGAAATTGTTGTATCACATTGTTGCCCTGATTCAAAGGAGTAATGATTGAGACAACCAACAAAAGCTATTGCATTAGGTATGGTCGAAAATCTACTTTTTTGGTTCAGGACCATCAGTTAGATCTGTATCTGCTTGCCTTTGTCTGGGATTGGTCTGGCTAGTTGATGGTTGAGATTTACAACTCTTCTTATATCTGCTCATATTAGGAATGCTAATACGTTTGCTCTTCAAGCAAATTAAACACATTATAATCCAAATAGTATGTATTATATTTCAAGGCATCCTAAAATAGTAGAGTTTTGCAAATAAATCAAAATATGAACTTCTCTAATTTACGGCACCTACCCAAACCTCGGGCACCATTCTCAAACATGACTAGCTTCCTTCTTGTAGCATAACCCCAAGTACAATGTCAACCAATCAACACAGTGTCACTTGACCCTGAGGGTAGAATAATCTGAAGCTAGTTATTCAAAAATTGTACTGTTGTTAATTATGTTAGTACAGGAATTTAGAATTCTTAGCATAATTAAGCAATTTGCTAAACCTAGAAATTAGCTAAATTCACCAGAAGATATGAAAATATACTTTCATTTTGACCAAATTAGTTTATTAATATTAATCATCCTAGTACTAGGTCCTATTAATTATCCTAGTACGAAGACTTAGAATTCGTAGCATGAGTAAAAAATTTGCTACACTTAACAATTATCTAAATCAACCAAAAATATAAAATATATCTTTAATTATGGTCTAAATAGAACATTGTATGAATCGACCCCCGTACTATGGTGTGCCAGAACGAATCAACTCCAACTACTATAAACATACAGAATTAATTAGTAACTACAAATATTTACCTACACATTATTCATATGGCACATAGAATAGAGATGTAATACTAGAATTAGAATTAGAATTTCTTTATTCATGGGCGAAGTTCATTCTGTGGCTGCTCTACCACTTAACTTATAAGTCTTTTAGATGATTAGCTGTTTCAGTTATTTTATAATGCACCAGTAAGTGTTTGGATAAACCCTATCTTCTAAATCTGTACTTTTTTAAACGTCAAGTTTATATTTTGATCCGGTTGCATGAGTTATATCCAAGAATTAAGAAAAACTACTTATAACTAAAATTATCGACCAAAACTGGTTTCTAGTAGTGTTTGTATGAAAAGAAAGCACTACGTATATTCGGCGACTATATAATTCATAAACATGATGGAAAATTTGCTGTCTCATTTTAATCTAAGAAAGTTGATTTTTTTTTATGTTGTTCAAAAATGATAAATTTGATTTATATTCGTTTGTACAATTAATTTTATAATTTTCCAGGTTAATTGTAGGCGAAATTTGAAATTGATAAATTTCGTGACCTAAGAGAGTGACTTTTGTATGTTGTGTTGTAAAGTAGTCTCCTTGTAGTAGAATGGCTCTGGGTTCGAAAGCAGGTGGCAGGCACATAGTGCTTCAGATATCACTTGCAACTTTAAGTCCCGTCCCGAGTATAGTTGAAGTGTGAGTGTGACGTATCCACTGACTTTTGACACGTTTTGAAAGAAAAATATCCTCCTCACTTGCCCCTGTAAAAATCAAAAGATATTTGAAATAAATGGATAATTTTTCCTTCTGTATGTAACCTCTAAAAGTTCAGAAATATAGGTTTCCCCGTAGTACCATATGTTCTTACATCTGAAAGTTTTCTATTTGAATTGAACGTTGACGGTTTTGAAATTACATATTATACATCGATGGCAAAAATAAACCGAAATATCAAAATCTACTATCACATATTGCTACACTTCACTCTTTACCGCGTAAAAAAAATGCAAGAAAGATTCTAATCCTGACAGGGTTCGAAATCGCTAACCTTGCAGTTTTTTTTTTATTTTATACCAAAGTAAAACGATTTGTTTCTACTTCTCGGTCGCAGAGAAGAGACAACTGGATTGACAGGTTCACGTGAATACTTGACTGATTCATATATTACTCGAACACGGCGAATACGTGATCTTGAGAGTCTAAAGGAACTCCCGCGAAGGCCAACAGACAATAGAAGCTTTTATTAAGATATTTCGTAACAAGGAAGCAAACATTACATGAAATGTAACTTCGAATTTACTTAAAACTAAGTCATACGATAAGTTACACCAGACGTTACCTGCGTAACATAAAGTGAATGGAAACGACATATTGTTTCTTTCATCTGTCTATACTGTAATGGTTGAATTGCTATTAATATTAGATTGCAGTGCGGATTCAGCTGATTCGCTCAAATTGCACCTCTAAAGCAGAAGTATACAGAAGTTTGATAAGTATAATATAAGAAGAAGAATTGAAACAGCTAATTATCCAAAATACATATTTTACAGCTTTATTATAAATGTCATATGACTGCTGTTTAGGTAAATAAATTTAGCTAGTGATTCATTCCGTTTCTTTCTGATAATACCATCTAAAATCTGCGCACGTCTTGCTTTACCATTTTGACCAGGCTTTTTCTTTCCCATCATAAAATAACTTCTAAGGTGCGAGTATTCATCGAGTGTGCACTTTTAAATATCTATCTATGTATAAAACGAGGAAAGATGAGTGCAGAATGTGCCAACATGGCACACAGCGATATCCATTAAATCGTGGAAACTGCAGGCTGTCACTGCAAGTGGTGTAGCCATGTGCCACGCTCATCTTTGCTCCGCTGAGTAAAGATCTGTATCAATGTGAATTGGCAACGATGGTGGGTGTTAGGGGCAGATTCGGAGAGCTTCCAGACGTGACCGGTGTTGTATTTGTGGGACTACCCAATGCTAACCAAAAGCTGATTCAATTGATGATAACTGTTTTTTTGGAAGTCTGAAAATTGAGATTTCAGCTTTCTGCCTGCACCCACTACCACAGGTCGAGGATTTTGCCACCCCTCATAAAATCATTGCCATTTGCAGTTGGACTGTACTCCAGTGTTGCCATGGAAAGGAAAAGTTCTCTTTTTCAGGGAACTTTTAACTTTTTAATTATGCTCCCTCAAAGTTAGGCCATCTATTTGTTTAATGTGTTTCTGTTTGTCTTGTGTAGTATCGATGATGTGTATGTATGTGTCTTGTGTTGTAATTGTGCTGTCTAGTATGCTTGTGTAGTAGTTGTACTGTCTAGTATGTTTGTTTTGTGTTGCGTAGTAGTTGTGGTGTCTAATTTGTTTGTGTTTGTCTTGTGTAGTAGCTGTGGTGTGTAGTTTGTTTATGTTTATATTGTGTAGTAGTTGTGGTGTGTTTGTGTTTATATTGTGTTATAGTAGTGATGTGTTAGTGTATGTCTTGTGTAGTAGTTGTGCTGTCCAATGTGTTTGTGTTCGTCTTGTGTAGTAATTGTGCTGTCTAATGTGTTTGATTTTGTCTTGTGTAGTAGTTCCTCCATTCATATTGGGGGTTAGGCGAAGAGCTGACAACTCTGCACTGTAAAAAACAATGTCAAGAAACAGCAATATAAGGCCATGGATGTTCCAAAGGTAAAATATTCCGGAGGTAAAATAGTCCCCCGTTCGGATCTCCGGGTGGGGACTACTTTGGGAGGTCCCTGGACTAAGGATAACATCTAAGTTAGGAATAAGAATATTAAATTAGGCACCTGGAATGTTCTGAGCCTTTACCGGGATGGGGCATTTCAGTGTACAGTTAATGATATAGTTAAGTATAAATTAGATGTAGTAGCTGTCCAGGAAGTTAGGTGGCCAGGAGAAGGAAATTGTAAAACTAAAAATTATACTTTTTTTCTATGGTGGTACTGAAAATCATAATTTTGGAACAGGCTTTTTGATAAATAATACAATTATCTCGGCTGTTAAAACAGTAGAATTTGTTAATGATAGGATATCATATGCAGTTTTACAGGGTAGGTGGTGTAAAATTATTTTAATAAACATACATGCACCAACGGAAGATGAAGGTCATAATACTAAAGATGATTTTTATACACAGTTAGAACAGGTCTGTGATAAATTCTCTCAGTATGATGTGAAAATTCTGTTAGGTGACTGTAATGCACAGATTGGCAAAGAAGAGACATTTAAACCCATGAATTAAGTAATGATAATGGTATAAGATTGATTACTTTTGCAACCTCAAAGAATTTAATTGTGAAAAGTACCAATTTTAAACATAAAGATATCCATAAATATACCTGGTCTTATCCAGATGGTATTACTCATAATCAGATAGATCATATTCTCATTGATAAGAGAAAGCATATTAGTATAATTGACGTTCGTACACATAGAGGTGCTGACTGTGCCAGTGACCGTTATTTAGTAATTGCAAAATTAAGAGATATACTCGCACATAAGCAACAAAATCTAAAAGTTATAAAATTTGATACAGGAAAGTTTACTGATGAAAGAATTAAGAAAGATTAGCAAATTAAACTGTCAAATAGATTTGATGTTTTGCAGAATTTAAATGATGATGAAAATATAAATGAAACAGACGTAAATAAGAATTGGGAGCACATACGTAATGCAATAGAATCAGCAGCTAAATAAAGTATAGGATAACATAAACCGAGAAAATGTAAGACATGGTTTGATAATGAATGTCCTAATCTAATAGAAATAAGAAATCAGGCTAGACTTAGGTGGTTAAATAACTCTTATGATAGAAATCTAACAACTATAATTGAATAAACGAGAAGTTAACCGCACGTTTAGATGTAAAAAAAGAGATTATTTGAAAAGCAAAATTAACGAAATTGAAACAAACAGCAAAAATAAAAATATCAGAGATTTATATAAAGGTGTAAATGAGTTTAGAAAGGGGTGGCGACCTAAAGTAAACTTGATAAAAGATAAAGACGGTGATTTTCTAGCTGACCCAAGCGATATTCTAAATAGATGGAAGAACTACTTTAATGACCTTTTAAATGTCCATGTAGGAGATAAATCAGAAGTAAATGAAGTACACACAGCAGAACCTTTAGTTCCAGAACCTAACTTGACTGAAGTTAAAGATGTTATTAAAGGCTAAAGAATAACAAAGCACCTGGCATTGATTTAATACCAGCTGAGTTTATTAAATATGGTGGAAATTCATTAATATGTCAAATTCATAAATTAATTTGTTTAATATGGAATAAAGAAGAAATCCCTCAACAGTGGAAAGAATCCATAATTGTTCATGTGTTTAAAAAAGGTGATAAAATGAACTGCAATAATTACCGTGGAATTTCTCTACTCTCAACAACATACAAAATATTGTCTAACATTCTTTTAACAAAGACTAACCCCATATGCTAATAAAATTATATTAGATTATCAATGTGGATTTAAACGTAACGGATCAACTACAGATAAAATTTTTCACATCAGACAGACACTTGAGAAAAAGTGGGAATATAATCAAAATGTCCATCAGCTATTCATTGATTTCAAAAAAGCATATGATTCGGTCAAAAGAGACAAATTATATAATATATTAGTAGAGTTTGGAATACCTAAGAAGCTTGTTAGGTAAAAAAAAGTAAAGTGTTCCCCTGTGCAAAGCACCACGCCATGAAGGCGTATAGGGGGTGTGGGGGTAACGCCCCACACTTTCGTGATCCGGTCGTGAGTGGGGGTGATGTGATCGAACCCGGGACCTTTAGCATGGTAGTCAGACGCGTTACCGATTGAGCCACCGCGGCTTGTTAGTATGATAAAAATATGCACCAGTGAAACAGAAAGTAAAATTCCTGTGGGTATTAATATGTCTGAGAAATTTACAATTCATGATGGGTTAAAACAAGGAGATGCATTATCTCGATTGCTCTTTAATTTTGCCTTATAATATGCTGTTAGGAAGGTAAAAGAAACTAACGAAGACCTAAAATTAAATGGTGTGACTCAGTTGTTAGCATATACAGATGATGTAGACCTACTGGGGGATGATGTGAATACAATTAAGAATAATGCTAAAATATTTTTCAAAACTACTAAAGAGATAGGTTTGGAAGTTAACAAAGAGAAAACGAAATATAAGCTTACAGGGCGAAACCAAGTGTTAGGTAATAATTAAAATCTAATTATTGATAACAACTTGTTTGAACCAGTTTCCATATTCAAGTACTTGGGAGTAATATTAACAACTGAAAATTATATTAAAGAGGATATAAAAGTAGGCTTAATTCAGTATATGCATGTTACTTCTCTTCATAAACTTTTGTCTTCTCGTTTAATATCTAAGAAACTAAAAGTTAAAATATACAAAACAGTAATTTTGCCTGTAGTATTATATGGGTGTGAAACTTGGTCCCTTACATTGAAAGAGGAACATAAATTGAGAGTATTTGAAAATAAGATCCTTAGGAAAATATTTGGACCTAAAAGGAATGAGGAGACTGGTGAGTGGAGAAGGTTACATAATTTAGAACTACATCATTTGTATTCATGTCCAGATATTATTAGAATAATTAAATCAAGAAGACTTAGGTGGGCAGGTCATGTAGCACGAATGGGAGAGGAAAGAGGAGTGTACAGGATTCTTGTTGGGAAACCTGATGGTAAGAGACCTGTAGGAAGGCCAAGACGAAGATGGAGGGACAACGTTGAGATCGACCTAAGGTAAATCGGTAGGGATGGAAGATAGGGAAAGATGGAAGGCCTGTGTTGCTGCAGCCATGAACTTTCGGGTTTAGGAAGGCTAGGCAGTTAGTTAGTTAGTATGTATAAAACGAGGAGAGTGCCACGTGAATTACGGAAAATCTTATAATACATCTGCTGATGTTATTGACAACTTATTCATTTCATTTTAGTGGTTCTCTTCTTGAGAATATTATAGGTGTGTTTTAGCACACAACAATTTTTATTTTTAGCACTTGTAGCAAATATCGAGGCTTAGCAGCAACTACTAAATCTCAATTTCTAAGTAGTCTCGATTAACAGCAGTTTTTCCAATCTTCTTGAGACACCTCCTTAATATGGTTTTTTAACGCATCAACGGCGTCTTCCGCCGACGAAAATCGTTGTCCATGCAATTTATTCTTGACATTCGGGAACAAGAAAAAGTCATTATATGCCAAATCAGGACTGTACAGCGGATGACCCATCAATTCTATTTTTTGACTATTCATAAAGTCAGTTGTTAGACGAGATGTGTGACAGCTGGCATTGTCTTGATGAAGAATTATCCGACGGCGTTTGTTTGTTTTCCGTATTTGACCGAAGACCTCTGGCAAACAAATTGTTGTGTACTATTCAGAGTTGACCGCTCAACGTTCCTCTAAAGGCACAGTTGCCACATGACCAGTTTTCCCGAAAAAACCGGCGACCATTTGTTGCGATGTGCTTCGAGCGCAAACAACTTTTGTTGGATTGGGTTCATCTTGAAACACCCATACAGTCGACTGCTGTTTACGTTCCGGCTCAAATGCATATATCCATGATTCGTCACCTGTTACAATCTTATATACGTCTTTTGAAGCACCACGATTGTATTTATTGAGCATTTGTTTGCACTAATTGACGCGAGCGTCTTTTTGATCCAACGAGAACATGCCTTTCTCACAGCTAAATTATCATGTAATATTTTATATATGCTGGTGGAACTAATGCCTATGGTTGCCTCGATCTTACAGTATGTCACATGACGATCTTGCAGTATTAGGTTTTGCAAAGCATCAATGTTTTCTTGAACAACAACTGATTTTGGACGACCTTCGCGAATCTCTTCAGTGAGCGAATGGCGGCCACGAGTAAATTCGTTATACCAGCGTTTCACAGTGGCAAAGGATGGGGCTTCATCGCCAAATGTGGAAGTAAGTTGATCGATGCACTCTTGTCTTGATAATCCACGTCGAAAATCGTAAAAAATCATCGCACGAAAATGTTCACGAGCTAATTCCATTTTATTGTTGTCGCGCAATCTCCAAGGCAACATAACCAACACAAGTCAAGCTATTTACAAAATATTTGAAGTACGTTATGGTCAATAATGCCAGACGATTTCGTGCAAACGTCAAATCGCGCCTAACTTCAATCAGTGTTGGCAAGGCTCAAAATATAAATAGTGGCCCTCGTAAGAGTTGCAATATTTATTTTCTTATTGGCCGCAAATAATAACAAAGTTTCAGACTGTAATTGGTGTGACGAGAATAAAATACATTATGTAGCACCCATTCTGCAAAAAAATATTTTGAAGACGCGGGTATTTCAGCTTACAAAGCTGGCATTTAACTGACATGGCCACAAGCCACGTTGAAGAAACCAAGCTATTCAAGTAATTTATCCATAAGAGATTGCATCATTCCTTGTCCAGCTCGAAACGTTTCATGTAGCTTCTCGTTAATTACATTAATTTCAAAGCAATGCAATTCATCAGATAGTGTTTTTTTGTGCTGTGCACATTGTTGAAAGAATACAAGTCAAGCTTCTGTGCATGAAAATGAAGGAACACTTGTGATGTCGTGCTTTTTTTGAAGGTTAGTGTTTCCAACCTTAAATGATTACCGTCATCTAGTTTTCGTCAACATAGCGGATTCTGCTATGTGACGACGAATATCATTATCCAACGGCATAAAAATTATAATATGTTAAACTATTTATTTTAAATTGGCGTCATTATTCTTGTATCTACGCAGGTACTCAACCGTTCGGTAAGCATTTTACGAGTCACAGTTCTACTTTTTACTCCATTACGAAACCAACGTGCACTTGTAAAAAGGAAAGCCCGATATTTTTAATTTTACCAAAATTCATTTTACTGTTAAAGTTAAATGAGAGGACAACCATTGACTTGTTGTTAATAGCCTGGATGACTGATGTGTGTGTGTTTGTGGGGAAGGGGTTCCTTCAGTCATGTGCCTCCCTGGTTGTGTCATAAACCATTCTTGCTTCGGGTTTCTATTATTTTTCACATCGCATATTCATTGCCGACTTTGCGATTATGTTTGCCAAAGTGGATGGAAAGGAGTTTATATATTCTTCAAGCATTCCCACGGGCTAGGATAACACTTTATCCGAAAAACAAATACTTTCAGTAATTGAAATAACACTATTTCCGCTCGATTTTTCCAATTGCGTTTTTCTTAGTTATTTAGTGTTGCTTTTTATTTCATTTTTGGCTACTCGCATAGATGAAGAGAGACTAAAAAAGAACACATAAACCTATTTTTTCACATTTACATTACTTTCAATGTGTACATGCAAAGTCCATTTAATTAATATTTACGCTGCAATCTTTCCGTTAGCACTTTTCTTTGAGTCCGAGAGACACAAAATTCCCTGCATGTGGTTAAAATATGTTTGTCTGTCAGAATTCAAGAACAAGCACGCCCTCCCACACCTCCGCCCACCTTGCGACAAGTGAACAACAAAGATATAGATGTACAAACAACGGCAAAGGTAATAGTAGACCTCACGCGAAGTGGGTTAGAAACCCTGCGTGCTTCAGGGCAGCTCTGATAAGGCAACTGAATTTTCTCGAGCTGAACCAGGAAGTGGGTGATCTTTCATCCTCAAGGCCATTCTGCAAAAGTGGTTTGTATGTGGATTTGCTGGGTGATGATAAGTGGATATGTTATTGTTTTCTGTTTTCGTTATTTTACGTTGCTTTGCTACCTATGGAATTTGAATGACGAATAGAGTGATTTGATGAACTGAAAAACCAACCCTCTGGCAAATTGGTTAGCGTAGCGCGCTTCGAAGTCGAATAGCTGGGTTTAGAACCTGGTCTTCATCCCACCTTCACCTATCACATATTTAATCTTTATCATTGCAATTAACGGAGACTGGTAGAACAATGTGGCGAAATAACAAAAATCTGACCTTCGGTGTCGGCTTCTGAGCTTGAAGCATTGTTGTGTCGACTATCAATAGTAACGATAGACCGTGAGAGTGAAATTAAATAATTCTTATTTCATAATGAATAGTAGCCTAACAAGAGAAGAGCGATAGGTATTCCTCGTATTTTCGCAAAAACTAATTTCCAGTCTGTGTTGATAATGAAATCTATTTAGTGACCGAAATATGTTTAAAATGAATTTTTGTTATTCGATGCAGATGTGACCCATTACGGAGGGCCTTCACGATGACGTAGTGATAAC
Source organism: Lepisma saccharinum (assembly GCF_977018435.1). Lineage (NCBI taxonomy): Eukaryota > Metazoa > Arthropoda > Insecta > Zygentoma > Lepismatidae > Lepisma > Lepisma saccharinum. Next base: position 10,947,030 of record NC_139252.1, read on the forward strand.
GTCGTGCCTTGCAATTTCCGGTTAGCCTATCTGTGCACAAAATGGACTTGAAACAAAAATCAAACTAATTAAGAACTTGTCGCGAAATGCTGCCTATATCAAGAATGGTAACAACGAAAATTATTTCGAAAAGCAACAATACGCAAAGCACTTCAAATACCCACTGGCTTACATGATACTATTAGTTACATAAGAATTATTATTTTAGAGTTCAAACTCTGACATTTGCAGAAATTTGCAGCCTTGAAATTTATTTTTTCTGTCAAGTGCTTTCTGTGCTTCACATTGCTCTAGCTCACACAGAGCTCTAGCTCTTCCTGTGAGCTTAGATTAAAAGTGATAGAAGCTTATCTTCAATCCTTGACACAACTTCGCTATTTGCTTGATACAGGTTTGACATCTTAACAGAAATTCTATCGAACATCGCTCATGAAATATATCTTACTATCAGCTCTTAATTCACCTTTTAATTTTCACATATATTTTTATTTTTGTTATTTAGCGTTGCTTTTCTTACACTTTTGGGCAATCGCGATGATGAATATGAGTGAACATATGATAAGTAGAACATTCAAAAATAACACCAATAACCAGGCCGGTATTCGAACCTGGGACCCCTGACGTAAAAGCGTTTAGTGCTATCACTCAGTCAATTTTCACATATAAACGTACACTTGCACACCTCTTCCTTACATATGTATTTCGTTTTTACTGCTGCACTTCTCTTATGCTGAATACTAAACCCTCATTTTAGGTTTATCTCATGCTTATAGCTATTTCTTTGTAGTGAATGATACTTAATCCTTTTAAGCCCTCGTGAATCTTATTCCGAAGAAAACCTTGTAGAGGATTACGTGTGTAGTATTATTCATAATACATAATAAAGTCTGTTTTGGTCAGCATTTGTAGTGTATTTAAAGAAAATTGCATTTTCATTTCCTGTTGAGGCACATTTTCGTCGCCCAGATTTTGCATTTAAAAAATATAGGTCAAGTATATATATTAGTCATTGTAAATTCGAGTCAATTGAAACATTTTGCGTTGTTGCGAGATTATCTATTACGATAAAATTTCGACGTAATGAATGTAAGTAGAGAAAATGCAACTTGTATATCAAAATTGCCATGTCCAAATTATCTCCGAAATAGTGTTTAGCACCGAGTGGTTAGCACATCGCACTACGACGCCAGGGATCCCGGGTTCGAATCCTTTCCTGGGCATGAATGTTTGTGAGTGTCCTTTCATCAATTTCATCATATCACCACGCATTCATCCTCATCTTAGCAAATTAGCCAAAAGTGGCACAAGAAGCGAAGTAAAATAAAGCAATTCAATCAACCAATTCAAGTATAGGCCATGATTGTATCTGGGATATGAACGAAGTGTGTCAATCCTCTCAAACAATACGTGGCTCGTCCCCACCGAACGCAGTGTGGATTAATGTTACTTATAAATTAATTGTCCGAAGCAGGTATTAGGAATGAACAGAACAAAAACACTCTTGCGGAATTGCAAATTTTATAAGCCATTTCATGGCCGGGAGTAATTGACGGTCTTCCCCAACCTATCCGCTCTAGATTCCGGGTTAGAGTCCTGGTCTGGCAATTTCCTTTTTTAAGTGTCCCTTCATCAATTTAATCTGATTATCATCAATCTTCATAGTTGCGATTAATTATACAAGTAACATAAAGCAAAGCAAAATAAGATCAAATAAAAATAATTGTAAAATGACTACCATATCAGAACTGCATTTGAAAAATATATTGCTAGTAGACGATTCATCTTCAAACAGGCGTTTGGGGAGAACTGTGTAGACAAACAGCACGCTCCCGAAAGTTGCCAATAGACGTGTAGCATGACCTTCGATACTGGAGTTTTGCTTTTTAGGAAAGTTTGCTCGGAACTCCTCAAGCGTCTTATCAAGTATGCCTCGGTGTTCGCAGCATTGCCAACTCATTTTCTTTCGAGAAATTTTTTTTTCTCCTATTTCATTTGCCGTTGGTTGTACAACCGTCAAACTCTATAGAGTCCAACACACCAGCAAGAAGTTGAACAGAAAAGTTAGTATTGTGAAAGTGAAAGAGTAAAAAAGTAAATTCGAAAATTAATTCTGAGGTAAAGATGCCATTTTTCTAATCTGGACAAATTCACCATTTCTCAATATCTCATCCTTTCTCATTGTATTTCTTTTCATTTATATTTATCTCCTCCTTTTTATGATGAGTTCCAGGAATTTGATGTGTTCTGCTTTCTAGAAAATGCTCTTCTCATGGCTAATGTTCTCCTTCAGCTGTTCCTGCTTTCCCTTCCTTGTATCAATATACAACCAACCTAGTATCAATCCTAAATTTTGACTAATGTTTAACCCTGCAAAAATTAAAAATCTGTAAACCAATCATTGATCTGGTTAACCGAATCAATAAATAGTAAACATATCTTACTTCTTTCAATTGTTACATCATCGTACTAATCGTATTAACTTCACTCACCCATTTATCTATGATAATTTATAATAAGAAAACCTTGAGTGTTTCGACAACTTTGGAAACCTGAAATTCTTAATTTACACTGTACTGTATAGTAGCACCATGCCAAGCAGTATTCCTGGCCAACCATTTGGCATTTAAGACTATAATTGAGGCTCGTACCAATATATAGCCTGAACTTTGCACGATACGTTGAAAATCATATTGAAACTAACATATTTCTAAAAATTTTCACTTATTTCCCTTTTCTCACTATATGCAATAATATCTGATATGCCTACGAGACCCACCATTTCAATCAACCTGTGTTTCTAATAAATGGGAAGGTAAACATCATACACTATTGCATTTATCTTCTTTTAGAATTTAACTTTTGAATTATAGGAATTTGTGTATGAAAATACGTGGTCATACATTACGTAACACACTCTACTCTACACCATCCTAACCTAAAACAAACATAACTCAGGACGCCATTGAACACGCATTTTAATATTTTGTACAGTTATTGAGTAATAGTGTATGTATGACACCATTTTTTGAGAAGTAAATAAAGGACCCGCTTCTGAGAAATTTGCTACCAAATTTTGCTTACACAACCTATCGTTGTTTTGTTCCTTTAACAAAGGCTTGCTATACTGTATATCGTAACGAACTGTTAGTTTCGTGGCATAAAACAAAGAATCTGAACCATCATGCTTGGATGGTTTAGTTTTTTTTCATTCATTCATCCTCAATGGTGAGCACTCACCCTTGGCAGATAACTTGATGGTAATGGGCGAGAGGTTACTTTTCACACATGGAAATGACACAAGACTAAGATTTTGGGTTTATGTTTTCTAGTTTAGATCAAGATGGTTAGAGAAGGATGTTACCTGTCTATTCGGTGATGAAGAGTTCCTCGGAGAAGACACTTAAAATTGCGCTATGCAGGCTCGCTCAAGCTCCCCGACGTTACTCGTTACTCGATCCAAAGCAAAAGACCCCACGTCGCCCGTTACACTCTAACTTATCCTTTCTTCCACCACCTGATACCTCCCTTGGGAATAAATTTCCAAAATTGAAATTTACATTCGAGATACCCATGTATATCTATCTTTAGAAGTTGGAGTTTTTCTATTAAAACATAGAGAAGCAAATAAAGTAAAATAAACCAAATTTTCCCTGCCGAAGCCCGAAAATGAACAGAATTAAAATTGTATGAACACATCAAGTGCAGATGCGGTAACAGGCCATAAGTAAATTGTTAAGTCCTAAGTGTTAATGTAACTGGCCGTAAAAACAATGTAAGCAAAACAAACGCATGTGCTTTTCGAAGAGAGAAAAAATGTTTTGGTTAGATTAAGCAATGTTTTCCCCACGTAATCAGTCTGTCGGTGTCATAATCACTGGAAGGCGTAGACCAACATCTATTTTGTAATGGCCGCCGTAGCTATAACTTGAAAACATAAAGATGGAAACAGTTCGAGGGCGTGGCTAGGTGCACAAAGATGGCCACTAGTCACGTGATTGTCCCAACCAATTACATTGTTTCCCTCATGCTATGATAAATGTCTTGTTGTCAATAGAATAACAAATATTCCTTGAAATTGAATTAATTTAGTGACATGCCTAAAGGTGCTAATTTGTGATCTTTAAAACATAGTAACAATTAGTCACGGTACCTATTTGTGACGTTTCACAGCTGGTACAAATACATGTGATAAAACATATCGATTACCCCGTTGCATGGAAGTGATGCTGTTGTGTCTAGAATTTGACTTGTTTGCTTACTTTAAAAACTTGAAATTTCGTCCCCGCACCTCCACCACGTAACGAACTGTGAGGTTCGTGAGTAGTATAAGTGGCCCGGTTCTACGCCCGAAAATGAGGCTCGGTGAGGCTCGCAGTGTTGCCAACCCCTTATTCGAAAAAATCACCAAGGTTTTTATCTCGGTCTAACCTAATTTAAAGCAAAAAGCTGGCAATACTGCGAATCTCACCGAGCCTCATTTTCTTGCAGTGTTGCCAGCTCGAGCGAGGCGTAGCCTTTTATGGTGTATGTTAACGGTTTGCTCTCGTAAGGCATGAGCCTTATTTTCTCGCAGTGTTGCTAGCTCACCCCAAGAATATTTCACCATGTGATATTTTACAGGCGAAGCTAACCTACAAATGGGAGTTGGCAACACTGGCAACATCAATTGCGGTTTAGTGTTGCTAACTCACCTCAAGAATATTTTACCATGTGATATTTTACAGGCGAAGCTAACTTACAGAGTAGTAGGATCAAGCCGGTTGACCAACCGAAAATGGCGCTCGGTGGCGCTCGCAGTGTTACCAACTCCTCACTTGAAAAAATCACCAAGGTTTTTGTTTTTGGGTCTAACCTAACCTCAAGCAAGGAGCTGGCAACACTGCTTGAGGCTTTTCTCGCAGTGTGGCCAACTCACCCCAAGAAAATTTCACCATGTGATATTTTACAAGCGAAGCTAACCTACAAATGGGAGTTGCCAACACTGATTAGTGGAGGTGCACGGGTTGAGTGCCATCAATTGGCGATCAGTGTTGCCAACTCACCCCAAGAATATTTCACCACATATTATTTTACAGGCGAAGCTAACCTACAAATGGGAATTGGCAACTCTGGCAACATCAATTGCGATTCAATATTGCCAACTCACCTCAAAAATATTTCACCATGTGATATTTTACAGGCGAAGCTAACCTACAAATAGAAGTTGACAACACTGGTAACATCAATTGCGATTCAATGTTGCCAACTCACCTGAAGAATATTTCACCATGTGATATTTTGCAGGCGAAGCTAACCTACAAATAGAAGTTGACAACACTGGTAACATCAATTGCGGTTCAATGTTGCCAACTTACCTGAAGAATATTTCATCATGTGATATTTTACAGGCGAAGCTAACCTACGAATGGGCAACACTGACTAATAGAAGTGGCCGGGGTTGCGTCCGAATCAGCAGCAGATGTCACCTAGAGCGCTGTTCCATCCGGGACTCAGCCAATCTCTGTTGTCTGAATTTGCGGTAGACGTGGAGTCGGAGGGAGGCGCGACAGATGCACGCTTGAACTCGCTGTGACGCTGCGCTTGGCAGCCATATTCTAACTTTCATTTTGTACAGACAATATTTACTGATTAGAGGATGTAAAACTCAGTTATATTTTAATATTTTATCGATAATGAATGCAGAAAACGTAAATGATGAAATAGCGTGTTATATTTTTTAATGTGAGTAGTTAGGTGGAAATCATTGTCATGTTTGTTTGCGCCCCAGAGCGCGGTGGGTGAAGTTCGGGCTGACACCTGGCGGGAAAAGTGACAGGCGTACTACAAGGGGACATGCAGATTCGGACGACTTGGACGCGACTTCGAGTGCACGCGAGAGCAACGGGGGAGAACGGGATGGAGCGCTTGCCAATCCGGACACGGCTTTTGTAAACCTCTCTCGGGAACGATGTGCCACACACGCGCGCGCGCGCCTATCGGTAGATTACGTTTCGCGTATTTATTCGTTGTGCTGGCACAGCGTGATGAGTAAATAATGCATTTTCTCATTTTTGAAGTACGAATGCACTTTATCGTAATCTTCCAAGTCCCGGGGACACTAATGTTTGTATATCGTGACTTTTGTAAACCTCTCTCGGGAACGATGTGCCACACACACACACACGTGCACGCGCTGGCGCCTCTTATTATTTCTGTATTATGGCGCAAACACATCTAGAAAAACTACAATTTTGCTCCCTCTCCTCTCTGCGTGTGCTATCAACAATACGTAAGCCTTGGGACGACGAAAATTACACAACGGTGAGCCTCGTCAATACACCTACCCCGCAACATCTGGAGCGTGCAAATACATAAATAGCGGGTCGCTTGGGTGTATACAATTTGTTTTATTTATATTTTGTTTCAAAGCAAGCGAGATAACCGGAGCATGCAGGCACACAACAGCGAGCTGGGATGGAAGATCATCAGCATATCCGGAGCGTGCAGGTACATAATAGCGAGCTGCTTGGGCGTTAGCGTGGCTTCGCCGGATGCAATACACACGATGCTTAGATTACAACAGGTTGTTAACATTAGCTTTGGGGAAGAATATTCTAGAGAAGATTGTCTCAGAACATTTTCATAGTTTCACACTTCTATTAAATTGGTAGAAAAAATATATTAGTGGGCAATAAAATCTGAAGAAGATTTGTGTCTAGCAAAAATAAGCTAAATAGAATTACACATGCATACAATATTTATTTTTTTTCTATCTACAATCATATTTTTCTTATATATTTTTTCAATTTTTTTATAGGGTTGATTAAAGCACATATTTGAAGAAGACAACGCTCTACCACCAACCGATCACATATAAATAAACATACCCAAAAAAAAATGCGCTCCATGAAAAGTTGCCCTGTGTGCAAAACAGCCATATCAAGCAAAAATTTTGCAAGACATTGTCGCACCTGCGTGCCAAGCAAGCATTTGGCTGCCACCGAATTGTGTTCCGGATGCAATAAATACATTACAATTGCGTATGTCAAGAAGCATAAGCTTACTTGTCTAAGCAAAAATACATCTGGGGCTCAACCGTCGACCAGCTCAACCAAGAGGAAGGCAGAAGCAGCCTCCATCAATGCACCACCTGCTAAACGCGTCAAGCCTGCGATAAAAGCAGACCGGTCTGCTTTCGGGGGAATATTAGGAGATTACATTCAATTGTCGGATGGCTCATGCGACGTGCGTAGCTTTTTAGAGGAGAAGCAAGCAGAAATAGTTTCTATTTTTAGTAATGCACTGGCTACGCACTCCTCCACTAAATTCTACGCATCGCTTTGTTGCTGGTACAAGAAGCCGTCTGATGAAATTTACAGCTTCTGCCACAACACCAAGGCGAAGACGCTGCATTTGGCGGATGTCGACAACCTCGAGGACATCTACAACAAGTTTGTTGAGGAGCTGCAGGCAAAGCAAGAAGAACATGAAGCTAAGGGCTCGGGGGGTTCGCTGTGTGGTGAGCCTCACGAGCTGCGCGTCAAACTTTCCAAGTTTGTGCCTCTCTCCGCCTCCAGCTACGTCCGCTTACCAGAAGCGATTGAGGATAAAAAGGCCGTCCTGAACATTCAAAACAGTGACGCCAAGTGCTTTCTCTGGTCTGTGCTTGCAGCATTGCACCCTGTCGACTGGAAAAACCATCCATACCGAGTTAACCACTACCTACCCTACGAGCCTGAGCTGGAAGATGCCATTGCTGGGATTGACTATCCGGTGGCGCTTTCGGACATTCGCAAGTTTGAGGCCCGTACACACAACCCTCGGTTGGCCATCAACGTTTATGGCCTCATCGACGAAAATGTGGTGTACCCCATTCGGGTGAGCGACGTAGACGACGACGGTGCGCAGGAAATTCACCTTCTGCTCATCAAGAATGAAACTCACCATCACTACACCCTCATCCGTTCTCTCTCTAGACTTGTTTCGAGCCAGCTGAGCAAAGACGAACACCACATAGAAGTTTGTCCCAGGTGCTTGTCTAAATTTCGTAATCGAGAATGGCAGGATTACCAGCGCATCAGAGGCCGCAACATCGCTGCCGAGAAGCTTGCTAACCACAAGCTCTACTGCAATGCCAACGAACCTGGGCTGGCAGACTTGCCCGAACCTGGCACCGTGGAACGTTTCCACATGCACGGTGCCATGGTAGAGCACCCCGCCATCATCATCGCGGATTTCGAGGCCTTCCTCAAACCCCTGTCCACTTGCGATCCCGATCCTGAAGTTTCTTCCACCACCCCTTACCAACTCCACGAGGCATCCAGTTTCGCATACGTTGTCGTGCGACGAGACCAACACATCGCCCCCGAGCCCTACGTGTACCGTGGTCCCGACGCTGCCAAACACTTCCTCGAGAGGATGGTTGTCGAGGCTATCGAGATAGGGAAGGTGCTGTTGACCCCCAAGTCTATGCTCCCACTGACCCCCGACGATCAACGTAGACACGACGAGGCCATTGCTTGCCCTGTCTGCGTCAAGGAGTACACCGCCAACAACTGTAAAGTCCGACACCACGATCACTTTAACGGTAGGTACGTTGGTTCTTGGTGCAACGATTGCAACCGCTTGGCCCGGGACCCGCGCTTCATCCCTGTGTTTTTTCACAACGGCTCGGGGTACGATTTTCACCACCTGATCAAGCATCTTGGGTACGACAACGAGCGAATCAACGTCCTGGCGCAGAACGAGGAGCGTTACATCAGTGTGAGCAAACGAGTGCCAATCCCAGAATCCGACTCTACCGTCGAACTTCGCTTCCTCGACTCCCTGAGGTTTCTCCCAGCCAGCCTCGATGCTCTTGCGGGGAAGCTTAGCGACGAGAAAATGCTTATCACCTCTGCGAATTTTCCGAACTTGGACGCCGGTCTCTTCAGGCGTAAGGGGGTCTACCCCTACGAATACATCACAGACCCTACCAAGTTTGCGGAGACGTCGCTTCCTCCTCGAGCAAACTTCTATAGCAAACTGCAAGGCTCGGGCATCTCTGAGGATGACTATAACCATGCTCAGTCCATGTGGTGTGAGCTGGATTGCCAAAATCTCGGAGACTACCACGACGCCTACCTCAGACTTGATGTGACGCTCCTCGCCGACGTGATCCAGGCGTTTCGTGCAACTGCGAAGACCATCTACCACCTGGATCCCGCCTACTTCTATAGTCTCCCCGGACTGGCATGGTCAGCCATGTTTCTGGTGACGAAAATTGAGCTGGAGCTTCTTTCGGACGTGGACATGATGCTGTTTGTGGAACGTGCCGTGCGGGGTGGAATGGTCCAGGTGTCGCAGCGACACTCGCACGCCAACAACCATCACATGGCTACTGGCTACGACTCCACCCAACCGTCCAGCTACATCATGCACACGGACGTGAATAACTTGTATGGGCACTCCATGATGCAGCCACTCCCCTTTAGAGGGTTCGAGTGGGCTGACCCTTCCAACTTCAACATTAAAGGTTTCGACGATTCGAAACATGGGTTCTTCGCCGAGGTGGACCTTGAGTTCTCCGAGAAGCTGCAGGATTCGTTCTGCGATCTTCCCCCTGCACCCGAGTTCAAGTGTCCACCCGATTGCAACCAGAAGAAGCTCGTCATGGATTTCGAACCCAAAAAGAATTACGTCCTTCACTACCAGAATCTCCGGTGGTTGATGCAGCAAGGGGTCACAGTCCACGCAGTTCACCGTATCCTCAAGTTCGAGCATTCTCCGTGGTTGCGTCCATATATCGAAGTCAACACTAAACACCGCATCGCAGCCACGTCCGAGCTTGATAAGGATTTCTTCAAGCTCATGAATAATGCGGTGTTTGGCAAGACCATGGAGAATGTGCGAAATCATGTAGATGTGAGGCTAATATCAAACAAAGCACAATGTCGCAGGCTCGTAGCAAACCCGTTATTCAAATCGAGGACTATTTATAATGAGCAGCTTGCTCTGGTGCATATGAGGAAGAACAAGGTGATGCTCAACAAGCCAATTTATGTTGGTGCCTCAGTATTAGACCTGAGCAAACTGCACATGTTTCAAATATATTATGGGATACTACGCCAGCACTATAACGACAATATCAACCTACTCTACACGGACACAGATAGTTTGATGTACCACGTTCACACAACCGACGCATACGGGGATATAGCCACAGTTCCATCTTTGGTTAACCTCTTTGACACGTCAGGCTATCCCCAACCGAACCAGAGCGGTATCCTGGCCCGCAACAAGAAGGTGCCTGGCAAACTCAAAGATGAGAAGGACGGAGATGTGATTCTTGAGTTTGCAGGTCTTCGCGCCAAGGCCTATACCATCAAAGCCGAGGGTAGCGTTACCAAGAAGGCCAAGGGTGTCGGCAGACAGGTGGTTCGGCAGCATCTCACATTCGAGGACTTCGTGGATTGCCTCAAGACCAGGTCGTCGGTTCTAAGAGCAGAACAGCGCATCCAGAGCGTCGACCACGTGTTGACCACCAACAAAGTGAGGAAGATTGCCCTGGATCCCAACGACGACAAGAGGTGTGTTCTCCAATGTGGAATCCACACACTGCCGTGGGGGCACTATCGCTTAGCAGAAAGCAAAACCTGCAACATATGTCCATCTTCAACAGAAGATTCATAAAACAAAAACAAAAAAAAAACAAAAAAAAACAACACTGACTGTTATTACAAAAAACTTTGACCGTATTTTAAATAACCAGCATAATATGAATCTTTTTGGTTTCCGAAAACAAACCAACATGGAGACTGTACACCGCGCGACGACAGATCATGAATTTCTACCTTCCATGTTAACTAAACTCAACGGTCTACTGATTGTTCACCTTAACAGCATTTGGACGAAATTGGATGACGATGTGGGCAAGATGTTTTACGTCTTCAACAACAATTTACATTTCTACGAAATTCCGATCGATGGAAAACTTCAAATCGTCGTGAATCCGGAAAACGTAGGCGAAATCAAAATATCTACCGGCAAGAACATTTTTCGAATCAAGCACGACAAGATGCTTTCTAACATTACGTACGATGTTTCCGCAGGAGATTACCTGTACGTCGAACTCCTAGGAGATTACGACAAACTTATTCCTCTCTTCGTAGAATTACGAATCGTCTATCCTATTATAAATAACCGTTAACCAAAATGCCTAACGATATTTTCGGCAACACCAAGCGTGTAGACCACGCAGAAGAGATTCTCATGTTGGACGTCCGAATTAAAAAGTTGAGGAGCGATTTGATCGCTTTGCAGGAGACCTTAAACAAAAGTTTAGAGTCGGAAATCGCTACGCTCCAAACGCAATGTCTCGACCCCATTCTGAAAATCGATTCCGAACTGAAAACGCTCATAAAAAATTATGTCGACGTACCTTCTTACGACAACGTTCAAAATATACAGTTGAGCGTGGATAAGCTTCAAAATGATTTGGCCAAATTGCAGCAATTTCAATCGAAAAATGAAGATTTGGAAAAATTGAAACTCGAAATCGAAGAACGAACTTCCGCAATCGAAAAGAATTTCTCTGAACTTCAAACCGTCGTGAAGGATATTGATGTAGAACGCTTGCACGTCGTCGTTTCCAAATTACAAGAAGAATTCGCCAGCACGTTGGAAGAAATTAAATCCAAGTTACAGACTTTGGAAGATACCATGACCAACCTACCATCGTCAGACGAACTGCAAGTCATCAGCAAAAGCGTCGCGAACATAAAAATTCAATTGGAGGCTTATCAAGATTTCGAACACATTCAAACCACCATCGCTACGCTTCAGGCATCTCTGGAGTTGATCAACGAAGAAATTAAAAATATTCACGCTGAAGCAAGTGCGTTGACGAGCATACAAGACACGTTGAGCACGGTTCAGCAGAAGATCGAATATTTAGAAAATTTGAACGTCGAAACGAACCTTGCTCATTTTCATCACGTACTGGACAACATACAGGGTGACTTGGAATCGTTACGGACGAGCGTACCTTCGAGCGAAGATTTGGAAAAATTGAAAACGGCGGTGACGGCACTATCCGATTCGAGCGACATCAAAAATTCATTGAGCGATCTCGAGAGTAGGGTGGCCAATCTCCCCACCTCCAAAGAATTACACGCTTTGAAAAGGAGCATATCACGTATGCTGAAACGACTGGAAACGGAAACGGCGAACGTGGAACAGATTCGAGACGAACTTACTTCGCTGGTGTCGACGCTGCCCACTTCGCAGAGCGTCGCCGACCTTCACACACAGTTTACCGAGATGCGAAGCATCGTGAACGATCTTACCGAGAAGAGCTCGAAATTGAATCAAGTCGAGAACCTTCAGAATATCGTCGTCAACATCAGAGATCAAGTTGGAGTGCTGGAATCCACGCAGGAATCGACGCTGGCCTCTTTCGGTGCCAAATTACAAGAACTCAACGAAAACTTCAAGCAGTTGAACGTGGAAGTGAAAATCAAACCGTCATTTTCTACAGTAACGGATACCATCGTCGAACATTTGTTGCCCGTACAAAATACACTGGGACAGCTTCACAGCAACCTCGTTAGCGTCGATACTAAATTCGCTAAACTGCATTCTCTGCAAGCCATCGAAATCAACAGCGTACCCAATCAACAGAGAATCTCCACGTTCGTTGAAGGTAACAAACTGTACATGTTGCATCCTTATCATCCGTACTACAAGTTTCTTCTCGATGGCACGATTCAGATAAACGAATTTTCGTACTGGTCTCACGGCAGAAAAGCTAGCGTTCCCACCATGACCTTGATATCGAATCGTGGTGTCCAGAAAGCAGGAAACATTCCTCTGGCACGTTGGAACGAAACGCGCAACATATATGAAATACACGAAGACGAAGATCTCACCGTTTTTGACGTGAGTGCCGGCGATAAGCTGATCGTTCAAAACACGAGCGAAGTGCCACCCTCTTTGAATCCCATCACGCTGGTGCTTCTCTTCAAACGTAATCTCTAAAAAATGTCTAGGCAAGCCATCGTCGAAGAATTGCATAAACCTGCACGTCGCAACTACGAACGTTTGGCGGTGGTGAACAAGGGAATCGACGACCTCTGGCAAAGTGACCTCGTGGAGATGAGTAGCGGCAATCTAAAAAATGTGCATAAATTGAACAAGGGCAACAAGTACCTCCTCACCGTCATAGACACGTTTTCGAAATTCGCATGGGCTCTACCTTTGAAAGCCAAAACGGGGACATGCGTCACGGAAGCATTCAAGACAATTTTTCGCGAAAGCGACAGACGGCCTCGGTTTTTGCAAACAGACAACGGTAAAGAATTTTACAACGCCGTATTCCAAAAGTTTATTCAAAAACACGACATTCGACATTATTCAACCTTCAGTCACATCAAAGCCAGCATCGTGGAAAGATTTAATCGAACCTTGAAAACACACATGTGGAAACGATTCACGCTTCGAGGAAATTACAAATGGGTCGACATACTGCCGGAACTCGTCGACACCTATAATGATGCGGTACACAGAACCATAGGCATGAAGCCAGCTGACGTTACGAAATCCGACGAGCAGCGTTTAATTTCTACAGTTTACTGTCCAAAGTACACTCCCACGACTACCAAGAAATCAAAATTCAAAATTGGAGACCAGGTGAGGATCAGCAAATTCAAACGCACCTTCGAGAAGGGATTCACAAAAAATTGGAGCACGGAACTTTTTACGGTGGTTCGAGTTTTACCCGGAAACCGACACACGTATATAATAAAAGATAGTAGCGGCGAGATTTTGAAAGGAAGATTTTACGAAGAGGAACTCTCTAAAACAAAACATCCCGACACGTACCTCATCGAGAAAGTATTGCGTAGGAAAGGCGACAAACTGTTTGTCAAATGGCTGGGACTTCCGGAAAAAAGTTGGATCGACGCGAACGAAGTGATCTTGTGAGTACGTGGAACGTGGTGAAGCGTCTACCGGATTCGGAAAGTCAAACGAAAAAAAAGAACGGTGAGTTGCTTCCCGACAGCATCCGCTGTCTGATCGTAGGTCCTTCAGAGTGTGGAAAAACAACACTGCTCGTGGACAATTTTCTCCTCGCACCGAATTGGTTAGATTGGAAGAACAGGCACCTCTACGTATTTTCGAAAAGTCTCGAACAAGCGAAATACCAGCAACTGATAAAACTGTACGATGGTCTGGACATTGCAACGTTCTCTTCGGAAATAAAACCACTCGACGATTGTCGTGAAAATTCAGTCGTTGTGTTCGACGATGTCATCCTGGAAAATCAAAATGAAATTCGCAACTTTTTCACGCAAGGTCGTCACAAAGGAATAGATTGCTTCTTCCTAGCTCAAACGTTTTCCAAAATTCCAAAACAGTTAGTACGCGACAACGCTAATTTCATATGTTTGTTTCGTCAAGATCACACCAACCTCAAGCACGCGTACGATGACTACGTAGGCGGAGACATGAACTACAATCAATTTTCGGAACGCTGCTGCTCCCACTGTTGGAACAGTGACGATTTCGGATTCGCGACGATCGACATGACAAGAAAACCCAACGACGGAAAATACAGAAACAAAATCAACGACTTTCTAAACGTTGCAACGTTGTGAGCAACAACGTGTATAAATAACGTTATGGCGAAACGAAAAATCGAAGACGAAAATCTCAAGTTGCGAAACTACCTCGCGAAACGCTTCAAAGGTTGGAAATCCGAGAATCGCGGATTCTACGAAGAGAAGAAACGTCAAGATCAACCTGTGATCGATGCCATCAGCGATCTAGGTAAAGAAATTAAAGGCGTCACAGAACAAAATAAAAATTTGATCAACGAACTCGTACCACTTGCAGCTAAAAATTACACCGTACCCACGCCTATTTCGAGCATTCCTTCAACGCCGTTCGAACTGAAGGACGTACCGCCAGGACGTCGAGCCATAAGCAGCACGTCGTCGTCTTTGGATAAGATCGAGTTGGGACCTTTGGCACGAGACTACCTGAGCACGGCGAAATTCGACAAGGATGAAGTTTTCGGATTGTATCCGAGCATGGAGAGCAACGAAGGCGGCGGTGTGGTTTGGAAGATTGGAAAATCGAAAGTTACCTTCGAAGGCAACGACATTAAAGTCAATTTAGGCGATAAGAATAGCTGGAACAGGTATCCGGGTACGGTGGGACTGTGGGAACTTGTTGCCAAAAAGCAGCCGAAAGATTACACCGACGAAGATTACCAGAGTTACAAGGAAATTCTGATCATGACGGACGCCTTATACCAAAACAACGACGCTACGCAGAATAGGGTGAAATCGAGCAGCGGCGAAAAATACAGGAATCTCATCAAGCCGATATGGAACCAGGTGAAAACAGGCAGCGGCGTCAAACTCTACAACACCCTGCCCAAAGAATTCGTTTGGGTGGACGACGTGCGCAAGCTCATAGACAGGTTGTTGGTTATTGCAGGAGAGGAGAATGCAGGCAATCGTAATTTCTACAACGAGAAGGTTGGCATCGTGGACATGATCAGCACAAAACTTTCCAACTTCATCGTGAACGACGACAAGGGCATAGGGTACCTCATTAAAATCATCAACACGCTGCCTCCGAGATTCTGGAACGTGGCCGAAGGAAAGGGTCTCGTGAACGACATCATCAACAAGTTACCTTTCGAGATGCATTTACCTGGCTACCAGTACTGCGAACCAGGTACCAAACTCGAGAAAAGATTGGAGAGAGGAGACAAGGGTGTGAATCTGTTGGACGCCGCATGCAAAGATCACGACATCGCTTACAACACCACTCGCTCCGATCTGGATGCACGTCACGAAGCAGACAGAAAGTTAGAGCACGCAGCTTTCGAAAGATTCGTTAGCAGAGACGCTTCGCTGGGAGAAAGAGTTGCAGCACTGGGCACCACCATCGCCATGAACACGAAACAAAAACTTGGATGGGGTGTGTAGAAATAAAAGAATTTCTCGAACCGTGAAAAAAATTTCTTCGGTATATAAATAACACTACGTAAAAAAAAAAACTCCAATTGTGTTTGCCATTTATAAAATGAGTAAACAATCACTAGACGCCCAAGCATTAAAACAAATGCTAAATTCATCAGTCGAATATGTAAAAATTCAGGAATTAGAAGTGGACAAACCTTACACGATAACTTCCGGTTCAATTGTTTCTACCCAGTATGGCCCCAAGGCGCGTCTGTTGCTCAACGCACAATACAGTCTATTTTTACCAGATCGATACGCTAACATGTTATCCGACGAGAAGCTAGCTATTTTAATCGAGAACAAAACTCAAATCGTGTACAAGGGTACAAAGGAACTTCTTGGTAAGAAAACAAAGCACGTAATAGAATTTGTGTAAGGGCTCTGCGCGGAGTATATCCTTGAAAAAAAAAATTACACAAAAAAAATCTCAGAACATTTATATATAAATAACATACCGAAAAAAAATTACACAAAACAAAAAAAATCTCAGAACATATATATAAATAACATACCGTGAAGATAACATATAGAGCATCAACATGAAGCCCAAAGGTGTCGTGTACCAGATACCATACTCCAATCTGAAAAATCTAGGTGCCCTCGATGGGTTACTCACCAAGAAACAACGCGAGAAGAAACGTTCTTGCTTGACGAAAGGACACGGAATGAAATTACTTCTCAGCACACCTCAATTGAAACGCTTGCAGCGTTCGCGAAAACAGCAAAAGATCGGAGGTTTCATATTCAGCATCCCAGCCATCCTGGCAGCATTGGGGGCCGTTGGAAGTTTGGCCGGCGGAAGTGCCGCCATCGCGAAAACCGTCATCGACTCGAAGAAAAACAAGGCAGAATTGGAAGAACAGAAACGTCACAACCTGGCTATGGAGAAGAAGGGGAAAGGTGTGACCAAAAAACAAAAAAGCAACCTCGATGCTTTGAAGAAATATAAAAAAAAGAAGAAGCCCTGTCCAACTTCGATATTGAATCTCTGATCGAACCGTTGGGAATAAAAAACTTCAGGGGTGTTTTCATGTCCGATTCTCTACCCTCTGCTGTGAAGAAAAAGGAGTATGGCGTGGTCAACCTGGACAGTTACAAAAATCCTGGTACACATTGGATATGCTACCTCAAAATTGACGATAACAATGCATTTGTTTTCGATTCGTTCGGTGGCACACCACCTGCCAGGTTGGTGAAGTATCTCAGTGTTGCCAACCTCTACTACAATGACAAACGCATCCAGGGTTTCACCGATGTTAACTGCGGCCACCTATGCCTTTCTGTTCTCGCATACATGTCTAAAATAAATAACCTGTCGGTGGAACATTTTCAGAAAGCATTGTGGAATCTTAAATACGATGGGCGTGTTCCATCTCACGAGCGAATCTTCGATCTTGAAACTCACGCTGCACGACGACATCGTCTATCCTAAATCCGTAGCTCTGCGTGCATTCTACAGCATGTACCTCATACCTAACGTCACGCAGCACAACAACAAAATTAGCGTCGGAAGCGAGCACATCGTCGTCACGCCAGGTCAATACAATCTTTCCACTTTGCAAGCTCAGTTACCCAAAGGCACGTACCTTTCTCAAAATTCGGTCACGCACAGAGTGGAAATCGTATCGGCAACGGAGACCATAAACCTGGGCACCATAGGAGAACTTCTAGGTTTCGAGAACAACACCAAACTCGAAGCTGGCATCAAACATACGGCAACCAACATTCCTAAATTTCTAGCCATCGAAACTCTGAACGTTCACTGCAACGTGGCGGAAGGCATGATCACCAAATCCTCGGACGGGGAGCTGCTGGGAAGTCACAAGCAGACAGGAATCATAGCTACGTTCAAACCCAGTTCCGAATTCATGGAACCGATCATCTACACACCCTCTTCGCCGATCTATTTTCCAGTATGCCGCAACCGCATAGACGACATAGAGTTGGTGGTGACAAACGAGAAAGGAGACGTGGTGGATTTCGCAGGTGCCACTACGACGGCCATCGTGGAGATCAACGTATAATAAATAACACACATAGTGAAAATGGAGCAAATCGAAAGTTACGAATTGCAATCTTTCCCTCCCAACCGTCGCACGTTCGCCAATCTCAACGAAGCAAACAGGGAGATCGAATACGACGTGGACGTAGGGGATGGGTTCGTTCATCCTCACAGAGCGGACCTCTACCTTCAATTCGACGTGGTGAAGAAAGAAAGCGAAGACGCATTTCCACCCAATGCAAATTTGATACTCGTGGACAACTTCGTGCCTCACC
Organism: Lepisma saccharinum; assembly: GCF_977018435.1. Taxonomy (NCBI): domain Eukaryota; kingdom Metazoa; phylum Arthropoda; class Insecta; order Zygentoma; family Lepismatidae; genus Lepisma; species Lepisma saccharinum. The sequence goes on from NC_139252.1 coordinate 10,965,302, forward strand.
TATTCTCGCAGGTGGAGGTGAGGAAACACAACACCGTCATTGACAGAATCGACTATCCAGGCATCACGTCGACGGCAGTGGGAACATTGAAATTATCCAAAACAGACGCAGCATACTACCAGGCGGGAGGATTCGAAGCGGGGACCAAAATATCGACTAAAAGTCACACGGTGCTTTTTCCCATGCGTCTGCTGCCGGGATTCTTCTCGGACTACAAGGAGATCATGTGGAAGGGGGGATTGCGCGTCACGTTTCGAAGAGCGGCCAACGACAACGACGCACTGATGCGATACACCAACTTGAACGCCGACGGCACGCCGATAGCCAACACATTACCTGAAGCGGCCAAGTGCGTCATACGGAGCATGGAATTGAGAATGCCGATCGTAGAATACGAAACAAACTACGCCCTCAAGTACAAAGCAGAGATCTTGAAGAATCCGCAGGTGCCGATTCACTTTCACGGTTACCAGTGCGTGCAGAAGATGGCGTCGGGAAGTCACATGGAATTCGACGTGACAACTCAGTTCAACAACATACAGTTCGACATGCCAGATTTCGTCGTAGTGTTCTTTCAAACCGGGCGCGATAACAACCAGGAAAAAGATTCCAGCAAATTCGACGACTGCAAGATCAAAAACATTTATCTCAAAAATGGACGCAACGAAGTGTTCCCGCGCGAGAATTACAACCTCGACATGACCAAAGACGATTATCTCAAACTTTACGAAGCTTACACAGCTTTCAAACGCGTGACCGAGGGAAGCATGGACATGTACTACACCCCCAGCGAATTCAAAATCCGCAGGCCGATGTTCGTCATCAACACATCTAAGAGGAAGCAGGTGGTGGTCAACGATCGAACCAACATCAAGATCGTCTGCGAGTTCAACAGTCCGTTGCCCGAGGACACCGTATGCAGTGTGATCCTGGTCGCCGAGAAGTCCTTCGTCCACGACGTGAAGAACGAGAGGGTCACAGAGCAGTTTTAACATGTTTAACATCTTTTTTCTTGCACAAATAATAAGAGGCGCCAGCGCGTGCACGTGTGTGTGTGTGTGGCACATCGTTCCCGAGAGAGGTTTACAAAAGTCACGATATACAAACATTAGTGTCCCCGGGACTTGGAAGATTACGATAAAGTGCATTCATACTTCAAAAATGAGAAAATGCATTATTTACTCATCACGCTGTGCCAGCACAACGAATAAATACGCGAAACGTAATCTACCGATAGGCGCGCGCGCGCGTGTGTGGCACATCGTTTCCGAGAGAGGTTTACAAAAGCCGTGTCCGGATTGGCAAGCGCTCCATCCCGTTCTCCCCCGTTGCTCTCGCGTGCACTCGAAGTCGCGTCCAAGTCGTCCGAATCTGCATGTCCCCTTGTAGTACGCCTGTCACTTTTCCCGCCAGGTGTCAGCCCGAACTTCACCCACCGCGCTCTGGGGCGCAAACAAACATGACAATGATTTCCACCTAACTACTCACATTAAAAAATATAACACGCTATTTCATCATTTACGTTTTCTGCATTCATTATCGATAAAATATTAAAATATAACTGAGTTTTACATCCTCTAATCAGTAAATATTGTCTGTACAAAGTGAAAGTTAGAATATGGCTGCCAAGCGCAGCGTCACAGCGAGTTCAAGCGTGCATCTGTCGCGCCTCCCTCCGACTCCACGTCTACCGCAAATTCAGACAACAGAGATTGGCTGAGTCCCGGATGGAACAGCGCTCTAGGTGACATCTGCTGCTGATTCGGACGCAACCCCGGCCACTTCTATTAGTCAGTGTTGCCCATTCGTAGGTTAGCTTCGCCTGTAAAATATCACATGATGAAATATTCTTCAGGTAAGTTGGCAACATTGAACCGCAATTGATGTTACCAGTGTTGTCAACTTCTATTTGTAGGTTAGCTTCGCCTGCAAAATATCACATGGTGAAATATTCTTCAGGTGAGTTGGCAACATTGAATCGCAATTGATGTTACCAGTGTTGTCAACTTCTATTTGTAGGTTAGCTTCGCCTGTAAAATATCACATGGTGAAATATTTTTGAGGTGAGTTGGCAATATTGAATCGCAATTGATGTTGCCAGAGTTGCCAATTCCCATTTGTAGGTTAGCTTCGCCTGTAAAATAATATGTGGTGAAATATTCTTGGGGTGAGTTGGCAACACTGATCGCCAATTGATGGCACTCAACCCGTGCACCTCCACTAATCAGTGTTGGCAACTCCCATTCGTAGGTTATCTTTGCTTGTAAAATATCATATGGTGAAATATTCTTGGGGTGAGTTGGCCACACTGCGAGAAAAGCCTCAAGCAGTGTTGCCAGCTCCTTGCTTGAGGTTAGGTTAGACCCAAAAACAAAAACCTTGGTGATTTTTTCAAGTGAGGAGTTGGTAACACTGCGAGCGCCACCGAGCGCCATTTTCGGTTGGTCAACCGGCTTGATCCTACTACTCTGTAAGTTAGCTTCGCCTGTAAAATATCACATGGTAAAATATTCTTGAGGTGAGTTAGCAACACTAAACCGCAATTGATGTTGCCAGTGTTGCCAACTCCCATTTGTAGGTTAGCTTCGCTTGTAAAATATCACATGGTGAAATATTCTTGGGGTGAGCTGGCAACACTGCGAGAAAATAAGGCTCATGCCTTACGAGAGCAAACCGTTAACATACACCATAAAAGGCTACGCCTCGCTCGAGCTGGCAACACTGCAAGAAAATGAGGCTCGGTGAGATTCGCAGTATTGCCAGCTTTTTGCTTTAAATTAGGTTAGACCGAGATAAAAACCTTGGTGATTTTTTCGAATAAGGGGTTGGCAACACTGCGAGCCTCACCGAGCCTCATTTTCGGGCGTAGAACCGGGCCACTTATACTACTTTCGTGGGATCAAACCAAGAATCTGAAACATCATGCTTGGGTGGTGTGGTTTTGTCATTAATTCATTCTCACTGGTGAGCACTTGCCCTTGGAAGGTAACTTGATGGTAATGGGCGAGTGGTTACTTTTCACACATGGAAATAGCACAAGACTAAGAATTTGGGTTTATGTGTTCTAGTTTAGATCAACATGGATAGAGAAGGATATTTATTACATGTCTATTCGATGATGAATAGTTTCTCGGAAAAGACTCTTAGAGTTGCGCTATGCAGGCTCGCTCATGCTGCCCGATGTTTCACGTTCATCGATCCAAAGCAAAAGACCCAACGTCACCCGTTACACTCTAACTTATCCTTTCTTCCTCCACCTGGTTATTGCTCCCTAATACCAGTTGATCAGCAACTTAATTCCAATCAACCAGGAGGATTGATTTAATAGTGATCTAGCATTCTTTGAATGCTTGAAAGAGTAACGACCGACGAAGGAGTTTATTGCTTCTGGCTTGCTACTTTTCTCTAATCATGGGAACTTGTTACCATATCTCGTGTGAACGAATTCTTCAAGACAGTTACAACGCCGTCCGAATCACTTCTGCATGTGCCCTTACTTAAAAATATTACAATTAAAGATAGAATGATGTTGGAAAAATGGTCAAAATAACACAGTTTGCAACAGTGTACCTTAAAAAAATATAATAAATACGGATCTGTAATTTCGCATATCTTCCTAGCTCGTGTGGCCCTTCACGAATGCAGAATGTCAAATGAATCGAGTTCTGCAATGTTGAGCACCATATTGACTTCACATGGAAGGACCCTATGATATCATATAAGTTTATTATAACACATCTTAATCGGTAAATAACAATAACAAGAGCCGGAACCTGTGGCTGAGTGGTTTTCATGTCGCGTTGCGATGCCAAGGGTCTCCGGTTCGAATCCCGCTTGGTCATATTTTTTTGTGAAGGTATATTCATCAAATTCATCATTTTCATCACACATCCCCATTTTCGCAAATTCGTAGCATATTCTCTCGGTTTATGAAATATTGACCCTGGCAAACCTTGCCAGAGCCTGCTTAGAAATGTGTAGTATAAGACGTTTACAGGAAATTGTAAGAACACGGGCCTTCGGCTAGAGATGACAAGAAACCAATCGAAGGTATAAATATGTGCACTTGAGAGCGACACGAGTTCCTTTCGCTGGTAATCGTCGGGGAAGCAGGAGCTATTGGTCTATTATGTAAACCGATCAGGGTATGCTATCCTTCACCCTTATCTGCCATTCGCATTGCTCAGATTCAGTATAAAACCTAATCATGACTTTATCTAATATTAATTTAGATATTTGTACCTGCCCTTTCAGGGATGTCTCTACCATAAATAGTAAAAATCGGGAGGGGATAAACTAAATCAATCAATCAATCAACAAGAAGTGGAATTTGAATCTCCGATGACTTTTCTTGACGAAAATTTAAAATGGAATGACCATCTAACCAAACCAACTGCGGCAGGAGAATACTAACGAGAAACTCTGTAAAACTATGTATCTCGGTTAAAATAACCTTGTGCCTGTGTATTTAACCATGTCTTGCCAGAGATGAAGAAAATGACAGATTTAGCAGAATCGTTCGTTAAGTTGCAAGAAAGTTTGCCTAAAATCCTAAGAATACTTAAAAGTAACAACATTGCACTTCACAGTCATCTGAGGGTAGCAAAATTTGATGCGTCCCCTTAACTAAACGAAAAAGGCTGAGTACATTTCATGAATCCGGATACTATATACAGCAAATATAATACATGCACTCAAGTAGAAAAAGTAATGTGAATTTCAAATCTGGCATAATTCTTAAGGTTCTGTGATCTCGACTTGAAATGAGATAATTTTGAAACACTAAATGTAGTTTATCTTCAATTGCAAGAAATCACCATCCCCTTGGAGAAGAAAGAAACAAATTTCTGATACGTTTATACATTTTATTCACAACGCCTTGCATAATATCGACAACGTCTTCGAAAATCACAGTTTGGAGAATGGAAACGGCAATGTGTTTTAAAGGGAAAAATGTCCGTAAGTTGGACACTGGTATACTTATTTTTCGTCAAAAATTGAAGGTCCCACGTTCAAATTCCACCTCTCGTTTTCTCGTTATCTGAACACACACCGTTGATACTAGAACAATGTTAAAATTTATCCTGGTAGCGTCTTCACCTTGTAATCAAGGGGTCCCGGGTTCAATTCCCGGTGGAAGCACATAGTGGTTAGGATCCCATTTAAAATTGTAGGCCCAGTCCCGATTAGTCTTATTGAGCATAAAGTGGACTTAACACACCAAATAAATCAATCAATCAATTAAATTAATCCTATGCACATTTTCCTTTCTCTCTACTGTTTTTTGTCAACCTGAATGCTCATTCAGTTTATTTGCAGGACAAAACTTTAATTTTTTTTCTTGTAGGAAGGGAGGGATTTATAAAATTTCAGCCTCTAGACTATCTACTGTTTTAGTGTTTGCCAATATTATAATTTTGTAATATTGTATCTCCTGTTTCGATATTGTACTGTACTCTTCGTTACACCTTATTATCACTCCCTGCAAAAAATCGAACTTCAATTTTTTCTAAATTTTGCAACACAGAACTTCAGATGTAAAATAGAGTAGGCAACTTTGCAACAGTTCATGTTTCATAATTAAACGCTTTTGAGAATGGTTTTCATTCTGTCCAATTCCATGAAGTTATAGTCACTAAAATGGTAATACAATATATGATTAAACAGATATCGTAATAAGAAATAGTACTTTTCCTTGTTTTAGCGATTCTTTTTTCTGAAATTAAGGATGTGGAAACACTGATTGAAACACGGAACAAGTTATTTAAACCAGTAATACATTTACTTTAATACGTAGAATTTGATCACACAGAGCATTAAGATGAATGAAAAGTTCCATATTCTATGTAGCGAAAAAGATATAATTGTTCCGTTCTCTATCTGTAATATTACATTTATGTTTATTTTTCTATTTTAGATGTGGAGCCAGTTCCAAGGGGTTCACCGTATATGATTTATAGATTTGTACAATATGGCGTGATTCATCGTGACTGCAAGGATGGTAATAATCAATAAATCCTTAATTAACAATATTAAAGGAATCCTTTACTTTGCTGCAATTGTAAACTTTAGAAACCTATTGATACTGTATCTTCTATTGACATTTTACTTTATTGCATGCAAATTTCATTTGATTAGTTATATGCTAATGGAATGGAAATTATATATATATATATATCTTGCATTTATATGTAGAGTAAAATGAAATGAATGAAAATGAACACATTTAATAATTAGCTCGCAGTCCAGCCACCTCTTTGTGGTGAGCTCTGGGTTATTTTGAAAGCATAATAATCTATGAAAAGAGCTGGTCAGTAATTGAGGAACTGTTAGAAATTAGAAAGCCAAAATATTTTATTTAGTGTTTTATATAGGAAATTTTCGAATTAAACACAAAGTCGAAACCAATTGGAAACCATCAATAGAAAAAATGGAATTTTTAGCCTCGAATTGACATTTTTGACCAAAAGCATACGTAAACAGCATGGGAAACTACCCTTGAGGCACGAATGTAACATATTTGCCATAAATAAAACAAAAAAATACCATAATGCAGAAAAAAACACACTTATTCCAAAATTCCCAAACAATTACTACTGTTCAATCTGTTCAATCAACTCAATCTGTTTGTTTCGTCGAGATCATACTAATTTGAAACATGTATACGATGATTATGTGGGAGGAGACTTAATTAAAACCAATTTTCAAAATTCTGTTCATCTTGTTGGAACAGCGACGATTTTGGATTTGTTACTATCGACATAAGTCGGAAACCTAACAATGGTAAATTCAGAAATAAAATCAACGAATTTTTAAACCTTGAAACGATATAAAATAACCATTAATCAAAAAATAAATATGACGAAATACAAAATAGAAGATAATTTGAAATTACGAGAGTACTTGTCCAAACCTTTCAAAGGCTGGAAATCAGAGAATCGAGGTTTTTACGAACAACACAAGCGTCAAGACCAACCTATTATCGATGCAATCAGTGGCCTTGGTAAAGAGATTAAGGGTGTGACAGAACAAAATAAAAACCTCATCAATGAATTGGTACCTCTTATTGCTAAAAATTATGCAGATTGCAGATTTTCCTCCTAGGCCATTATCTGGTATCCACACACCTTTCGTACTTAAGGAAGCACCTGTTTAAGCAGCTATAGAAGAATCACAGAAAATAGAGTTGGGTTCCCTGGCAAGGGATTACCTGAGAACCGGAAAATTCGAAAAACGATGAAGTGTTTGGATTGTATCCAACTATGGAGGCTAATGAAGGCGTGGTATTTAAAATTGGCAAATGTAAATTTACATTCGAAGGGGACAACATAAAAATTAATTTGGGTGGGAGAAACAGCTGGTCGAGATATCCTGGTACCATTGGGCTATGAGAGTCCACGACCAAAAAACAACCAAAAAAAAATTACAGAAGATGATTATCAAAGTTACTCTGAAATTTTGACACTCTATGAAACTTTGTACCAAAATAACGATGCCAATCAAAAGCGTGTGAAATCGAGCAGCGGGGATAAATACAAAAATCTGATTAAACTTATCTGGAAACTAAAACCGGTAGTGGTATAAAACAATATAATACTTTACGTAAGGAATATTTATGGGTAAACGATGTGAGAAAACTTATAGATAGGTTGCTGGTTATAGCAGGGGAGGAAAATGCTGCGAACAATAATTTCTATAATGAGAAAATGGGTATCGTAAACATGATTAGTGACAAATTAGCTATTTTTATTGTAAACGATTCTAAAGGTATAGGATAATTAATTAAAATTATCAATACTTTACCTCCTAAATTCTGGAATATATCAGAGGGTCGAAGTTTATTAAATTTTATTATTAATAAACTTCCGTTCGAGTTACACGTTCCTAGTTACCAATATTGTGGTCCTGGTACAAAACTTGAGAAAGAATAGAAAGAGGGGGACAGGGGTATTAATCCTCTCAATGCAGCTTGTAAAGAACATGATATTGCATACAACACATACAAAGATCTGAATGATCGTCATGTGCCTGATCAAAAACTGGAAGAGGCAGCTTTTGGAAGTTTAACAAGCAGAGATTCATCATTGTATGAAAAAATAACAGCGTTGGGTACAACCATTGCTATGAATACAAAACAAAAATTAGGGTGGGGTTTGTAATATAAATACCCTGAAAATTATAATAATAATAATAAAACAACATGAAACCAAAGGGATTTGTATACCAAATAACATATCACTATCTTAAAAATTTTAAATTTAATTCGATTTTAGCTAAGAAACAACAATAAAAGAAGAAGCAATGTAAAACCAAAGGAAATGGAATGAAATTATTACTCAGTACGCCACAATTAAAACGATTGCAAAATACAAGAAAGAAAACACACAGTGGAGTATTCATATTCAGCATTCCAGCCATCCTGGCTGCATTGGGGCAGTTGGGAGCTTAGCTGGGGGTAGTGCTGCTATTGAAAAAACTGTAATTGATTCGAAAAAAAATAAGGCAGAACTAGAAGAGCAAATGCGTCATAATCTTGCCATGGAGAAAAAAATAGGCAAAGGTGTGAAGTCTAGAGCACTCAGAAAATTAAAAAAGAAGAAACTCTTACCAACCAAGATATTGAATCTTTAAATAAAATATTTAAAATTAAACACTTCAGAAGAGTTTTCATGTCTGATTCTCTCCCAAAAAGGTTGTCCTCACTCTGGAGAAGGAGGTGTGGTGAACTTTGACAAGTCCGAAAACGTTGGTGCTCACTGGATATGCTATTATAATCAAAATGACAATGTTTTATTTTCGATTCTTTCGGAGGGGTACCCCATACAGAATTAATTCGTTACTTGAAACATGTTAGAATTCATTACGTCGACGATCGTATTCAAGATTTCGATCACATTCAATGTGGCCATGTTTGCATTACGATGTTCAGAATTTTAAATAAAATACCATTCATCAAATTAAAGAATTTTCATCAAGCTGTATTATATATTAAATATGGGAATTTTTCATCTCTCCAGCGAGACTTCGGTTTTGAAACTACATCTTCACGATGATATTATCTATCCAAAATCCATAGCTGTAAGAGAATTCTACAGTATGTATCTGATTCCGAATGTAACTACCTGCAAGAATACTATATTAGCAGGTAATGAAAAAATAATTATTCCTCCCGGACAGTATAACTTATCTACATTACAATTTGAACTTCCAAACACTGTCTTGCTTTCTCAAAATTCTGCAACACACAGAGTAGAAATTGTAACTACCAATGAAACAGTGGACTTATCTACCATGGGAGAACTTTTAGGATTTGAGAACAATAGCAAATTAGAACCTGGTATTAGGCACATAGGTAAATTTATACCAAAATTCTTAGCTATTGTGACATTGAATATTCACTGTAACATTTCCAAGGTTATGATTGTTAAAGCAGAAGAAAATTCGATTGGCAGTCACAAGGAGATAGGTATTATTGCTACATTTAAACCGAATTCCGAATTTATGGAAATTATCTTCTATTCCCCAATCCCACCAGTCAATTTTCCTTTTTCTATTGATAAAATTAATTACATAGAAATAACAATTACGAATGAGAAAAATGAAATCATGTATTTGCCGGTGCTAATAGCACTGCGATAATAGAAATTAATATTTAAAAAAATATTAAGAAATACCAAGATGGAAAATATTTAGAGTTATGAATTACAGTCCTTCCCTCCAAGCAGGAGGACATTTGATAATTTGAATCAGCCCAATAAAGTGATACAGTATGACATCACGGTGGGGGACGGATTCATTAATCCACATATATCTTATCTGTATATAAAATTTGAAATTGTAAAACAAAGTAATGGTGAAGAATATCCCCTCCCCGGGGCTAATATAAAACTTATAAATAATTTTGTTCCATTCTTATTTTCTCAAATTGATGTCAGAAAGCATGGTACATTGATTGACAGGATTGAATGCCCTGGAATTATATCCACTGCAGTGGGGACATTGAAACTGTCCAAATCAGACAGTGCATATTATAAAGTTGGTGAGTTCGAAGCTGGAACAAAAATTCAAGCAAAAAGTCACACAGTACTGTTCCCCATGAGATTGCTATTTGGATTTTTATCTGATTATAAATAAATTATGTGGAAAGGTGGTTTGATTGTCTTATTTCGCAGAGCACCCAATGATCATAATGCTATCATGAGATACAAAACTTAAAATGTCCATGGAAAGCTAATGAGGATAGTTTACCCGAAGCTGCGAAATGTGTGATCCAGTAAATGGAGTTACGAATGCCTATAGTTGAATATGAATCGAATTATGCTGTCAAATACAAAGTCAACATTTTGAAAAATCCTCAAATTCCGATTCAATTTTATACTTATGATTGCCTTCAGAAGCCCGTGGAAGGTAAATTTGTTGAATTTGACATTACTAATCAGTTCCAATCTTTGCAATATGATATGCCAGAATTCGTATCTGTGCTGTTTCAAACAGGGAGAGATGACAATCAGGAAAAGTATAGCAGCCAGATTGATAATTGTAAAGTTAAAAATGTGTATCTGAAGAATGGCAGAAATGAAGTATTTCCTCTTGAAAATTACAATCTAAACATTACAGAACAAGATTATTTAAAATTATATGAAGCTTTAGTAGTTATAAATGATCGAACTAATATTAAATTATTATGTGAATTTCGTGAAATTCTACCTGAAAATACAATATGCAGTGCAATTTTAATTGTGGAGAAATCATATATTTATGATGTAAAAAATGAAAGAATGATAGAAAACTTTTAATACGAGAGTAATTTATAAAAAATAAACTACGTGTAGATTTTTTTTGTTAATTTCAAAATTTTGGTTTGATGTTAGGTTTATTTTTTTCACATGTGTTGAGTGCAATTATTATTAACTTCTAAACTAAAGTGCCCCCAAGGCAAAGTATGTATTCCACACCCGAGGATACAAGTCTTGTCGTCGTGTGGATCAAGGGCTACTTTTTTTTTATTTGTTGTAATTCATGGTTTGAGCTTTGTATTCTATTATCCTCGAAAAGTATCCTCGACTGTGAATAAAGGAAATAAATATAATCCTGGAATGTTAGTTTGTTTTCCACGGTATCTTTGTACACTCCTTTTGCTTTTTTCGTGACGCTGCTCTCTCTTCTGAATGTATACATCTTCGAACGCAAACCAGCTAACTCAACAATAATATCAATGTTACATTAATCTTATAATTTGTCAAGAACCTTCTTGTTTCGGGAAGGAATTCCAAATCTGTTGGGTTGAGGATAGGAAGAAGTGTCGAAATACTCAAGCATGAAAGGATGTTTAAGATCTTCGTAGACGATAGGTGTTTGTATGTCTTAAATAAAACTATCGGTGTCTATGTACAAAATTGACAGCTTATCTTTATGGAAGGGTTTCATAATATTATAATAAAATACGAAAATGTGCAGTTTCGACAAGTCGAGAACTGTTGCACCAACGTAAATAGGTTTTCTGAATTTTATCAATTTTATATCTAGATTAAAGGTGCCAAATTCTCGTTGTAAATTTTTCGCTATTTGAATCTAGGATCAGATACCAATTTTCTACAGTTATTGTTATCTTAAACCAATTTTATGTCTATATGCTATCTGAAGTTCTTCATAGTTTTTTCACAAACGGCATTATTCATTAGTTTATAAAAATCTTTATCTAATTCTGAAATGGCAGCTGTTCTTTGTCTCGTGTTGGTCTCAATATAAGATTTTAAGCATGGAGAGTGTTTGCGCTTGGGAATTCTTCTCACGTTTACTACCTGAAGACCCTTCCCAATCAAAAACTGGAGATTCTTGTAGTGAACGACATTTCTCTCTTTTCTCTCCAGAGTTATCAAAAACTTGCTTTGATTGGAATCAGGTGGACATTTAATTTCGGGAGCCGGAGATAAATAGGAGAAAGTATCATGCAAATTTTTTGGAAATTCAATATCCACCTCAATGAGCAGACCAAATTCACGATCGTCAAAACGATTAATATCAATTGAAATGGGATTTATCCACTCGAATCCTCCGTAGGAAAGTTTTTGTATCATTGCGAATCCGTAGAGATTGTTCACGTCACCGTAAAATATGTAATTCGATGGTCGATTTGCATCGTATTGATTATCAGACATGTGAATATTGTTTGTCTTTGCTTGCTTTTGCGAACATTGCACCATCCCCCCACGTTTCCCTCTTTCTATAAAAGTAACATGTCCACGTCCGATATCAATTCCAACTTGATCCTGGTCTGGAGCAACATAGCAGACCACGCCAAACCAGGAAGACTGTAGAAATATGCTGGATCTAATTTATAGATATTTATTGCTGTTTTTCTGAATACCTGAACATCAGCAAGTATTGTTATGTCTAATTTGAGATATGCATCGTGATAATCGACGAGAGTATTGCATCTCAATTCCTTCCATATTAATTTCGCATGTTCATATTCTTCATTCGTAATTCCTTTTTTTTTCAGTTGAATCAATAATTCCTTTTGAGGTGGGAGAGTGTCATCGTCAAATTTAGATTCATCGGTTTCATATTCGTATGGATAAATTCCTTTATGTTTAATCAGTTCTACGTGTATGTTGGGAAAAGTAGCTTATGTAACTTTAAATTGTTCGTCGGTAAGTTTACTCGCTAAAGCATCGAGACTTGCCGATAGGAATCTAAAAGAATCTAGAAACCTCATCTCTATTATTTCATTCGTTCCTGGAATTTTAACTTTCTTACTTATACAAATATAACGTTCTTCGTTTTGAGCAAGAATATCTACTTTTTGCGTTTCGTATCCAAGATTCCTAATTAAAAATGGAAGTCGTAATTGGATCCATTGTGATAAAATATTGGTACGAATTTAGGATTCTGGATTTTGAGGTTGCTGCTGTTACAGATTTCACTAATGTAGTTTCCGTTGATATGATTATGGTGAAATACTTTCCGATTCTCATCCGTGAAATGTTGATCACACACCGGACACGTTTCAATGTTATTGTAAGATTGAAATTCATCACTGGATAATCGAAGCATTGGTTTCCATTGGCATAAGAGACTGCCAATATTCTCAACCTCCTCCACCATCCATTTAAAAAAGAATTCAATTACATTTGGTCCGTGACATATGTATGGTTTATCTATTCAATCCTGCTAAACAACAACATATCCAAAACTATTTGGATCATGAAGCTGGTACGGTGTTGTGGAAGAAAATTCGGGATCCGGATCGCAATGAGACAATGTTTTGGGAAAAATTTCAAAGTCTGCGATGATAATGGTCGGATGTTCCAACAAGGCCTTGTACTTTTTAAATTCTTCGAATTCATTTACTTTGGGCATCAACATGCGAGCCGGTCTGTTGACTCCACAGTAGACTTTATGTTCAGCAAGTTTTTGTTTGGCAATTTCTTGATTTTGGAAATGTTGGTAATTACGTTGGTCAAGATCGTTGAATACGGTTAAAAACCTTGTACAAACTTCGATATGTGCATGAAACGTGGTTGTTTGACTTCTGACCAAGCGGGAGAATGAAAAAATTAATGTGTAATGATGAACATCATCATCAGCAATAAGAAGCAGATTGATTTCCACGGCTTCGTTATCAACAATATTAGTTATCCTAACAGGATGCACAAAATGCTTAACTGAAGTAAACGAATAAATATTTATAGCTAATATTTTTCCTTCTCCATCTAGTGCCCTGTTTTCAAACTTTGTTATGTCAGAAATAGTAACAGGGTATTCGATGCCTGTCATAGAATATTCAATCTCGTCTACATATTGTGTGTAATGACTAACCTGATGTGGATTATTTGAACAATGAACCGGGTGAAGTACCGCTAAAATTCACAACATAAAACATTTATAGCTAGTGTTATGAATGTACAGCACGGCTCTCTTATGCTGAATTTCTGCCGGAAATGGAACGTAGCTCGAATCCGAAAAAGGTGTAAATTTGTTTACATAAGCGATTAATCTGTGAGGACTTCCACATAAAGACCAACCTCATCCCTTAGCTTCGAATTCATCATGTTTTCTAATCAATTCACTAGTAAGATTAGAATAAAAAACATTCAAATTATTAATGTCTGCCAAATAAAGAACTTGGTTTTTTGTTTTGTGAAAAAAAAATTCTTGTACCATTGGTTTTCTCATATTTACAGATTAGATCAACATATACTTTAATGGAGTTGTTTTCTAGTTTATTTTTCAAAATATTTAAGATAGATGTTTTAATTTCACTCAAGAAACTAGAAATAGCACAGCCTGGTTTCGAAGTAAAAAGAAAATCCAGGAGTTGGTTGTTGAATGCAGATCTAATCGACTTTGGTCATTAGACATCTTAATTTGTTTGGAAGTAGAAGCTTCAGCTTCAGGATGATCAATTTTGATTTTCATTGTTCCATGTCCGGTTGATGCCTTGCAAATTTTCATGTGATTACTTAAATTAGTAATGCTAATTATTTTTCCGCATTGAGAACAAGGCTTAATAGGTAACAACTGATTTATTTTCGAACCTGTTTCGCTACATCTTGCCCTATGCTTGCTAATGCTAGTTTTGGAAATTAATTTCCCACAAATAACACATTCGATAAAATTGGTAGATGACATTTTTAAAATTTGCTTTAAGTAAATAACAGTAAGACGCATAATCATTTCAAAATTCAATAAGATTCTATTTACTAGGAAAAAATACTTTTAAACTTACGATAATTGATTGAATGTAACTTAAAAGACAATAGTTATATTATAATATTTTTTTCTGCTCTGGAATTTATATATAAATTTTCTCAGCAAAAAATACAAAATTCAATACAAATACAAATTCATACACCGTCAATCTGTGTGAAAAACGATTTGAACTACCTTCAAAATAAAATAAATGTAGCTATTACGATAAAATTTTCAGTTATGTTATTTATACAGAATTTCCGGGGACAGCAAGTAACATCTGATCACATCAAAACTCAATCTGATCAAAATTACTATGAAAATAATCACTTGATACACTTTTTAAACTTAAAATAATAAATAGCATGTAGTTTTAAAACAAATAAAATACTTAACTTTTAACACTGCAACAACACATCCATACTCTTGAAACACTCTCACGATACTGACTGATCTGTAATACGAAAACATTTTAAGCTACCTAAACGCGGATGAAAACATCCGAAACAGTAAGTCAATTAGAAGACACCCATTACGTCATAACGAACAACTTGTTAGATACGGGTCTGCGTAATAACTTGTTGCGTAAACTTTGCGCAATAGTTCATCTTACGAGCCATCGCAATGTTGCGTAATAACGTGTTGCACAACATGATGCAATAATTTACCCTTACAAGCCATTGCAATATTGCGTAATAACTTGTTACATAAGATGATGCAATAATTTAGCCTTAGGAGCAATCGCATTGTTGCGTAATGTTACGTAATTTAACTCGAAAGAAATTATGCCACACGTAAGAAATACGAGCTGAAAAAATCACAGAATTGCAATACTATAAAATCGACAAAAACATCGTCAAAATAGGTTTACCACTGTGATTAAATTAATAAAAATAATAGGCCTCGTACCAAGTATTATTTTGAAGATACGTTATCACCACTACTTACAAAAACATATAAAAAAATGGAAAAATCCACAGGTGTCTGTCAAGTAAGCCAGAATTTAACCGAAAGTAAACCGGAAGTACACCGGAAGTAAACCGGAAATGAACTGGAAGTAGACCAGAAGTAGAACGGAAGCAAATTTGTGTGGATGTAAGTGTAGGTGTGGGTGGGTGTGGGTGTTATGTACTTCAAATCGAAAGAAATTATGGCACTCGTACGAAATACGATATAAAAAATCACAGTGTTGCAATACTATAAAATCGACAAGATCATCATCAAAATAGGTTTTCTATAGTGCCTAAATTAATAAAAATAATAGGTCTCGTACCAACTACTATTTTGAAGGAATATGATTACACTACTTATTACACTAATTATTTGTTCATTCACTGGAATTGTCCGACCAGCGACCTATCTCAAGAATGCGCAAACTTAGTAACTTCCTTGAAGCACTGACAGAGAGGCAAATACGTGGATCTAACATGATCCAGCGTATTCGAAAGGTGTAATAGCCTTTCGAAGCAATATATTATAAAAGCAAACTCGCTCCAGGATCTCGCTCTCATTTCTCTTATTTTACTAGTACACATTACAACGAACTAAACTACGACAACGGAGTACGAAGTTTACGGCTGCATAAGCCTGCAGCCATTTGCGCGGGATTGCTCTTAACAGTGAGTCAAGGGTAACAGTATCGAACTATGACATCAGTCACGATTCGGTCTGCAAGAAGCATCTGGACAAGAAAATCATTCGCCTGCCAGGTATGAACAAGCTTAAATAACTTTAAATTCAATCTTCCATATCTCATTCCTCTTAGTCGGAGCAGGTTCAACTCACAAGTACATTTAAGCTCTTCGTAAATGTGTTGTTGAAGCATCCGTGTGACCTCAGATTCCTGGTAAGACTCGATTACAACATGGTGGAGGTGTTTCAGGTTATTTTTGCAATTGAGTACCCTTCTGTATAAATTGCTTTAAATTAAATTATTTCCCCCTCCCACTTTGGGAGCATCTCACAAAATACATTTTTAGTAGTCACAACTTAATACTTAAGATTCTTCAGACCCAGTAACAATTTTGTATATTCCTATATGGAATACAATCTTTCTTTTCTATTGTGTCGTCCCCCCCAATAAATCTAGTTCTTCTGCATATTTTTCATTCTGTACGTGCCTAAGCATCATTCACACGGGAATGAGAACAATTGCTTATATTTATTTGAAAAACGACATATTAGTGAAATAAATAACTGCGTAACCCTACTTTCATTTGTTCTTTGGTCAGCACGACGAACTTTTGTCTATGAATACGTCACAGACAGCATTGCACGTACAAATAAATGCCTCCCTCGACCAAATCATATAGTTAGCTACTGCAATTGCAGCGAGCCCAGTACAATCACAACCCCTATCACCGGCCCTCTCCCCTCCACTAACACGGTTCAGATCTGCTAACAGATACTACCCCGAATTCTAACTAGGATTAGAAACACCCAGCAGAACCCGACACCAACCCTTTTCAAGATCCCCAACTAACGTTCCTACTACCTCTAACACTACTAATAGCCCTGATAACGTTACAGCAGAAATTCCCAACACTAACATGGCCACTACAATTACAAATGCGTTATATCCGACGCCTTTAAGCGGAAACGACCCCAACTAAGTCGAACCCTTTTCCCTGAAGATAGAGTATATAGCTCACGCCGCTGGATGGTTGGAAGCAAAACGAGATGTTTCCTTTATTTTTAACTGACACAGCTTTGACATATTTTCACGATATACAGAAAAGACCTAACTTCGCGGACTTGACATATACCCAAATCAAAAATGAGCTAAGTGCCCTGTTCCAAGGAGCCTTTCTCCCTGCTGAGCATGTTCAGATTTTCCTAGCATGTAAACAATTGATTACAGAGCCCATTCACGCATATGTTATCGATAAGAAGGCATTGGTTCAACAGAATTTCCCGAACGCCACTTAAGAACATACTTTATCCTATATAATCATGGGACTGAGAGATACATACATTGGTTGTTTAACTAACAAACACCTTGCCAAAACAAAGGAATTAATAGCACACCTACAAAATTTCGAACAGTTATTGATTAATTCTCGCATTTTGAAGGAGAGGTATGAAATTGATCAGGCTATAACGCAAGCAAGCTTGCATCAGGCCTTGACCTTCGGGCCACTTCCTAGCTGTTGTCATGCACAGGTTTGCTCCCCCCTCCCAAGTAATACGCCAATGTAGCGTACAACCAGAATCCAACTGTTCCCCCTCACACCCCTGTTATCAAGTCCAAAGTCCACAGTAAACTCCTTTTTTCCGTCGCAGACAGTTCATCAAGGATACAAATTCTCCTCTCAAGTATCCGTTCCACAGCTTGTTACAACTTCCCAACCAAGTTCCCAAATTTCACACTAGGCGGCGCCTCCAGCTGTGGTCAGCCCTCAACCCACTGACAACACCGCCTCTAGGGACGATGTTAATAAGCTTTCCACGCAGCTTGGAAATTTTAGTCTACACTCTCAAGAACTACTGAATCCAGCCTCATTACTTAATGTTTGTGCTAATGTATTTGAATTCGCGAAGAATGCAAATCAAAACACGCATAATAGGGATAATAGAGTACAAAACAAGTGGAATAATAACTCCCCTTCCTACACAGGAAGTTATGGGGCTAATCAAAGAGGAAAATATAGGTCGAACTCTCGAGGCCAATTTAGAGGAAATAATAGGTTTCAACGTAGAGATCAGAATCGAAATATGTGTAATCGCGACGATACAAATACATCGGCCTGTACTTTCTGTGGTCAATATAATCACCTGAGTTGTAATTGTTATTACAAATCACAAAGAGACAATAGTTTAAACTAGAATCATCTTCGACTTGCAGGAACGAAATCGAAGATATTAGTAGAATGGACAAAGTTCCCATAATTGAGAAAGATGGGTTGTATTACATCAACAGAAGCATACAAGGGAATGAAATAGATTTACTTATTATGTGGGTTCCCAGATATCAATTTACCCCTCCCACCTCATCCCTTCCGAAAGAAAAACCTACAATGTAAAGTCCACAATTCAAAGTGTGTCTGGAACAAAACTGAGAGTGTCTGCAATTGTAGTCCTCCCTATCAAAATTGGCAAATACAAATATTCGCTCCCGTTTAGAATTATAGATTCTACAACTCTACCCCACTTTTAGATACGAATTTTTGCGAACGCAGAGGGGCGAGATGTCGTTAAAAGAAAATACAATAACTCTTCATCATTTACTACATACTCCAAATTACAGTATTTTGAGGTCAAAGTACAAAACTCACCAGGTGTCGCATGACATATTCAACCAAATTGAAAATGCAAATGTGCATAATGGGGAAAGCTACCCTTTCAAACACAATTCAGTTAAATCCACAATCCATAACTTATATAAATTTGAAACTTACGACTACTACACCTAACACTCCTACGCCTGTACTTTTTACCCCATCTGCTTCCCTTACGACACACCATTCAGTAGTCCTTCCCAATGCTACAGCAAACCCTCAATCACCTGTCATTCACATACACAACCCTACTGAAAACACAATCACTTTGGAAACATACACCATATTAGGCGAAATATTGAAATGAAAAAAATTAAATGACGTCACTTCCATTTGAGAAAATTAAAGCGAAGATGTGACAATTTTATTCGCTTGTAATGAAAATAGCACAGTAAAACAACATATCAGTGATAGCCAACAGAAATTTGATCCCTCCCTGTTCAAAGTTAACCCTGAAATCCCTCCAAAAGAAAGAGAACAAATCTTAAAGCTCGCATACGCATAAGCAAATATATTTCTCTGGCCAGGGGATAAATTAAATAAAACAAAAATTTTGGAATATGACATCAAGCTTACAGATAACACCCCCGTGTATGCGATGACCTACCCTATACCCTATCATACAGAGAACCCATGAAACAGGAAATTCAGAAGTTCTTAGACCAAGGTGTTATAGAACGCTGTGAAGGGAGTCCCTATCGACACCCAGTCCTATTAATCAAGAAACCCAATGGGACTTATCGTTTTCTTTCTGACCTCCGCGCCCTTAATTCGAGAATAGCTCCTCTTTCTTTATAAAACCCACATATCTCCATTATTATGGCAGAGATGGCTGGTAAGAAAATTTACGCCATCTTGGATTTGTCCAGCGCATTTTTTAGGTCCAATTAACAGAGCGTTCTAAGGACATTACCGCCTTCTCCATTAACAATGTTGGTAGTTTTAGATATGCTCGGTTATACCAGGGATTGAAAAGATCCCGCGGTATAATGAACCGCGTAAGCGAGCTCGCCCTTAGTGGAATAGACAGTTCAGAAATTTCTATCTATAATGATGATGTCATAATTTATAACTCAAATCTCCCACACATGATTATCATACTGGACAGATTCTTCCAAAAGTTAAGAAAAGCATCCCTTAAAATATAACCTTTTAAGTGTAGCCTAGCCTTTACTAAAGTAAACGTTCTTGGTAACCTGGTATCTCAAAAAGTAATTACGATTTCTGAACATATTATTAAAGCATTTTTGAATATCCCACCCCTAACACCAAATGTTTCGTAATTTTTTAGGACTTGTAAATTTTATTCGGCGATTTGTGCACGAATTTGTAGGACCGACAGAATGTGTATCCAAGCTTCTCAAAAAGAATGTCAAGTTTGAATGGACTGATGAACACCAGAAAAGATTCGAAACACTAAAACAAATGATAACTTTCGCCCCTATCCTCCGCCCTTATGACCCGAAACACAACTCATATGTATTCATTGATGCATGCGCAGAAGACATTGGCGGAGCGCTGTTACAGTCTGTGCGAAGAAGGAAATTGACATATCTGCGCTTACTGCTCGAGATCTTTAATACCAACAGAGAAAAAACTGACACATTTTCCCTTTAAATTGCAGGTGCTTATTATGTTCTGAAAACTATCATTTTTTTTCATATGAATGAACGATTTATGGATCCCACAGACAACAAAGGATTATCTTACCTTCGCTCAACTTAACACCCTAGTTCCATTTTGGCAAGAAGATCACTTTATTTTCAAAATTTTTACTTCGAAATCAGGCTTATCAGCGCCAGTAAAAATGAACTTCCGGATGCACTTTCCCTTGCAAGCTTACGGCATGAAAAGACTTATCCTGACAAGAAGATTGACTACGATGATGATGACGATGCTCTGTTCTTTCATCAAGTATTCCATACAGAATCAGAAGAATTTGATATTAACACCGAACAGCGTAAAGACCTTATTTAAGAGACATTATTGATATTTTAGAAAACAAAGGTCAAGCTAGCAATCCTAGGTTAGAAAATTCTCCTATTCTTATGTACTCAAAAATGGCGACCTATACATAACAAACAAAATCAAAACAGGATGTCGAGATAGGCTTTGCTTCCCCCACGCATTAAGAAATCAAATTTTCGATTTTATTCATACACATAAAATGAATGGAAGTCACCAAGCCGCACAAAAATCATATAATTTAATGCTTATGCGGTACTTTTCCCTAACATGGGGAAATTTGTCTATGATAAGGTTCGACATTGCATCCCTTGCCAGATTTCAAATAAACCACAAGGTTCGACCCCCCCATACCCTCCAGACATTCCCCCCTGCCCCTCTTCCTTTCCAACGAATTCATCTTGACATCTGTGGACCTCTAGTTTCTTCTAAGACGGACAAATTCAAATATTTTCTATCAATATTCGATAGTTGTACTAGATACAACATTACAGCTCGTTTGGCTAATCATGATTCACAAAACATAGCAAGAGCTCTAGTTGAGAAAGTTTTTCTAGTCCATGGTCTCCCGGAAACTATTTATTTAGATCGCTAAACACCCAATTCAAGTTTACTTATACGGGAGTTAGCCAATATTACCGGCGTACAGCTCAAATTTGTAGACACTTGTGCACATTTTACGAACGGGCTAGATAGAGTTCATTTAGCTATTTAAAGAAAGTAATGAGAGTGTTTGTATTGGAGAAAAATGATGCATGGTGTGATTACCTGGTTAGTGCCACGTACAGCCATAATATTACACTCCATTCTGGATGACGACAGAGTCCATATTTTATTTTGTTTGGCTATAACCCAAGAATCCTAGCAGACGCAGTTCTACCTTCGAACCCTAATAATATCTCCCAGACAAACGCACAAAGGCTTGAACTCGTGACATCCATGCGTAAGACCGCTCATGCGAATTTGCAAAAGCGTTTCGAACAGAAACAGTACACAGATTGTACTTCTAGGCAAATACAGCACTCACCAGGCCAACATGTGTGGCTCCTAGATTCCAGTACGATTCCCGGTGTTTCTAAAGCTTTTGTGTCCTCCTATAAGTACAAAGGAACTATTCTTCGACACGTTAACGAGAATTTCTATGAAGCTACTTTCATTGATGGCAGGGACAAACAGGAAACTGATACAATCACGGTTTCTAGGTTGAAAGCCCGCTACGACTAGTTCCATAAAACCACGCTAACATATACACTAACATTCATTAACACTCCACTTCCGTTATCACTCTCTTTAGCCTCCTCGCTACGTACATTGCACATGCTAACATCCCACGCTCCAGCATTTTTCCACGCCTACCCCCCCCCCCCCTCTTCACTTGCCGTGTTCGCAATGCACTTCTGCATCAGAACGAACTCATTTTTATTTTAAAAGCCCAAGGTTACAGAATGCCCTCCTTAGCACCGGAACATTTATAATAAGAATTCCTTCTGATATTTTAATGTTATTTTTATAATTTGCGATTATACGCATAGTAATAGTCAGAACATATCACTTAGCTGATTTGACTCATAAGTACTTAGCGCGTTTATGGTTCTAACTAGCAAACATTTTTTTCTTATTTCCTACTACATATACACTCAAAAAAAACAAGAAATAACGAAAGAAAGAACAAGATGAACGATTTAAAGAACAAATGAACTGCGTAGAACTTGCTGAACTTTTGGCTTTTGGCCATAGCATTTTTTTTATTTACGCTCAGGAGTAAAGCAAACTGCTTCTTTGTAAGCTGCAATGCACTATATATGTTAACAAGTATATAATAAATATAGACAAATGTTCCACCTCTTTCCTTTGATTTTATAGTTCAACTTTTCATAGCACATATCCCATGAAATTAAATACCTACTCTCTCTCTCCATGAACTTTTTATAAATCTATTTGTTTATTCTTTTTCACCTTTTTTCAATATTTCATTTTTTTGGAATAGCAGCGAATCGAAGGCGCTTAATCCTTTGCCCACATTACATTTAAATTCTTGCAATTATTTTTCTATACGACATTTACACATATTGCAGACGAAAATGTCTCGTAATCACTTAGGTCGTTCTATTTACACTGAACTGCCCTTTCTTTTCTCATTTCAGACTCCCACCACAAGATGTCTCCAGCTCATTATGCAATTATCGCGAATATCATCTTAGCTCTTATCGGCATTCTTATTTTATTGGTTTTATTAATTACATCTTGCTGTTGTTCTCCAAAATCACGTGTTACAACACCCCAAAAACTATTAAAGAAACCTTCTATAAGTTCCCCAATAGCTTTACAATCAATTTCACATGACCCGGAGACAACATTTAGTTCCCCACCACCCCCTCTTTTCCCCCCCTCTTTCTCCTCTGATATGAAACAACAAACAACTTTTCAAAAACCGATGTTTCCAACTTTTCCGAAAGGACGTAAACTTCCGGTACCTCCAGTGGGGCCGCTGCACCCGCCCCCTATCTCAGCTTCTCCGGCTATTCCCCCTCCTATTCCGTTTCCCCCGGCGAAATTTCCCCCTGTAAACCTGTCATTCATAAGCAGGTCTTTTTAAAAACTCTCCATAATATAAGTAACCCCGAGCCTTCGCCGTCACTTCGATCAGGTACTGCCTCCCCTCCCCCTCTAAATTCTTCCCAAGTTAATTTTGAAAGTCCTTTGTCTGTTCAATTTATTACTCGCCACCATTTATTATAACTCTGCTCCGCTCCCTTTTTCATTTTTCCTAATTTTTCCTTTTTGGTTGTTTCATTATCATCGCCGCGACTGCTGATGGATCATTCACGTCAATCGGCTGCCTGTGGTTACGAAAGAGAGATCTTTGCTTATTGAAGTGAACGGATGACAATATTGTGGACTTCCATCGCTGAAGGATCCTCTCCCGTCTGGAACGATCGGCTGATTTTTCGATCATCCCGGCCGCGCCGCAGTACTGGAACGTTTTACAACCATCCAACTCAGAACGTCTCCCGCTCCAGCGACAGCATACGCTCGAGATTCACCTTCGTCTGACTGCCATTCCTATGACGTCACGTAGAACTCGCTCGGCGAAGCCCCTCCCACCCCGTGCTTGCTGACATAGCCTGCATCGCATGGCTAATTTCTTAGGCCGCAAGTGTGTTCCAGTGTTTCGGCCTCGTTCAAATAACGTCACGCACACGTGCTTCGTGTGTGAACATTTCGTGTACATCAACAGGTTTGTGCCCACGGATGCTGTGATATATTTTACTGTATTTATATTTTCAAGCCCTGTGTGAGGTACGCTGCTACGATTCTCACTATGATATGGCATTACTTGCTATAGTGAGCCCCGCCTCTGGCGACATATAGTCTGTCGCTTTGCCATAGTGACGATCGCTTGATGCTCCGCCCCACAAAGTGCTTGGCTTCCAGTGTGTACTTTGGACTGTGCAAACAATCAACAAACCCACGTGTGTTGTGCAAAGTTCTTTTCGCTTTGTTATGACCTGTGTTTTCCAGCTGTTATGGTGTCTTCGTGTGTTATTCAAAACTAGTTATATGTCAATACTACACGATTCATTTATATGCCTCAAGAATTCGTTTGTTAGTGCTCCAACTATTTTAATAAACCCTACAATTTTTTTCTACGTGTTTTTGTTCAACGGTGCTCGGCGATATGAATATTTTGGTGAATAGTTTGGTGTATTGGTGTTCTACGGTTTTGGAATTTTAATAAATGTTATTTTTAAATCTAACATTCTCCGACATGGTTGATCGACCATCACAGAATGGATCGATGGACTTAACAAGTGGAATGTAGAAATATGGTGATTAAAAATACGAGAAAACCTCGTCAAGAGATTACTTTATGCTTGTTTATTCACTGGAATTATCCGACCAGCGAGCAATCTCAAGAATGCGCAAACTTCGTAGCTTCCGTGAAGCATTGACTGAGACACAAATACGTGGATCTAACATGATCCAGCGTGTTCGAAGGGTGTAATAACCTTTCGAAGCAAAATATTATAAAAGCAAGCTCGCTCCGGGAGCTCGCTCTCATTTCTCTTGTTTTACTAGTACACATTACAATGAATTAAACTACGACAACGGAGTGCGAGTTTACGGCTGCATAAGCATACGGCCATTCGCGCGGGATTGCTCGGAACAGTGAGTCAAGGGTCACAGTATCGAACCATGGCATCAGTCACGATTCGGTCTGCAAGAAGCATCTGGACAAGAACATCATTCGCCTGCCAGCTATGAACAAGTTTAAATAACCTTAAATTCAATCCTCCATATCTCATTCCTCTTAGTCGGAACAGGTTCAACTCACAAGTATATTTAAGCTCTACCTAAATGTGTTATTGAAGCATCCCTGTGACCTCAGATCCCTGGTAAGACGGGATTACAACAATATATACACTAAAAGAAATTGAATCTGCATATTCAAAAAGGTGATATGTTACATTTGTTGTTTTTTTTTTAAAAAAAATGAGATAGTTACTGGATTGAACTCTGTTGGGGTAGATACACAAGCTGTGCAAAAATGGAACATGTGATGCAGTTCATCCTGGGTGAGAGAGGGGTATAAATTCCGTGATGGATGCAAGAAGGTGACATCTGCAGCACATATCTCATTTGTGCAAGGTTGTATAGTTTGGTAGCCATGATGTCAAGTGGTGTTTTTGGCGGTTCGTTATCAGTACGTAAATGTGTAGTTGTGAAGGTATTTCATTATTAATTCTGTGAATTCTCCGTGTATTTCTGTCTGTTTGGCTGAAGATATTGAAAATCTGATTCTCTTTATTGATGGTTGTGATAATCGGAAGATGAATCACTGTGAGGTGAGAATGCTACTAGCCTCAACAGAATTGGAAATGTACCAGCATATTACACACTACTTTCCAATACGCGGACATTCCTTTTTACCATGTGGTAGCGACTTCGGACAGATTAAAATACTGGTTAGACGGGTGTACAGAATTTACACTGTAGAACAATATAGTGAGTTAATGCTAAAATCATCAAATACCAATCGTTTTTCTGTAATTCCAGTATGTAGGAAAATATCATATATGTTGCATCATGGTGGCCCAAATATTATAACATATCTTGTACTTGCTTTGAATCATATGGAAGACCTATTTCAAAAAGTGATAAGATTTTTTCCAAGTTAGTAAATTCAATTACCTGTTTTATGATTCCAGTATGAAGGGTAACGTTATTGCAAGTTTTTCTTTTTTAATGAAGGACTAGTGTCACATACATTTGCATTGAAATACCGTGCTCTTGACATCAATTTGCCAACTGAAGAAGCATACAGTAAGAGGCTTCCAGTTGACATAAATAAATGAAGACATGAAGAAAGTAGTAAAATATGTTCCACAGATTGACTTCTACGACGAACTTTTACAGTGGACTACGACATCTTAGGAAGACCAATCACACATATGAAATGGAAGAAAGCGAGTAACATTTCAGGTGTTAGCACAGAAACACTTCCATGAAAAAATGCACTGTTTGGAGAAATGTTTCATTTCTTTATTTTTTTGCATTGTACATTAATCTAATGTCATTTTGGTACATTATTATGTTGTATTTAATGACAAAGTATTGTTTGTAATAAATGTTATTTATGTAGTTCAACACACAAAATCATGATCATTTAGAAAAAGGGGATATGTGTCAATAATATTATTGACGTAGTTCAACACACAAATATCTTGATAATTTACAAAATGGTTATATGTGTCCAAAATTTGCAAGAAGGTGATATGTGTCCATATTATTAAGCCAATTTAGAGGGAAACTGCATATTCCAATTTGCCAACTGAAGAAGCATACAGTAAGAGGCTTCCAGTTGACATAAATAAATGAAGACATGAAGAAAGTAGTAAAATATGTTCCACAGATTGACTTCTACGACGAACTTTTACAGTGGACTACGACATCTTAGGAAGACCAATCACACATATGAAATGGAAGAAAGCGAGTAACATTTCAGGTGTTAGCACAGAAACACTTCCATGAAAAAATGCACTGTTTGGAGAAATGTTTCATTTCTTTATTTTTTTGCATTGTACATTAATCTAATGTCATTTTGGTACATTATTATGTTGTATTTAATGACAAAGTATTGTTTGTAATAAATGTTATTTATGTAGTTCAACACACAAAATCATGATCATTTAGAAAAAGGGGATATGTGTCAATAATATTATTGACGTAGTTCAACACACAAATATCTTGATAATTTACAAAATGGTTATATGTGTCCAAAATTTGCAAGAAGGTGATATGTGTCCATATTATTAAGCCAATTTAGAGGGAAACTGCATATTCCAACAAATTATTATTTTCCAGAAGGTGTATAAGAAAAAAATAACACTTACTTATTGGCTCTCAAATATGAATTTGTAAAAGCTAATCAGTTGTATTCGTATCCTGTAAAGTTTTATTTTTGTCACATATTACTTTTTTGCATATGCCGATTCACTTAACATTTGTTAGTAAAGTTGGTGTTACAGGCAGGGAAAGTGATATCATGAAGAATACACCACTTCGAAAACACTCTTATAAATTAACTCTCTTATTATTCGATATTTCATTGTCTTCAGTTGGGAGGGGGCGAACGGTTTCCGAAACGTCTCACTGTCGGTGCTCGTCCCCACTGCCACCTCTCTCGTAGTCACATGTTCCGAAATACAATAATTATACTCACATACCAGTTAATTTATTTGCCAGACAAGATTTAACAAGAACGATGATACATGATTTTGGGCAGACGAATCTAGAGAACATCGTGGTATTTTCAGCGTCGTAATGTACAGGTAAAATTCAGCTCCAAATTGTCCTTGTCAATCTCTCCCAAGTTTCCGTAGTGGATTACGTAATTCCGGAAAAAAAAACACAAATTCAAAATCAACTGGTGCATAGTAAGAAATTATCCTTTTATTCTATATGCACCCTTTGACATATTCTATTTTACCCACTAGACCATGTCTACATATATAAATGTATTCCGGTCGAGGAAGTATTAAACATTCCGCGATTGTACGTAGTATCACGTTATGACTATTTGATACAGAGAAGACAGTATGCAAATACCGTTTGAAGGCGTGCGTCCATTGCAATACCTGAAATGTAAAATCTCATAGAGAGCCATCTGTGGGAGTTCGAAGGAAGTCACAAACAAATGACTCACGCTAATTGCCAAAGCGTACAGTGAAACAATTGTGGCGATTTTCTTGAATGTAACTTTAGCTAAATATTCTATTATACAGCATGGAAACCGTAACACAACAGATAATACAAAATCTTTGTATCGGTAGAAATATTACCTGATCAGTTCCAAACACAAAATGACGAATTTCGTAGAATCTTTAGGCCTCCGGATGGCGCAGTGGTAGCATCGTCGCCTTGTAATCAAGCAGTCCCGGGTTCGATACACGGTGGAAGCATATAGTGGTTTGGATCAAACTTTCATCTGTAGGTCTAGTCCCGAATAGCCTTACTGTGCATAAAGTGAACTTCAAGCAGCAAATCAATCAATCAATCAAATCAATCTTAGAAATTGTGGGTTTGTTATATAAGTACGGGTCATATCTGTTTCTATCAAGTGCCTGTCTGTAACAAAGATTTAACGGAATCGAGGAAGCAAAACATTTGTTGCAATGTATAACCCTAAAAACGAGAACATGTTTTGTTCTTATGCATCACTGAATGCTACCGTAATGGGTTCTCAAAGGTACAAGATCAAGAAATTAAGTACTTAAATAAATTAATGCTAACATTTCTCATGGCATATATATTTAGCTAGTACATACCATCCTAAAAAGAATATGCCCTTTTGTCATTATTATTTTTATCATTATTCTCACTGTTACGTATATTTTAGGTGACTATCATTATTTTAATCAAGGAAATCCAAATAATTTACCTAAGGGAGGGTTTCGCCTAAATAGTTGTAAGTATAACAGTTAATTTTATTCAAACAACAAAATTTTAGACATTAGATATTTTATATATAAAACACATACATTTTTCCTCTAATATATTTCGAAATATTTTCCACGAAGAATAAGTAAGGATAAGTGTTCTGTGTAAAACTTTATTCGATGTACTATAACGGAAAACCTCTCATATTAGTTCAGCACAACACTTTTCCCTCTTCATTATTAATTTCTTTTCTATTCGCTAGTAAATAATTTAAGAGCGAAAGCAACGGGTTGATACATACCACTAAATCCAACCATATCAAAACTCCTCCGACCTTAAATATATACCAAAACCTTACGTTTAAGCAAAGTATAAAAACAGCAAGAAGAAAATACACGTAATTAAGTTAACAAATGAATTTACAACAATAAATAAATCCTATGCCACTTTCTTTAAAGAGGTATAATCTACAATTATGAAATGCTAAATTCAATGCACATTTCTGCAATTGTGCCTTTTGTACTAAAAAATTACAACATTATGAGTTAGAAGCTAACCTGGTTCACAACGCACAGTGATCCAGAATGAAGGAAATGTCGGTCAATATAGAAATTTTGACTTTTCGGTAAGGAGATAAAACATGAACACATCTCTAAGAAGTCAGTGGGGCATGAAACTGCTAGAGAACTTTCTCCCTCAATCAAAAATTTGTTCTTGAATCCGGGGCTAAAAATCGTTGTTCGTCAAAATGGAATGTTTGGGCTACATCTTGTAATTATTTTAAAGATTTCTTAAGCAATAGCTGTTTTTGTCTGATATTAACAATGTGCTAGATAGACTATGAACATACATTTGAATTCAAATGAAATTTAAAGTTTTTATTTATCTTGAGTTAACATAACTTTCGCAGGTATTTCCCGCGACGTTTTCTAAAGGAAAAAATAATTTATAGTATTGTGATAACGGGACGGGAGAGCAATGTTGCTACGTTTTTGCTATGTTTGGAAAATGTAGCATGTTTTTGAGTGTGTGCTCTGCTGTTGATGGGTCAATTGGAAACCCTGAATTAAGCGTGGTCACTTGTGCTTGCGCTGTGGAATAAGAGGTATCGGATTTGGCAGTGACACAGCAATATTTCCATATACTGCCAAGACCCCCTAACACCACCCAATCTTTCATTAGCCCCACCCTAAAGTTTCTCCCAAAGAATATTGGCCAGAAGCAAAATTACTTCGTAAGTCGAAATGACAAAGAACTTAATTCATTTGACTAACAATATCTTTACTTGTTAAACTAATCATATTGATTTAAAACATCCCCTTTTATTTAACAATTGATATAAATGAGAATAAAGAACTGAAAAACAAGAGCGCTCGTATGGTTGAAATTTGTATAAGCAGTAATTCTGTGGCTCTGTGAAGGGAACTAATGAAGCCCCATTGTTGAAGGGTTGACTCAGGCAATCAATGATAAAGTCGAAAAAATATTCTCCTTGCGAGAGTTCGTTCGTCAATGTTATTTAATTGATTATTTGTCTCAAACAGAAAAAAGCAATATAAAGCTTCATAAATGGCATGGAACATTATTAATAAGAGACCCCTCTCGAGCCATGACATTTTTAACTGTGAAGCTATAAAAGCTGCGAAGATATCATCGATGAATATTCAAACTTATAAAAAATTCAATTTTTTCCTTGCATAAATGAATGTGCTTCTTTAGTACATAATCAGTGTGTACTTGTCTGCAGTCTTTCATATTGGGTACTTTAAGTTATAAAACCATTGGAGGAGCATGGGGACAGTTGTTCCCTCCCCACTATTTCCACTTTTCCTGCTGCACTGGGGTATCTTATTGCTGAGCCTTGTCTAATTAGACCCGGTGGTGGTACATTGTGGTTCGGATACTGTAGGTCCAATCTCATGCCTTCATAAAAGTGGACCTAAAAAAAATCAAACTCAAACTTGTCTACTAATATAAGTAAATCATCATCCTTTCCCTAAGTTTTGGCATCAAATCGCCGCTACTGGCTACTGGGTGAAAATCTCTCTCTCTCTCTCTCTCTCTCTATTTGGTTAAGCAAATCGAGCTACGTACAAACCTTCCTAGCGGGTTATGGGTTAACTCACAATTATAAATTATTATTGTATTAATGATTCCTTATGTATGTAATTTAATGTATATATATGTATAATTTTCAGAACTTAGAATTGTCGATGTTATCAATATTTCTGGTATATGTAAAAATACGGGAGCAAAATTGGCAAAAATAGGTCTGGGGCATCTGCCCCCAGGTTCTCCAAAATAGCAGAAACTGTATGTTTATGTTTGCATTATATATATAATATATATATAATAATATGATATATACATATACATACAGGGTGTCGCAAAACTCTTTCAACAACGCTTGGGTGCAGGTAGATTATATAAAAACAAGTAACTTTTCCATATAAAGTTTACCTCGAAAGCGCTTAGTTTCTGCGCTATAAACGCTTGAAATCTATCCTGTACGTATGCACCCCAACACAACAAACGCTTGCTCTGACATAACTACCAGGGGCGCTTGGCAGGGTTGCCACTAGCGTTCTTCGTTAAGAGAGACGACTTGAAAACAACAACTTGGGATTCTTGCCAGAGCAACATCCAAACCATTAATGATACTTGCGATGTTGTAAGAAGCATTGACAGTATTTATAAACTGACCAAGACAAATAATGGGCACACTGAATTTCAAGATTACTTACTCATTCTAAAATATCTCCATAATTGATTGATTGATTTGGTTTATTTTAATTCGCTTTCTGCCACCTTTGGCTAATCGCGAAGATGAGGAAGATATGACGAAATAACAAATGACACCAATATCTATACCAGGATTTAAACCCCAGACACCTGGCGCCGTAGAGAGCTGTGCTAACCACATCACCACGGATGTTTCGTGTATCATGCAATATCAACAATTGCAAGGGAAACGTGAAATAGGGGAAATCCACGAACGAACAAATGTAAACATGATGTGTTTGCTGCCCCGTTTCGAACACGCAGACTGCAATGTTATTACAATTTATTTGAAAATTATTCCTATCTGTGCAAGATTCTAATCGTGTTCGTCTCATAAGGAAATAACTGCAAGGCTCTTTTAATTTAATGATTAATTTGCTTCATTTTACTTCGCTTTATATGCCACTTTGGGCTAATTTGCAAGGATGGGGATGAGTGATGATATAATAAAATTGATGAATGCACTCACAAACATCCATACCCAAGCCGGGATTCGAACCCAAGACCCCTGGCGCGTAGCATGATGTTCTAACCACTCCGCCACGGGGGACTTTCAATTGAATGAAAAACGTCGTTTAGATATGAATAAATCCACACATTAAAACTAATGCTTATTAAAGACCAAAGCCAAGACATGCATACTTATATCAAGCGCTGATCTGTAAAGGGCCTCGTATTGCACATTTGCGTATTGTTTACATTTGTTCGTTCGTGGATTTCCCCTATCTCACGTTTCCCTTGCAATTGTTGATATTGCATGATACACGAAACACTCCGTGGTGATGTGGTTAGCACAGCTCTCAACGGCGCCAGGTGTCTGGGGTTTATCCTGGTCTAGACATTGGTGTCATTTGTTATTTCAGTCACACTTCATGGTGGAGATGCTTTGGGTTCTCTCGTAATTTTGTATTCTCTAGTTCAAGTTTCCTATAAATTTTAATCCACCAATTAAGACTCTCGCTATACAACATTGTACTGTTTTAATCAAGAATAGTGCCCCAACTAACACTTTATAATGGAGATGCTTTGGCTCTTTCCAACAATTTTGTACACTCCGGTGCAAAATTACACAAATTCTAGAAAGTTTATTTCCAGTGCCCAGCATTTTTCTCTTTCGTTAATTAACCCCACCCGTCGAATTGTTTATTAGCCTAAGTTCCAAACTTATACAACAATTAAATAATGCTAAGAATGACCGTTTGGGCCTTGTAATAACGGGGTCTCGGGTTCGATACCCGGTGGAGGCACATAGTGGTTCGGATCCCACTTTAAACTGATAGGTCCAGTCCCAATTAGCCTCACTTTGCATAAAGTGGACTTAAAACACTAATTCAATCAACCAAATCAATTCAGTAACCGTTTAAATTTGTTTATTGAAATAGTGTTATTTCTCTCAAGACGTAAATGAATACTTTCAGTGTACTTATCACTCACCCCTCGCTTTTCTCTCTCGTAAGAACAACTCACGAATAGATCACAATTAGATTGGCATGAAGTCCTACGTAGAATAGTCCCTAAACCAAATCCTAGAATTAACTACTTTGTTCATAGTCACCCCAGTACCAGCACAGCCCTTAAATAACGCTCCTTCAGCACCACTTACTAGATCTTAAACAACTAAAACAGCCTACCCATAATTCATTCAAGATCTTGAAACGCCCAGAAGAGCACGCAAAACGCCTACTGCCACCAATGACCAGATATTGTCATACATTATAACAGGATTACGTTCAAGATACATTGGCTGCCTGGCAAACAGACAATTTTTGAAAACGGAAGAACTGGTTTCCCATTTACAGAATTTGAACGTCAAGTATAATAAATTTAATCTCGTTTAGTTGAAGAGCAAAGAGAAATTAAGAACGCGCTAGCGCAGGCAAGATACATTCAGACAGTGAACTCTCATCCTCTCTTCCCCAGCTATTCATTTGCCATGCACAACAATAATTTTCCCAGCACCGCTCAAATGAACTCCCACTGCATTCCTCAACCTAACCAAATTCCAATGCATTCAGTACAGCAGATTTTCCCACAATATCCTCAAGGACAAGTCTCACAATCGATACCATCCCACTCAGTTAATTCATTGAATGCCTGCTGTGCGGAGCCACAAACCGTGACAAACAACGAAGTTAGTCACAAAACGAATCCTAGCGGTAAAAAAGAGAACGTCATTTAGGTAGATGAGATTTCCACACAGGTCCAACGTTTATACCTGGCCATCAAAAATACCAATGTTCTCAGCTGTGTATTCGATCCAGGTCATTCGCAGTCGGCATCTGGCATTCGACAGAGCTCTGGTCATCATAATCATAATTCGGCTGATGAATAGACGGGTGTAGTTATGCATTGGACTGTACATTGTGTTGTTGCTGTTGACTGAACACTGTGATGTAGATGAGAACTACAGTGTTAAGTGTGCACAGGATTTCACACTGTATATCTGATGTGGACTGTATAGATGTAGTTATGCTGGCGCCCGTACAGCTGAAGTTCTGATGGTAACTGTACAACTGGTTTGCTAGGGAACCGCAGGTAAGTACAGTCCGGACCAAACGTCATGATGAAAGGGGGTGTTATTAGGAGCGCTGACCATCGACGATAGCATAACGGATGGTTATGGATCGATGAACAGTTTTGTACATGACTGTACATATCCGAAACGCTGCACTGGGTTGTGGGATACGAGATTCTGCTTGAAGAAATTGCCGCGTAAAAGTCCGAGGGAGATCTGAAGTCCACTGAGTGGAGCGGTCGGCGTGCATCTAAACAATAGAGATGAGCAGGATTCATCTGGAACCGTGGAAGGTGAGGTTCTCCATATTCATGTGTGATGAGCGTACACGATGATGTTCCTCGAAATGTTGTAACGCGATGTATATTGTTGTCGACAGGACAGGCAACTTGGCCGTCAGTACGCGTTTTCGTTGTCGCGACGACATATCGACGAATGTTGAGAGAGAGAAGAGAAGAAAAAGATGGGGAGATTCAGACAAGATGATTGTTAGGTATGTAGGCAGTAGAAAAATATCCTTGGTCTAACGAGGATGGAGGATTAATAGGGATACAATAATAATCATTTGTGACATTCATCTCGAAAAGTGGAATTGTGGGGAAGGAGGGGCAGCCTTACTTTGAAGCCTGGTGGGCATTAGAGGGGTTGAATGACGCGGCTGGCTAGTCGGTGTAGATGAAATTGATTGTATTTCTATTGGGGTACTTATTTATTTATTTATTTACGACTTTGTTTACAGGGCGAAGTTAAGGCATTAATGCCTTCTCTTCCACTTAACCATTAATTACAGGGATCATTTTTTTTGCAGTAAATTGTATACAATTAAAAAATTAAAAAGATAAATGAAAAATAAAAGAAAAGAAAAAGTACCTACATAGAAAGCATATTTCGTGGGCTAAATGTGTAACGTATTTCTTTCTGGGAATTTAATCTAGGTCCAATTGTTTAGCATGTATAATTTTAATTCTCTTTTGAATGTTACAACTGAGGAGGAGGCTTGGATTTCGTGGGGCAGTCTGTTCCAGTGTCCTGCAGAGGTAACGGTAAACGAATTGGCGTAGAAGTTAGATCTGTGGATAGGGATGGATAACAGAGATTTTTCACGTAATCTGGTGTTGCGGGAGTGAAAGTCCGAAAGATATTGAAACCGCCCGGAAAGGTATTTTGGATCTTTTATTTCTAGGGCTTTGTACAGTAGGACAAGGTTGTGGTAAATCCGTTTATCACTTAATTTTAGCCACTCGACCTTCGCATAATACGTGGTCAAATGTTCGGAATATTTTATGTCGAAAACGAAGCGGACACATGCGTTCTGGATTCGCTGAAGGCGTTTAGCTTGCTCGCAATTAACGTCCGAGTAAACAGTGTCACAGTAATAAATAATAGGAAATAAAACAAGAGATTGGACAAGTTTGGTTTTTATACGTTCGGGGAGGAAGTTTTTAAGCCGGTAAAGATAGTGTAATGCACCGAAAGCTCTTTTACACACGGAGTTTACGTGTTCTCTCCAGGTAAGATTATTAGCGTAATTCCCAGATTTTTAACCGTGGTAGAGAGATTCAAGTGTTTATCGTTGACCGTAAGATTAGGGAGATTTAATTCGTCAATTTTGTTCATAATCTTTGTGGAGCCTACGAGCATACATTGGGTTTTGGTCGGGTTGACGTGCAAGCCGTTGTCTACAGACCACTTGTTGATTTTTTTCAGGTCGGTGTTTACACGTTCGGTTGCATTCAATATTTCTTCAGGAGGAAAAGAAAAGTATAATTGAAAGTCGTCGGCATAGATGTGATACCTACAGTTATTAAGCACCGACGGGAGGTCGTTAATATACAGTGTAAAACGGAGGGGGCCCAGTACGGTGCCTTTAAGTTGCCAAGCATAGCCGAATCTTTAAACATTATCCAAGAACAAATTACCAAGCTAGAAAACCTTAATACTAAATCTGAATTATCCCATTTTCATCATCTCATGGATGACATTCAGAGCAAATTGCAAATATTGCAACAATCTACGCCTACACAAGATGACATACAACTGATGATGCTTTGAGCAATGTTGCAAGTGCTACGGAATTAGTGTCTGTCAGACAAGCTTTGACCACACTTCAAAATACCGTAGCTAATTTACAACTTCCCAGGGGACAAGATCTGTAAAAATAGCAGTAAATCGATTACTCAAATCAGAGGACATCAAGAACATTCAAGCGGAAATTTATGTAATTCAAGATACCATCTCTACTTTGCCTACCAACCAGATATTCAAAGAACTTTATGCATTGTTTGAAGAAATCAGAAGTCAGGTACACGATCTTGCGAGAAAAGTACTAAATTGAAACTTGTAGAAAATTTACAAGAGATTATTTGTAACATTAACCTACAAATCGGTACCCTCGATACAAGTCAAGAATCTGCTATATCAGCTTTTACCTCGCAACTTCATGATCTCAAAGAACAATTTAAAAACTGTATGTTGATGTGAAAATCAAACCCAGCTACGATAAAGTGGTACGCACCATAAACGAATATCAAGAATCGGTATTAAGCAGATTAGATGATCTTGAATTACGTCAATTTTCCACTGTTGAGATAGTTAGACATGAGAGTGTAGCAAATGTACGAGGGCACTGGACTTATGTTAATGCAGGTAATGATTACAAATTGTATCCTTACCCTCAGTCTCATGAGTTTTTCCTTGGTGGTAATATTAAATTTTTAAAATTTGGCTATGTTAAGAAGGGGAAACATATAGAAGTGCCAAATTTCACCATTCAGAGAAAAGATGGTGTGTACAGAGCACTTTAGATGCCTATTGCATATTGGGATGAATCTGCAAATAAATAGAAAATACATGAGGATGAACAATTATCTGGTTTTCATGTGGAAGCTGGTGACAAATTATTATTTGAAGTGAAACAATTATACCCTGAAAAT
Source organism: Lepisma saccharinum (assembly GCF_977018435.1). Lineage (NCBI taxonomy): Eukaryota > Metazoa > Arthropoda > Insecta > Zygentoma > Lepismatidae > Lepisma > Lepisma saccharinum. Next base: position 11,002,408 of record NC_139252.1, read on the forward strand.
AATCCATTTTATGTCATATTTTCTTATAGAACCCGATGTCAAGACAAGATATAGTTAATGAATTACACAGACCATCTCGTCGCAACTACAAACGACTGAGTGTGGAAACGAAAGGAGTAGACAATTTTTTGAAGGTGATCTCTCTTGCTGCAAAAAATTATGCATATTTTCCACCCACACCCTTATCCAGCATTCACACTCCTCTGACCCTTCAACAACCACCTACAAAAGCTATAAGTGAACCAGAGAAAATCGAGTTGGGTCCCTTAGCAAGGGATTACCTGAGTACAGGCAAATTTGAAAAAGATGAAGGTTTTGGATTGTATCCTTCCATGGAAACAAATGAAGGAGTGATTTGGAAAATTGAGAAATCTAGAGTAACATTCGAAGGGGATAACATAAAAATTAATTTAATTTGGATGTTAAAAATAAGTGGTTCTCCTGGATTATGGGAGCTCATCACCAAGAAACAACCAAAGAATTTTACAGATGAAGATTATCAGAGTTACTCTGATATTTTGATACTGTCTGATGCTCTATACCAAAATAACGATGCCACTCAGAAAAGAGTTAAATCGAGCAGTGGGGACAAATACAAGAATCTTATTAAACCTATCTGGAACCAACTCAAAACCGGTAGTGGTATCAGACAATACAATACTTTACCTAAAGAATTTGTGTGGGTAGATGATGTGAGAAAACTCATAGATAGATTGCTTGTTATAGCAGGGGAGGAAAATGCTGGAAACAACAACTTTTACAACGAGAAAATGGATAGACATGATTATCAATGAGCTAGTTCATTTCATTGTAAATGATCCCAAACGTATAGGATACTTAATTAAAATTATCAATACTTTACCTCCTAAATTCTGGAATGTAGCAAAGGGTCGAGGTTTGGTAAATGATATTATTAACAAGCTCCCATTCGAGTTACATGTAACTGGTTACCGATAATGTGGTCCAGGGACGAAACTTGAGTAACAATTAAAAAGGCGGGGCTAGGGGGTAAATCCTCTCGATGCAGCTTGTAAAGAACATGACATTGCATACAACAAACACAAAGATCTAAATGCTCGTCATGTAGCTGATCAAAAATCGGAAGAGACTGCATTTGGAAGATTAACCAGCAAAGATGCTTCTTTGGGTGAACGAATAACAGCATAGGGTACAACCATTGATATGAACACAAAACAAGAATTAGGGTGGGGTCTGTAATATATAAATATAAATACCTTGAAAAAAATATTAATAAAAACAACAACATGAAAGCTAAAGGAACTGTATACCAAATTCCATATCATGATCTTAAAAATTTAAAAAGTAATCCAATTTTAACTAAAAAAACAACAGGAAAAGAAGAGCCAATGTATAGTCAAAGGAAATGGAATGAAATTATTACTTAGTACAACACAATTAAAACTTTTGCAAAATACAAGAAAAAACACATATTCAGCATTCCAGCTATTTTAGCAGCATTGGGGGCAGTGGGGAGCTTAGCTGGGGGCAGTGCGGCTATAGCCAAAACTGTAATTGATTCAAAAAAGAATAAGTCAGAACTAGAAGAGCAGAAGCGTCATAATCTTGCCATGGAGAAAAATTTAGGCAGTGGTGTGAAGTCCAGAGCACTCAGAAAATTAAAAAAAGAAGAAGCGCTCACAAACCAAGACATTGAATGTTTAGTTAAAATATTTAAAATTCGACATTTTAGGGGGGTTTTCATGTCTGAATCTCTCACAAGAATGTGGTGTGGAAAATTTAGATAAGTCCGAAAACATTGGTACCCACTGGATATGGTATCATAAACAAAATAACAATGCTTTTTTTTTCGATTCTTTCGGAGGGGTACCGCCAACAGAATTAATTGATTATTTATAACATTTTATGGTTTATTACAACGACGAACGTATTCAAGATTTCGATCAAATTATATGTGGTCATGTTTGCATTACGATGCTCAGAATATTTAATAAAATACATAACATCAAATTAGAAGATTTTCAAAAAGCAGTGTGGAATATTAGATATGGGAATTTTTCATCTCTCCAGCGATACTTCGGTCTTGAAACTACATCTCCACGATGATATTATATATCCAAAATTCATAGCTCTGAGAGCCTTCTACAGCATGTATCTGATTCCAAATGTAACTACTTACAATAATTCTATATTTGTGGGTAATGAAAAATTAGTATTTCTCCCGGACAATATAACTTATCTACTTTGCAATCTGAACTTACCAACACTGTATTGCTATCTCAAAACTCTGTAATACACAGAGTGGAGATTAAATCCACCAAAGAAACAGTAGACCTATCTACCATGAGTGAACTTCTAGGTTTCCACAACAATAGCAAATTAGAAGCAGGTATTAGGCACATGGGTATAGTTATACCAAAATTCGTAGCTATAGAAACATTCAATAATCATTGTAATATTGCTAAAGGAATGATTATCAAAGCTGAAGAAAATTCAGTTGGTAACCAGAAGGAGACAGGTATTATTGCTACATTTAATCCAAATTCAGAATTTATGGAACCTATCATCTATTCCCCAATCTCACAAGTCTATTTCCCTGTTTCTTCTGATAAAGTTGATTACATAGAGATAACAATTACAAAAAAGAAAAATGAGATCATCGATTTTGTCTGTGCTAATACCACTGCTATAATAGAAATTAATATTTAAAATAAATAAATAAATACGAAATGGAAAATATCGAGAGTTATGAGTTGCAGTCATTCCCCTCAAACAGGAGTACATTTTCTAACCTAAAGAACCGAATAAGGACATTCAGTTTGACATAATAGGGGATGGTTTTATTCATTCTAATAGATCAGATTTGTATATAAAATTTGACATCGTCAAGAAAAGTAATGGAGAAGAATATCCCCCTACTGCTAATGTAAAATATATAGATAACTTTGTTCCATTCTTATTCTCACAAATTGAAATCAGAAAGCATAGTACAGTCATTAACAGAATTGATTATCCTGGGATTACATCCACTACAGTAGGGCCATTAAAATTGTCCAAATCAGAGAGTGTATATTATAAAGTTGGTTGGTTCAAATCTGGAACAAAAATTCAAGGAAAAAGTCACACAGTACTGTTCCCCATGAGATTGCTATTTCCCATTTTCTCTGATTATAAATAAATTATGTGGAAAGTTGGATTGAGTATTATATTTCGCAGATCACCCAATGATCATAATTCAATAATGAGATACAAATCTTTGAATCCAGATGGAACAGCCAATGATGCTAGTTTACCCGAAGCTGCAAAATGTGTGATTCAGTCTATGGAGTTACGCATGCCTATAGTTGAATATGATTGGATTTATGATCTCAAATACAAAGCCAACATTTTGAAAAATCCTCAAATTCCGATTCTATTTGATACATATCAATGCATACAAAGATCAGTGGAGGGTAAATTCTTTGAATTCGATATTACTAATAAGTTTCAATCCCTACAATATGATATGCCCGAGTTTGTAGCTGTACAAACAGACAGGGAGAGATGACAATCAGGAAAAAGATAGCAGCCAGTTTGATAATTGTAAAATTAAAAACGTATATTTGAAAAATGGTCGAAATGAGGTATTCCCAAGTGAAAATTACAATTTAAACATTGCAGATGAAGATTATTTGAAGTTATATGAAGCGTGCAGTGCTTTTAAGAGGGTAACTGAAGGAAAATCGATATGTATTACAATTCAGACGAGTTTATAATTCACAGATCAATGTTTTTAATAAATAAATGAAAAAGAAAATTGGTAGTTATTAATGATCGAACAAATATTAAGTTAATATGTGAGTTTCATGAAACTTTACCGGAAAATACAATATGCAATGTAATTTTAATTGTAGAGAAATCATACATATATGATGTAAAGAATGAAAGGGTGATAGAGCAATTTTAATTTTTATACTATTTAATACTAATATATATAATGCAATATAATACAATGTATTTTTATTTATTTTTATTTTAGACTAAAAAAATTAGCCTTAGGCTACTCTACCACCACCTAACTCAAATAGATATTACAATAAATAACAAAATATTAAAAAATAATAATATTAATATTTATTTCATTTTTTAAAATCATAAACCTTTGTTACATTGTTTAGTTGTGTTATAGTATCCGTATTCTTTAGTATGAACATTGCAATCTAATATTTGCAATTTATTATCATTGCTATTAAGAGCTAATTTATTTTTGTAGTATAGGCACTAATTTGTTATATGCACACCATCTAATTTGCTAGTCAGATGATACGAAGACAGGTTTTTGTTTTCTTTTCAAATAAACATTCTTTAAAATCTTCCATTGTAAGTTATCTTGTACATGATCGACTTACACCCTTGGCTCTTTTAATTTCTTCTTTGCCATCAATATTTAGGCAATACATTTTTGGTCTTAGAGCAGCAAATTCTGTTATTATAGACCCTGCTGCCTCATCTTTCATTTTTTCAGGGATCATCTGATTTTCGAGGCTATATAATGGATTATTTTCTGGATAATTTCTAAAGTTAATTTCATAGAAAGCATATCACTGTACAAATCTGGTGTTTCTATCACATACACAAAACTATCAGTATCCATGTATGCTATTTCAATTTTATCTTTGTATATAGGTTTCATAATATCATAATGAAATTGATACATTTCTAATTTAGCTAATTCTAGAACTGCAACACCAACAGCTATTGGTGCATCAGACATTACTTTGTTATTGGATCTTTCAATAAGAGTTAAATCATCTGTAATTCATGTAAAACCTTTGGATGTGGTATCGGCAATGAGTTTCTTAAGTTTTTTGGATCAGACACCAAATTACACCTTATTCGATTTCTTTTGTTCTCTGTATATTTTCCAGATATAGAGTTAATTATAAATTTAAAAATATTTTTTTCAACTTTAGAATTTGTTTTTATTCGATTCTTTGTATTTTATAATATATTGAGCTAACTATTTTTCTTGGTCAAATTTTAACCCCCTTATGGAGTTTAGTAAGTTTCATACCTTGCTCCAAGTAATATTGCAACAGTCGATAGTGAAGTACATTTTTCTTTGTTCTCAAATAATAATATCAATTTTGTTTCATCTGTACCCGGGACTTTCTGAGAAACGGGTGTCATAGCTAATCCGTGGTGTTTGTCATGGAGTTCAAATGGATATATCAAATCAACTTCCAGTAGACAACCTTTTGGACGATCTTCAGACCAATTTAAGAAATCCCTGTCTTCAAGTTCTTTCTTGTTCATCCATTTGTAATTACCAATTGGCAATGACTGAGTCATCGCATAACCATATAAATTGTTCATGTCAACATAAAATATGCGTTTAGATGGTTTGCTAGGATCATAGTTATTTAAATATTTATTGTTTGCTTTTGCATATCTTAAAGGACACTACACTATACCACCACGTTTAGCAGATTCAACAAACACGAACTGTTCGAAATCGTTGATGAGACTAATTTCAACTTTAGTATTTAAAAGCATGGCCTGCCAGGATAAACCGGGTGTTGTATACATAAAAACAGGATATAGTTCATATAATTTAAATCAACGTTCTCGAAAAGTTTCGAACACATCAGCCAACTGGAGAGTATCCAAAATCAAGTAGTGGTCTTGATAATCCCTCACTGTTTTGCAACCTATTATTGTCCAGACTCTATGTGCATATTGATAATCTAACTCGCTACATTCTTCATCCTGAAGTTTGTTATAAAATTTATCTATCGGTGGTAACTGTGTCTCTTTAAATTTTTCAAAATCATCCATGTGATCATATGGGTAGACCCCTTTTCTTTTCAACAATTCTATCTGATCCTCACAAAATTATTATTTCGTGTGAACAAATTCCTCGTTGGTTAAATGTTTCACCAGAGTAGCCAAACTGCTGGAAAGAAACTGATATGAATCTAAGAATCTAAGAACAACTTTATTTCCTTTTTTCTAATTTGATAGTTTTCTCTATGCAATATATTTATCTTTAGTGCGTGATATAATACTGATATTCTGTGTATCAAACCCTAATTATTTCATAAATAAATGTGCATCAGAATTTTGCAAATTGTGAATAAATACTGGAATGAAATTAGTTTTCTGTATTTTCAAGTTACTTGAATTACAAATTGTATGGATATATTCTCTATTAAAATGGTTGTGGTGTTGAGCTTTTGGATAATCAGAATTAAAATATTTATTACAGTAACTGCAACTTAGAATATTATCATGTTCCTGTTGTTGTTCTGGTGTAAGAGGTTTCATTGATATTTTATGATGTAATTTTTCACCATATTTTTCACACCACTCTCGAAGTTATTGAATAAATATTTGGTCTGCATCTTCACCTCGATACAAATATAGTTCAGAATTATTTTTTCATAAGTGTTTACTAATTTCAGTGTAAAGCCACATGCTTTATGTTTACCTATATTTGTTGTACTTGATGCATTCGAATCTGGGAAACATGTTGCCATTAGTTCTTGTATTGTTTCAAAATCTAGGTAAATTACAAATGGTTGTTTTACCAATGATATGAAATTACTAAATTTTACACTTTTGTAAAAATTATAAGTCCCAGGAGGGTGGAGAGAACAATATTTAATATGTTCATTTAATTTCTCTTCACATGTTTTCCCACCTCTTCCATCAAATTTTGACAAGCATCGATCACATATTGTTATTTTACCATGATTTCATGTTATTTGACTATGTACCAATCGTCCTAGATCCTGTATGAGACAATAGTGTTTCTTGTTTCTCTGTAACATATAATAAATGTATAACACGTGTGCCATCTGCTGCTGGAAAGTGACGCAGTGGATACATTTTATTCTTCTTATCAATACCATAAACTTGCACAGCTATTGGTTGATTGTAGTGTTCTTTATTTTGTTTTTCAAATTTACTAATATCTGAGATATCTACTGGATATTTTATGCCTGACATAGTTTTTTAGACTCTTCTATATATTCAGGATAATTGTAATTAGAGATACGATATTTATTGTTAGATGCTGGATGAAAATGAGCTATGAGACACCATAAAAACGTGTATTGTCTTTATTTTGAATATTTATTTCAGCATTCTTGTTTTTGATGTTGTCGAGTAATTTAATATAACTAGATCCACCTTCAAGAGGGACATATTTTGCTATTTTCAATTCAAGTTTATGGTTTGTATCACAAAGTGACCAACCCGAACCTTTTCCTTGGAACTCTTCTTGTTCTGACTTAAGTTCTTTACAATGTTTTCATAAATATAATACAAAGAACGAATATCACTCTTGTGTAAAAATTAACACACAGGTACGATGAATGTATTGTTCTTTTCACTATGAGAATTTATATAAATACAGAATAGATTAAAATATATTTTGAGAGAACATCTTTTAAGTTTATTTTGAAGTGCATCTATATTTTTTTCTTTCAATTTAGCTAAAAAATTTGGATTATCTGAGCCTTCATCATTTATATCTGATGTGGTATATTTTTATATACAATTTCTTTTGGTTTTAGTTTCTGTTATTATTTTTTTTTGTTATTCTTTTATATAATTTGTATATATATAATTACATATATTTTTTAAAAACAAATATTTGGTTTTATACATTAAAATTTTTAAAAATTTATATATAACCTTTTTTCTTCTACAAAATGTACATGTGTGCATTTTCAGACGTAAAAATTAATCAGAATATATTATACATTTGAGAAAATAATTTTATATACACTACATGGCACTGCAGCACTCATAACTTAAAAAAACAGTAACTACATTTTCAGACGTAAAAATTAATCAGAATATACACACATTTGAGAAATAATTATATACGCAGCACTGTACAGTGCTGTACAGCATTGTAAAATAAATCAAAATCACTATCAATATATCTATTTATCTTAAAAAATAGAATAATTTGTAAACATGTTCTTAAAATATACTAATATATTCTCAAAAAGTAAATTTTACCCTCTATGAGTTGAACTTTCATAAAAAAAAGAACATAATTATTTTTTACACTATAAAAATGGTAAAAATTGGATTTTTTTGATCCTTACCTCTTAGAAAATTAGCTGAAATCAGGGTAAAATAAATAAATAGCAAATAAATGTTCACCGACGAACCATTATCCCTACTAACACCTCTTATCTGAGCTAGTTCGTGTAGTAATAAACTAGAATTTTGACTGCTGCAATCCAGAAAAATACATTCGGGAGTGTCATGAAGAACAAAAACATTGTCTACTAGTGCACTAACAATTGACTGGGCGTCGTGGTTTGGTATCGCTGCGGTTATCGCCTAACGCGTACGAGTCATTCCATGCCAAATCAACACAGATATGTGCAATTTTTAACCTGACCATCTCCGATTTTCATGAAATTTGGGGAGTTGAAACTATACATAGAACTTAGTAACTATGAAAAATTTTAGTCTCGTGCGTCTTGTAATTGTTAAATTATTCAAGGTCAAATTTGCAGAAATTGCATTTTTTGACCCCGTATAGCTATACTAAATGTGCTGCAACTCCGCCCCTATTTCACCTAGGAAGCTCAAATAAAGCTTATTGTACAGGGAATTGAAAAAACTTTCCAGTGATATATAACAAGCCTACCTTTGGACAAAAATATAATTTTCTCACGTGACCTTGACTTTTGACCTTGAATATCTCAAAACATGTCATCACCAAAAATCGTGAAAAATATATATTTGGTCCCTCATGCCATACTCTAAAACATTTCAAAAAATCATTCTGGTACTGCAATGGGATCAGAAGATACAATATAATATGTGTAACTATGTGACTGATAAAAGCCCCATTACATGAACTATGAAGAGTCAAATGTCCCTTAACACTCCCTACAAAATTTTGAATTTGAATTTGATTTTAAAATTGTGGGAACGTCAGCACTTAGGCTATTTTGTTCCAGTCACGTCATACGGGGGCCAGCCCCTTATCATTACAAAGAACAACTCTAACGTTGCATAATTAAAAATCTTAAAATGTTCTGACTTCTGTTAAAAGCTGAGGCTGTAAATGGGCACTCAGCACACACAAGGACAAAAAACAGGACAACACACACAAAATTATACTGGCGATAATGCCAGTCGCCAGAGCCTCGTTAGTCTTTAGTCCAGGGTGCACTACAGGGTGCACTACGTGGAAGTGAGGTTGACTTTTGGGCGCCTATGTGGAAGGTACCAACACTCCCTACAAAATGTGAAGGAGTTATCCTGGGTATAATTGGTCATGAAAGAAATAGGTTAGGCAGAGGGAGATCCCAAGCCATGTGTGTCAAGCGCAGGTCCGGCATATTGTTGACCGCCATATTGGATTCAACGCAAAAATTTCAAAGGAGAGGGGGTGATGTGATATATCAAATCAGGCTAGAATTTCACGAGAAATGAAGTGACGAAGGATTTTCCAACGTATCTTACGCCAGCAAAAAGTTATACACATATCTTTTACTTACGATATATGCACATTATAATGTTGTCAATGTTCCTGTGGGCACACTCGTTGTCGTATCTCACACTCGCATAGAACATTTGGTAATGTAGCATGTGCAACAACATCGCAAGCAGCAACTATGCCTTCTCTCCAGATGGTCAATATCAGGGACTTTTAGTGCATGCATCATTCTCTTCAAATGTTTCTGAAGGTAAAAGTCCTCCTAAGATGTTAGATCTGGGGAATGTGCAGGCCTTTTAATAGATCCCCGTGTGCCCATCAATCTACCTAGAAAATTACCATGAAGAAATTGCGAAAATATCTACATAGTGTGGTCACACTCTGTCCTTTTTCAAAACTCTCGAAAAGTGCCATATCCCGTAAGCAAGGGTGAAAAAACCTGTTCACTTAACAAATCCAAGAAGCCCTCACCATTTAAGGTTCCGTTGTTGAATATGGACCAACCATTCCCGTTCGCCATACATTATATCACATAATTAGCTTACCAGCAACAACCATTCGACTGGCAAATCACAGGTATTGCATATTATTCTTATTAACTTCACCGTGAACATAAAAATTTGCCTCGTCACTGAAGAAATTTTCATTCCAAAGGAAGTGTCACGTAATTGTTTGAGATAATTTTCCCAATATTCTTCACTATTCAACTATTTGGTGAATTTAGCTGATTAAAATCATATGCAATGGTGCGTATACTTCTTTCTCTCTCAAGATGTTAGCGTGATCTCGATGAGTTCCTAACACGTTAGGAGCATTCCGATGCTTCGTTTTTAACACCTCGAAAAGGAGAAAATGGTTACAAGCATGCAGTAATAATTTTTTGCTGGCGTAAGATACGTTGGAAAATCCTTCGTCACTTCATTTCTCGTGAAATTCTAGCCTGATTATATATATCACATCACCCCCTTTCCTTTGAAATTTTTGCGTTGAATTCAATATGGCGGTCAACAATATGCCGGACCTGCGCTTGACACACATGGCTAGGGATCTCCCTTGGCCTAACCTATTTCTTTCATGACCAATTATACCCAGGATAACTCCTTCACATTTTGTAGAGAGTGTTTAGGGACATTTGACTTTTCATAGTTCATGTAATGGGGCTTTTATCAGTCACATAGTTACACATATTATTTTGTATCTTCTGATCCCATTGCAGTCCCAGAATGATTTTTTGATATGTTTTAGAGTATGGCATGAGGGACCAAATATATTTTTTTCACGATTTTTGGTGATGACATGTTTTGAGATATTCAAGGTCAAAAGTCAAGGTCACGTGAGAAAATTATATTTTTATCCAAAGGTAGGCTTGTTATATATCACTGGAAAGCTTATTCAATTCCCTGTACAATAAGCTTTATTTGAGCTTCCTAGGTGAAATAGGGGCGGAGTTACAGCACATTTAGTATAGCTATGCGGGCTCAAAAAAATGCAATTTCTGCAAACTTTGACCTTGAATAATTTAACAATTACAAGACGCACGAGACTAAAAATGTTTATCCTTACTAAGTTCCATGCATAGTTTCAATTCCCCAAATTTCATGAAAATCGGAGATGGTCAGGTCAAAGGCTGTGTTGATTTCGCATGGAATGACTCGTACAGAAATGATTGAGAGGACATATTTATGTCGGGTCTGTTTGGTAGAAACTAAAGGACCGCAAACATTGATATGTATTTTCCGGAAGGGAGGGTGTTAAGGGGGGAAGTTTGTAAAGTGTGTGGCGTAGCTCCAAGGGCTCGTTTGGATCTTTGACATGGAATGCAGTTACGTACATTGTCATATACATAACGCTTCATGTTCGGAAAGTAATATATTCCAAGAACGAGTCTATATGTTTTATGCCCTCCTTGATGTGCTGCCATCATAGCATTACAATAAACTATATTAAAAATATCTTTGAGCATTGCTTGTGAAATACAAAGACGATCTTTGTTACCTGCATTTTTTGTTCTTTCTATACAAAATGGCATTGTTAAGCACAAAAGAATATGAAAGTTTTTCATATTTCTGATGAAATTCTGGACAACATTTCCAGGATGGTAATGATTTCTTAGAAATAAGAGTTATTACGCTGGGCTGTTTTTATGTCAATATTTTCAGATTGTAAATAGAATGCTTGGTGAAGAAGTGCTTCATCATCATCATCATCATCATCGTTGCGACTTTTGTCATAATCGTGTTTTGGTTGGTCAGTGGGTATACATACTCTGCTATGGAGGCCTGCCAGACCATTCTGAACAGAACTAATATAATTTATGTCAAAACTGAATGTTTGAAAAAATAATGCTCGAGGTGCTAGTATCCCTGAGAGTTTCTTTGTGCTTTTCAAATAGGACAGGGCACGGTTATCAGTGTAAACCGTGAAGTAGCTGTTGATTAAAAAGAACTTTAAAGTTTTTAACACATAATATGCACCTGCTAATTCGAGTGCAAATATGAGTAAAGATAATTAAGCGGTTCTGCAACCCAAAATGATGAGAAAATCAGAAAATCACCCCATAAAAATCCCCTTTCTATCTCTGATGAGTTAAACTAACCTACAACTAGTGAGTTGACAACACTGACTTCATCATGCACAATCTATTATGAACTGAAGTAACCTCACTCACTCAATCAGTGTTGCCAACTCACCCCACAAAACAATTATCCCATGCAATCTTTCACGAGTTAAACTAACCTAAAACTAGTGCGTTGGCAACACTTGTACGGTCATGTGCGATCTATTATTAACTGACTCAGTCAGTGTTGCCAACTCAACCCATAAAAATTTCCCCATAAAATATTTCACAAGTTAAACTAACCTACAACTTGTGAGATGGCAACACTTATACGATCATGCTCGATCTATTATGATCTTTGTAAATTTCCGAGGATAGATTACTTATCTTCGAGTGTACACTTCGCAACATCTTATTTGACCGCCTTGAAAAATGTCCGGAATTCGTAAATTTGGCAGCATGGCGCTTCAGAGACAACTAAGAGTAGCCAACTTTGCAACATGTCTTCTTCCTGAATGAAAACGTTCTTGTGATTTTTTTTTTAATTCTTTCACATTCCATAAAGTAAAGATACCCTAGAGCAGTAATAAAATATATGAGTAGACAAAAAAAATGTTAAGTAAAAATACGAATGTTGAAAATATTTCAAGATTCTTCGTTCTGAATTTGAAAACAGGAAAATGTATGTGCATTGTGAAACACTGAATAGGTTCTCATCCAACTGGAAAGAATTGCGGTCACATTTGAATGCAAGAAGGCAAATTTATGATGATTTTATGCGAAATGTTTAGTAAAGATACCTTGCAAAACACCAAACGATTCTGCAAAGTGTGTCCTTTCCTTGGTTCTTGGCTAAAAATGGTTCGAAACTCCGGCACAATGTTGCTTCAACTGAGATTAACGTGTTTTACTGAGCTTTCTGTTAGCAATCCCCTGGAGTAGTTGGTTAGATGACATCACTTTTGTATTTTTACTGTTTTCGTCAAGATCGAAACATCGTATGTTCAAATCCCACCCTTTCCTCATGATTTTTTTCCTTTTTACTTACCGAGTACGAAGTGTTGTAATAACGTAATATAAGATTATATGATATTACTGTAAATATTTATGCGATGCATGCTCAGTGGCGGCGAATAGGTTTCAAAACTGATGGGGCATGTTGGGGGAGGGTGGCAAGGACAGTTCCTTTCCCTTGGTAGATAATGTTAAGCATGGTGCGGGGTCATCTAGCCCTCCACACTCCATAATCGTCGCCACTGTGCATGCCTCAAGTAATGCTTCTACTCATGTTTTTAATCTTTCAGTGATTTGCAGGATTTTAGGAAATACTTTTCCTTTCATTCAGCTGTTATAAGTTAACACATATTAAGAACTTATATGTCAACTTTCTGCATCCGGAGATGCTGGACATAAATGACATAACTTTCAACGGAAATATCCAAGAAACGTAGATAAGCATTCTCGTCCAAAGCCGTTTACTTTCCGAAAAAGATTTTGCAAAGAAATAGGTTTGAACCTATGACCTTCCATTCCATAAGCAAACGATCCCCTTACACCACACGGTTCACTTTATTTTATGCACTCGGTTCGGATCCCACTTTAAACTGTAGGTCCAGTCCCGATTAGCCTTACTATGCATAAAGTTGACTTAAAACACCAAATCAACCAATTCATCTCCTAACAGAGTGAGCCTTCTATGATACTGTAGTCAGCCAGCATCCAGAAATACAGTTCTGCTACGCGTATACCAAAGTGTAATTGCATTTAATGTTGTGACTAATTTTACTATAAAACTACAGATTAAAGCGATAATACTGTCCAGAAAAAGAACCTCAAAGTAGATCTTCACACAAAGTATTTTAATCCATTGCCAAACATTTCAGTTAAGGATAATATATGCTTTTCCATTGACCGTATTTTCGATTCATGGTGAATCTGCTAAAAGGAGCATGTCAAATCTATATATGTAAGTTTTACTAACTAAACTAAACCCACAGCGCTACAGCCCTTGAAGGGCCTTGGCTTACCTACCGACTGCTGGTCTCCCTCCCACACTGTTTCTCCGTCACCTGTTATAGCGTAGAGGTCTCAGACCAGTGTTGGGGTGACGGGTGATCAGCCCGACGAACCCCGAGCCGTTGTTGTAGGTCTTCTCGACCGGGTTACGCTCACTCACTCGGAGCTTCCCAATTTCCTCACGATGGTGGGTTGCCACCGGCCCTATACGTAGGCCGAATAAATTCCGACCAGAGCCGGATTCGAACCTACGCCGTCCCGCAGCGAACGATCTCAAGACGAGTGAAACATAATTGTATATCTTTTTTTAATATATCGAAATCAAATAATCAATATTTTAGGTGTCAGTGAAGAACAAAGAATACATAACTTAAATAACATTACATTTTGCATCCTGAATACATATATGTGATTTGTGAATTAATCATGATGTGTGTGTTAACACAACATATGAAAAATAACTGAAAAGAAAAGTTTTAACTGGAAATCTCCAACTTCTAAGGGAAAATATGCGCAGACGGGACGTCCCTCAAGTGTGCATCGGATTCGTTTTTTAAATATTCTAATATCAACGGTATCTGTTCAGCAAACAAAAAGAAGCAAAAAATGAAAGAGGAGAGGATGTTATTTGAACCGGCGACCTTTCACGCTTGATGAAAAATAAGTACAGCAGCGCCTAACCAACTGCTCTACGTTAACTTAATGAAGTTACACCCTTAAAAACATGTTGACGTTTATGATGACTCCCACCTTCCCGTGTTTCAAGCACATTTTCTCGACAAGTCGTGTAAAATATTTGTTTTTGAGAACTGTTCGATATTATGCAAGGTATTGTAAATAAAATGTCGATTAAAATTTCGGTAACCACCAAACGTCTCTAATTCCCTTATTTTCGTATTTTTCACATTGATACTTACATATTCTTCGCTGCGGGACGGCGTAGGTTCGAATCCGGCTCTGGTCGGAATTTATTCGGCCTACGTATAGGGCCGGTGGCAACCCACCATCATGAGGAAATTGGGAAGCTCCGAGTGAGTGAGCGTAACCCGGTCGAGAAGACCTACAGTAAACGGCTGGGGGTTCGTCGGGCTGATCACCCGTCACCCCAACACTGGTCTAAGAACTCCACGCTCCAACAAGGTGACGGCGGAACAGTGTGGGAGGGAGACCAGCAGTCGGTAGGTAAGCCAAGGCCCTTCAAGGTGCTGTAGAGCTGTGGGTTATTACTTACATATTCTGCATTCGCAAGGATTCTTCTATTTCGCGTTTCGTTTTTTGCAGGCAAATAATCTCAATTTTCGAAATGTGGAGGATTTTTATTTTCTTCGCTTTTGCTTGCGTTACACGCGATATGGCGGTGAAATCTTGACTAGCGTAGTCCATGATCAGTGGTTATGCAGTGTTGCGACCTTCTTCATAGCAAAATATCTAGGTACTAGTATGGAGAATACGTAAGTATGAATGTGGAAAATACGAAAATAAGGGAATTAGAGACGTTTGGTGGTTACTGAAATTTTAATGATATGGATAACAACATAGGCCTTTAGCCTAAAAATAAACTTCAGTCTGCTGACGTCAGAACGCAAGGTAGCAAGAGTGTTGTGCAAGAGTGTTTTGCGATAAGTGATTGAAATAAAACAAAGCAACTGAAACCATTGGCGCGTGGATAGGTTAGTAGGGCCACGCAAAGGTTTCAATAGTAAAAAGGATAGCCCCACGAACCATTGGCGCTAGCCCCACGAACCATTGGCGCGTGGATAGGTTAGTAGGGCCACGCAAAGTTTTCAATAGTGAAAAAGATAGCCCCACGAACCATTGGCGCGTGGAAAGGTTAGTAGGGGCACGCAAAGGTTTCAATAGTTAAAAATATAGCCCCACGAACCATTGGCGCGTGGATAGGTTAGTAGGGCCACGCAAAGGTTTCAATAGTGAAAAAGATAGCCCCACGAACCATTGGCGCTAGCCCCACGAATCATTGGCGCGTGGATAGGTTAGTAGGGCCACGCAAAGGTTTCAATAGTTAAAAATATAGCCCCACGAACCATTGGCGCTAACCCCACAAACCATTGGCGCTAGCCCCACGAACCATTGGCGCGTGGATAGGTTAGTAGGGCCACGCAAAGGTTTCAATAGTTAAAAATTGGTTTCGAAAAAAATATTCGTAGCCCCACACACCATTCTCGGATAGCCCCACGAACCATTGGCGCTAGCCCCACGAACGATTCACGGATAGCCCCACGAACCATTCACGGATAGCCCCACGAACCATTCATAAATAGCCCCACAAACCATTCACGGATAGCCCCACGAACCATTCATGGATAGCCCCACGAACCATTCACGGATAGCCCCATGAACCATTCACAGACAGCCCCACGAACCATTCACGGATAGCCCCACGAACCATACATAAATAGCCCACAAACCATTCATAAATAGCCTTAGAGATACTGGGGGAAAGGGGGAGGGTTATAGCCGCCATCAACCTCACATTGAGCACGCCACTGATCCTGTGCACGTCATGTTGTCGCAAGTTCGTAATCAGAAATGATGAACAGTAACTCACGTTTATTTACGTTCTAGAACTGTTACACAGTTACAAAACCGCGTATTTGGAAACACTGACCGGTTGTTACGTCATGAAACGCTCGCAAATATTTGGTTCACGTAGTAGACGGACATCAAGGGAACAGCTTTCGTGCATTGGAGTGACATTAATGTCGAAAATTACATGATTTACCGGCAAAAAAAATTCAACGAGGTGAAAACAAACTTCCAAGACATAACACCATTAAGCCTTGTCTCCATTATTATGAAAAAATATAAATATGCTGACCAAGGCAGTAATTTATTTTATTAAAAACATAAACTAAACGAAACGTTTTAGAAAACAGAGAAGAGGAAGAGGAAGGGATTATCTACGAAGTAAAATGTAAAGAATGTCAGAGTGTGTACATAGGAGAGTAGTACAGTGTCCCGGGTTCTGCAACCGAAAATGAGGCTCGGTGAGGCTTGCCTTAATGGATTTCTCTCGTAAGGCATGAGCCTCATTTTCTCGCAGTGTTGCCAGCTCACCCCAAGAATATTTCACCATGTGATATTTTACAGGCGAAGCTAACCTACAAATGGGAGTTGGCAACACTGGCAACATCAATTGCGGTTCAGTGTTGCCAACTCACCTCAAGAATATTTCACCATGTGATATTTTACAGGCGAAGCTAACTTACAGAGTAGTACAGTGTCCCCGGTTCAACGCCCGAAAATGGCGCTCGGTGGCGCTCGCAGTGTTGCCAACGCCTCACTCGAAAAAATCACCAAGGTTTTTGTGTTTGGGTCTAACCTAACCTCAAGCAAGGAGCTGGCAACACTGCGAGCCTTATTTTCGGGCGCAGTGTTGCCAACTCACCCCAAGAAAATTTCACCATGTGATATTTCACAGGCGAAGCTAACCTACAAATGGGAGTTGCCAACACTGATTAGTGGAGGTGCACGGGTTCTGCGCTATTATTTGTGATTCAGTGTTGCCAACTCACCCCAAGAATATTTCACCATGTGATATTTTACAGGCGAAGCTAACCTACAAATGGGAGTTGGCAACACTGACTAGTGGAGGTGCACGGGTTCTGCGCTATTATTTGCGATTCAGTGTTGCCAACTCACCCCAAGAATATTTCACCACATGTTATTTTACAGGCGAAGCTAACCTACGAATGGGAGTTGGCAACACTGGCAACATCAATTGCGGTTCAGTGTTGCCAACTCACCTCAAGAATATTTCACCATGTGATATTTTACAGGCGAAGCTAACCTACAAATAGAAGTTGACAACACTGGTAACATCAATTGCGGTTCAATGTTGCCAACTCACCTGAAGAATATTTCATCATGTGATATTTTACAGGCGAAACTAACCTACAAATAGAAGTTGACAACACTGGTAACATCAATTGCGGTTCAATGTTGCCAACTTACCTGAAGAATATTTCATCATGTGATATTTTACAGGCGAAGCTAACCTACAAATAGGAGTTGGCAACACTGACTAATAGAAGTGGCCAGGGCTGCGTCCGAATCAGCAGCAGATGTCACCTAGAGCGCTGTTCCATCCGGGACTCAGCCAATCTCTGTTGTCCGAATTTGCGGTAGACGTGGAGTCGGAGGGAAGAGCAGAGAGGCGCGACAGATGCACGCTTGAACTCGCTGTGACGCTGCGCTTGGCAGCCATATTCTAACTTTCACTTTGTACAGACAACATTTACTGATTAGAGGATGTAAAACTCAGTTATATTTTAATATTTTATCGATAATACTGAATGCAGAAAACGTAAATGATGAAATAGCGTGTTATATTTTTAATGTGAGTAGTTAGGTGGAAATCATTGTCATGTTTGTTTGCGCCCCAGAGCGCGGTGGGTGAAGTTCGGGCTGACACCTGGCGGGAAAAGTGACAGCCGTACTACAAGGGGACATGCAGATTCGGACGACTTGGACGCGACTTCGAGTGCACGCGAGAGCAACGGGAGAGAACAGGATGGAGCGCTTGCCAATCCGGACACGGCTTTTGTAAACCTCTCTCGGGAACGATGTGCCACACACGCGCGCGCGCGCTGGCGTCCAGCACCAAAACATCAAAAATTTATTTTATTCATTTGGCGATTACCAAAACCTCAAAAATAAAAAAATAAAAACTCATTTTTTCTCCACGTTTCGCGTATTTATTTGTTGTGCTGACACAGCGTGATGAGTAAATAATGTATTCTCTCTCATCCTTGAAGGATGAATGTACCTTATCGTAATTTTCCAAGTCTCGGGGACACCAATGTTTATATATCGTGATTTTTGTAAACCTACCTCTCTTGGGAACGATGTGCCATATACACACGCGCGCGCTGGCGCCTCTTATTATTTGTGCAAGAAAAAGATGTTAAACCTGTTAAAACTGCTCTGTAACCCTCTCGTTCTTCACGTCGTACGCGAAAGACTTCTCTGCAATCAGGATCACACTGCACACGGTATCATCGGGCAGCGCGTCGTGGAACTCGCAGACGATCTTGATGTTGGTGCGATCGTTGACCACCACCTGCTTCCTCTTCGTCGTATTGATGACGAACATCGGCCTGCGGATTTTGAATTCGCTGGGCGTGTAGTACACGTCCACGTTTCCCTCGGTCACGCGCTTGTAAGCCGTGTAAGCTTCGTAAAGTTTTAGGTAATCGTCTTTGGTCATGTCGAGGTTGTAATTCTCGCGCGGGAACACTTCGTTCCTACCGTTCTTCAGGTAAACATTTTTGATCTTGCAGTCGTCGAACTTGCTGGAATCTTTTTCCTGGTTGTTATCGCGCCCGGTCTGAAAGAGCACTACGACGAAATCTGGCATGTCGAACTGTATGTTGTTGAACTGAGTCGTCACGTCGAATTCCATGTGACTTCCCGACGCCAACTTCTGCACGCACTGGTAACCGTGAAAGCGAATCGGCACCTGCGGACTCTTCAAGATCTCCGCTTTGTACTTGAGGGCGTAGTTTGTTTCGTATTCCACGATCGGCATTCTCAACTCCATGCTCCGGATGACGCACTTGGCCGCTTCGGGTAATGTGTTGGCTATCGGCGTGCCGTCGGCGTTCAAGTTGGTGTATCGCATCAGCGCGTCGTTGTCGTTGGCTGCTCTTCGAAACGTGACGCGCAATCCTCCCTTCCACATGATTTCTTTGTAGTCGGAGAAGAATCCCGGTAGCAGACGCATGGGAAAGAGCACCGTGTGACTTCTCGTCGATATTTTCGTTCCCGCTTCGAATCCTCCCGCCTGGTAGTATGCCGCATCCGTTTTGGATAATTTTAATGTTCCCACTGCCGTCGACGTGATGCCTGGATACTCTATTCTGTCGATGACGGTGTTGTGTTTCCTCACCTCCACCTGCGAGAACAGGTGAGGTACGAAGTTGTCCACGAGTTTCAAATTTGCATTGGGCGGAAACGCTTCTCCGCTTTTTTTCTTCACCACGTCGAATTGAAGGTAGAGGTCCGCTCTGTGAGGATGAACAAACCCGTCCCCTACGTCCACGTCGTATTCGATCTCCCTGTTCGCTTCGTTGAGATTAGCGAACGTGCGACGGTTCGGAGGGAAAGATTGCAATTCGTAACTTTCGATTTGTTCCATTTTCACTATGCGTGTTATTTACTATACGTTGATCTCCACGATGGCCGTCGTAGTGGCACCTGCGAAATCCACCACCTCTTCTTTCTCGTTCGTCACTACCAACTCTATGTCGTCTATGCGGTTGCGACATACTGGAAAATAGATCGGCGAAGAGGGCGTGTAGATGATCGGTTCCATGAATTCGGAATTGGGTTTGAATGTGGCGATGATTCCCGTCTGCTTGTGACTTCCCAGCAACCCCCCGTCCGAAGATTTAGTGATCATTCCTTCCGCCACGTTACAGTGAACGTTCAGAGTCTCTATGGCCAGAAATTTAGGAATATTGACTGCCGTGTGCTTGATGCCAGCTTCGAGTTTTGTGTTGTTCTCGAAACCTAAAAGTTCTCCCATGGTGCCCAGGTCCACGGTCTCCGTCGCCGACACGATTTCCACTCTGTGCGTGACCGAATTTTGAGAAAGGTACGTGCCTTTGGGTAACTGAGCTTGCAAAGTGGAAAGATTGTATTGACCTGGCGTGACGACGATGTGTTCGCTTCCGACGCTAATTTTGTTGTTGTGATGCGTGACGTTAGGTATGAGGTACATGCTGTAGAATGCACGCAAAGCTACGGATTTAGGATAGACGATGTCGTCGTGCAGCGTGAGTTTCAAGATCGAAGATTCGCTCGTGAGATGGAACACGCCCATCGTATTTAAGATTCCACAATGCTTTCTGAAAATGTTCCACCGACGGGTTATTTATTTTAGACATGTATGCGAGAACAGAAAGGCATAGGTGGCCGCAGTTAACATCGGTGAAACCCTGGATGCGTTTGTCATTGTAGTAGAGGTTGGCAACACTGAGATACTTCACCAACCTGGCAGGCGGTGTGCCACCGAACGAATCGAAAACAAATGCATTGTTATCGTCAATTTTGAGGTAGCATATCCAATGTGTACCAGGATTTTTGTAACTGTCCAGGTTGACCACGCCATACTCTTTTTTCTTCACAGCAGAGGGTAGAGAATCGGACATGAAAACACCCCTGAAGTTTCTTATTCCCAACAGTTCGATCAGAGATTCAATATCGAAGTTGGACAGGGCTTCTTTTTTTTATATTTCTTCAAAGCATCGAGGTTGCTTTTTTGCTTTTTGGTTATACCTTTCCCCTTCTTCTCCATAGCCAGGTTATGACGTTTTTGTTCTTCCAACTCCGCCTTGTTCTTCTTCGAGTCGATGACGGTTTTCGCGATGGCGGCGCTTCCGCCGGCCAAACTTCCAACGGCCCCCAATGCTGCCAGGATGGCCGGGATGCTGAATATGAAACCTCCGATCTTTTGCTGTTTCCGCGAACGCTGCAAGCGTCTCAATTGAGGTGTGCTGAGAAGTAATTTCATTCCGTGTCCTTTCGTCAAGCAAGAACGTTTCTTCTCGCGTTGTTTCTTGGTGAGTAACCCATCGAGGGCACCTAGATTTTTCAGATTGGAGTATGGTATCTGGTACACGACACCCTTGGGCTTCATGTTGATGCTCTATATGTTATCTTCACGGTATGTTATTTATATATATGTTCTGAGATTTTTTTTTTTTGTGTAATTTTTTTCGGTATGTTATTTATATATAAATGTTCTGAGATTTTTTTTGTTCCGTGTAATTTTTTTTTCAAGGATATACTCCACGCAGAGCCCTTACACAAATTCTATTACGTGCTTTGTTTTCTTACCAAGAAGTTCCTTTGTACCCTTGTACACGATTTGAGTTTTGTTCTCGATTAAAATAGCTAGCTTCTCGTCGGATAACATGTTAGCGTATCGATCTGGTAAAAATAGACTGTATTGTGCGTTGAGCAACAGACGCGCCTTGGGACCATACTGGGTAGAAACAATTGAACCGGAAGTTATCGTGTAAGGTTTGTCCACTTCCAATTCCTGAATTTTTACATACTCTACTGACAAATTTAGCATTTGTTTTAATGCTTGGAGGTCACTCATTTTTTCAGTCGTCATATTGAAGAGAAATTTTCAGTGTGTGTGTTAGAGAAATTTAATTTTTTTTCACAATGTGTGTTATTTATATATACACTGAAGATTATTTTTTTTTCACGATGTGTGTTATTTTATATATATTTTTTTTTTTCACGAGATTTTTGTATCGAAGATTTTTTTTGTCTGTGTTAGAGGAAGAAAGTTTGTGCTTCGGAAAATGCGATGATGTGCGTGATGATATCTTCCGTCTCTTGTTTCGACTTATGCCAATCATCTGTGAATCGTCTTCTCCCCTGCCTCGCCTCATGCAGTTCATCTAACCTATTGTTTAATTTTTCCCCTGCGGCCGAAAAAAGAGTGTCGAGATCGTCGCACCTCATGCCGCTAATTTCCCGAAGATAATCCTTGACAGCCATTTCACAAGGGATGCGAAATTCCGGCGTTGATCTCGCTATGATCAAAAATTTTCTTATATCCTCACAATCTCCGTTTACTGCATGTTTGAATATTTTACACAGTAGTTCGTGTGGCAAGTCGGTTATACCAGACATGATGTTTTTTTTTTACTGTATGTTATTTATATACCCCACCCAAGTTTTTGTTTTGTGTTCATGGCTATGGTGGTGCCCAGTGCCGCAACTTTTTCTCCCAGCGATGCGTCTCTGCTGACGAATCTTTCGAAAGCTGCGTGCTCTAATTTTCTGTCTGCTTCGTGACGTGCATCTAGATCGGTGCGAGTGGTGTTGTAGGCGATGTCGTGATCTTTGCATGCGGCGTCCAACGGATTTACACCCTTGTCTCCTCTCTCCAATCTTTTCTCGAGTTTGGTACCCGGTCCGCAGTACTGGTAGCCGGGTAAATGCATCTCGAAAGGTAACTTGTTGATGATGTTGTTCACGAGTCCTTTTCCTTCGGCCACGTTCCAGAATCTCGGAGGCAGCGTGTTGATAATTTTAATGAGGTAACCTATGCCCTTGTCGTTGTTCACGATGAAGTTGGAAAGTTTTGTGCTGATCATGTCCACAATTCCTACCTTCTCGTTGTAGAAATTACGATTGCCTGCATTCTCCTCTCCTGCAATAACCAACAACCTGTCTATGAGCTTGCGCACGTCGTCCACCCACACAAACTCTTTAGGCAGGGTGTTGTACAGTTTGACGCCGCTGCCTGTTTTGACCTGGTTCCAAATCGGTTTGATGAGATTTCTGTACTTCTCACCGCTGCTCGATTTCACCCTATTCTGCGAGGCGTCGTTGTTCTGGTACAAGGCATCCGTCATGATCAAAATTTCCTTGTAACTTTGGTAATCTTCGTCGGTGTAATCTTTCGGCTGCTTTTTGGCAACGAGTTCCCACAGTCCCACCGTACCCGGATACCTGTTCCAACTATCCTTCTCGCCTAAATTAACTTTAATGTCGTTGCCTTCGAAGGTCACCTTCGATTTTCCAATCTTCCAAACCACACCGCCGCCTTCGTTGCTCTCCATGCTCGGATACAATCCGAACACTTCATCCTTGTCGAATTTCCCCGTGCTCAGGTAGTCTCGTGCCAAAGGTCCCAACTCGATCTTATCCAAAGACGACGACGTGCTACCTATGGCTCGACGTTGTGCCGGTACGTCCTTCAGTTCGAACGGCGTCGAAGGAATGCTCGAAATGGGCGTGGGTACGGCGTAAATTTTAGCTGCAAGTGGTACGAGTTCGTTGATCAAATTTTTATTTTGTTCCGTGACGCCTTTAATTTCTTTACCTAGATCGCTGATGGCGTCGATCACAGGTTGATCTTGACGTTTCTTCTCTTCGTAGAATCCGCGATTCTCGGATTTCCAACCTTTGAAGCGTTTCGCGAGGTAATCGCGAAGCTTGAGATTTTCGTCTTCGATTTTTCGTTTCGTCATAACGTTATTTATACACGTCGTTTCTCACAACGTTGCAACGTTTAGAAAGTCGTTGATTTTGTTTCTGTATTTTCCGTCGTTGGGTTTTCTCGTCATGTCGATCGTTGCGAATCCGAAATCGTCACTGTTCCAACAGTGGGAGCAGCAGCGTTCCGAAAATTGATTGTAGTTCATGTCTCCGCTTACGTAGTCATCGTACGCGTGCTTGAGGTTGGTGTGATCTTGACGAAACAAACATATGAAATTAGCGTTGTCGCGTACTAACTGTTTTGGAATTTTGGAAAACGTTTGAGCTAGGAAGAAGCAATCTATTCCTTTGTGACGACCTTGCGTGAAAAAATTACGAATTTCATTTTGATTTTCCAGGATGACATCGTCGAACACAACGACTGAATTTTCACGACAATCGTCGAGTGGCTTTATTTCCAAAGCAAACGTTGCAATGTCCAGACCATCGTACAGTTTCATCAGTTGCTGGTATTTGGATTGCTCCAAACTTTTCGAGAACACGTACAGGTGCCTGTTCTTCCAATCTAACCAATTCGGTGCGAGGAGAAAATTATCCACGAGCAGTGTCGTTTTCCCACACCCCGAAGGACCTACGATCAGACAGCGGATGCTGTCGGGAAGCAACTCGCCGTTTCTTTTCTTTTTTCGATTTTCCGAATCAGGTAGACGTTTCACGACATTCCACGCACTCATAAAATCACTTCGTTTGAATCGATCCAACTCGTGTCCGGAAGTCCCAGCCATTTCACCAAAAGTTTGTCGCCTCTCTTACGCAAAACTTTTTCGATAAGGTACGTGTCGGGGTATTTCGTTTTAGAGAGTTCCTCCTCGTAGAAGCGCCCCAATAAAATTTCACCGCCACTGTCCTTTATTATATACGTGTGACGGTTTCCGGGTAGAACTCGAACCACGGTAAAAAGTTCCGTGCTCCAGTTTCGTGTGAAACCCCTGTCGAACGTTCGCTTCAATTTACTGACCCTCACCTGGTCTCCAATTTTGTATTTTGATTTCTTGGTAGTCGTGGGAGTGTACTTTGGACAGTAAACTGTAGAAATTAAACGCTGCTCGTCGGACTTGGTAACGTCAACTGGCTTCATGCCTATCGTTCTGTGTACCGTATCATTATAGGTATCGACGAGTTCCGGCAGAATGTCGACCCATTTGTAATTTCCCCGAAGCGTGAATCGTTTCCACATGTGTGTTTTCAAGGTTCGATTAAATCTTTCCACGATGCTGGCTTTGATGTGACTGAAAGTCGAATAATGTCGAATGTCATGTTTTTGAATAAACTTTTGGAATACGGCATTGTAAAATTCCTTCCCCTTGTCTGTTTGCAAAAACCGAGGTTGTCTGTCGCTTTCGCGAAAAATTGTCTTGAATGCTTCTGTGACGCACGTTCCTGTTTTGGCTTTCAAAGGTAGAGCCCATGCGAATTTCGAAAACGTGTCTATGACGGTGAGGAGGTACTTGTTGCCCTTGTTCAATTTATGCACATTTTTTAGATTGCCGCTACTCATCTCCACGAGGTCACTTTGCCAGAGGTCATCGATGCCCTTGGTTACCACCGCCAAACGTTCGTAGTTGCGGCGTGCAGGTTTATGCAATTCTTGGACGATGGCTTGCCTAGACATTTTTTTAGAGATTACGTTTGAAGAGAAGCACCAGCGTGATGGGATTCAAAGAGGGTGGCACTTCGCTCGTGTTTTGAATGATCAACTTATCGCCGGCACTCACGTCAAAAACGGTAAGATCTTCGTCTTCGTGTATTTCATATACGTTGCGCGTTTCGTTCCAACGTGCCAGAGGAATATTTCCTGCTTTCTGGACACCACGATTCGATATCAAGGTCATGGTGGGAACGCTAGCTTTTCTGCCGTGAGACCAGTATGAAAATTCATTTATCTGAATCGTGCCATCGAGGAGAAACTTGTAGTACGGATGATAAGGATGCAACATGTACAGTTTGTTACCTTCGACGAACGTGGAGATTCTTTGTTGATTGGGTACGCTGTTGATTTCGATGGCTTGCAGAGAATGCAGTTTAGCGAATTTAGTATCGACGCTAACGAGGTTGCTGTGAAGCTGTCCCAGTGTATTTTGTATGGGCAACAAATGTTCGACGATAGTATCCGTTACTGTAGAAAACGACGGTTTGATTTTCACTTCCACGTTCAACTGCTTGTAGTTTTCGTTGAGTTTTTGTAACTTGGCACCGAAAGAGGCCAGCGTCGATTCCTGCGTGGATTCCAGCACTCCAACTTGATCCCTGATGTTGACGACAATACTCTGAAGGTTCTCGACTTGATTCAATTTCGAACTTTTCTCGGTGAGATCGTTCACGATGCTTCGCATCTCGGTAAACTGCGTGTGAAGATCGGCGACGCTCTGCGAAGTGGGCAACGTCGACACCAGCGAAGCAAGTTCGTCTCGAATCTGTTCCACGTTCGCCGTTTCCGTTTCTAGTCGTTTCAGCATACGTGATATGTTCCTTTTTAAAGCGTGTAATTCTTTGGAGGTGGGGAGATTGGCCACCCTACTCTCGAGATCGCTCAACGAACTTTTGATGTCGCTCGATTCGGATAGTGCCGTCACCGCCGTTTTCAATTTTTCCAAATCTTCGCTCGAAGGCACGCTCGTCCGTAACGATTCCAAGTCACCCTGTATGTTGTCCAGCACGTGATGAAAATGAGCAAGATTGGATTCGACGTTCAAATTTTCTAAATATTCGATCTTCTGCTGAACCGTGCTTAACGTGTCTTGAATGCTCGTTAACGCGTTCGCTTCAGCATAAATATTTTTAATTTCTTCGTTGATCAACTCCAGAGACGCCTGAAGCGTAGCGATGGTGGTTTGAATGTGTTCGAAATCTTGATAAGCCTCCAATTGAATTTTTATGTTCGCAACACTTTTGCCGATGACCTGCAGTTCGTCTGACGATGGTAGGTTCGTCATTGTATCTTCCAAAGTCTGTAACTTGGATTTAATTTCTTCCAACGTGCCGGTGAATTCTTCTTGTAATTTGGAAACAACAACATGCAAGTGTTCTACATCAATATCCTTCACGACAGTTTGAAGTTCAGAGAAATTCTTTTCGATTGCGGAAGTTCGTTCTTCGATTTCGAGTTTCAATTTTTCCAAATCTTCATTTTTCGATTGAAATTGCTGTAATTTGGCCAAATCATTTTGAAGCGAATCCACGCTCAACTGTATATTTTGAACGCTGTCGTAAGAAGGTACGTCGACATAATTTTTTATGAGCGTTTTCAGTTCGGAATCGATTTTCAGAATAGGGTCGAGACATTGCGTTTGGAGCGTAGCGATCTCGGACTCTAAACTTTTGTTTAAGGTCTCCTGCAAAGCGATCAAATCGCTCCTCAACTTTTTAATTCGGACGTCCAACATGAGAATCTCTTCTGCGTGGTCTACACGCTTGGTGTTGCCGAAAATATCGTTAGGCATTTTGGTTAACGGTTATTTATAATAGGATAGACGATTCGTAATTCTACAAAGAGAGGAACGAGTTTGTCGTAATCTCCCAGGAGTTGAACGTAAAGATAATCTCCTGCGGAAACATCGTACGTAATGTTAGAAAGCATCTTGTCGTGCTTGATTCGAAAAATGTTTTTGCCGGTAGATATTTTGATTTCGCCTACGTTTTCCGGATTCACGGTGATTTGAAGTTTCCCACCGATCGGAATTTCGTAAAAATGTAAATTGTTGTTGAAGATGTAAAAAGTTTTGCCGACGTCTTCATCCAATTTCGTCCAAATGCTGTTGAGATGAATAATCAACAGACCGTTGAGTTTAGGTAACACGGAAGGTAAGACTTCATGATCTGGTATGGACGGTGCAGTTTCCATGATGATTTTTTTTTTGAAACCGAACAAGTTCATAGGCATGCTGGTTTATTTGCACTGTGTGCAATTCTTATTTATTTCTAAACGACGATGTCCCCAAGGCAATGTGTGGATTCCACACTCGAGGACGCACCTCTTGTCGTCGTTGGGATCCAGGGCAATCTTCCTCACCTTGTTGGTGGTCAACACATGGTCGACGCTCTGGATGCGCTGTTCTGCTCTTAGAACCGACGACCTGGTTTTGAGGCAATCCACGAAGTCCTCGAATGTGAGATGCTCCCGAACCACCTGTCTGCCGACACCCTTGGCCTTTTTGGTAACGCTGCCCTCGGCTTTGATGGTATAGGCCTTGGCGCGAAGACCTGCAAACTCGAGAATCACGTCTCCGTCCTTCTCATCTTTGAGTTTGCCAGGCTCTTTTTTGTTGCGGGCCAGGATGCCGTACTGGTTCGGCTGGGGATAGCCCGAGGTGTCGAAGAGGTTAACCAAAGATGGAACTCTGGCTATATCCCCGTATGCGTCGGCTGTGCGAACGTGGTACACCAAGCTGTCCGTGTCCGTGTAGAGAAGCGAGATGTTGTGGCCGTAGTGTGGACGTAATATATCGTAGTACGTCTCGAACATGTGGAGCTTGCTCAGATCCAGAACAGTGGCTCCGACGTAGATGGGCTTGGTGAGCCTCACCACACCTTGCCTCATGTGAATCAGAGCCAGCTGCTCGTTGTAGATTGTTCGAGACTTGAACAATGGACTCGCGACAAGCTGACGACATAGCTCTTTCCTCGTCACCAATTTTATGTCCACGCGATTCCGTACATTCTCCATGGTCTTGCCAAACACCGCATTATTCATGAGCTTGAAGAAATCCTTATCAAGCTCGGACTCGGCTTTTTTGCGGTGTTCAGTGTTGACATCAATATATGGACGCAACCACGGAGAATGCTCGAACTTGAGGATGCGGTGAACTGCGTGGACCGTGACCCCTCGCTGCATCAACCACCGGAGATTCTGGTAGTGCAGAACGTAATTCTTCTTGGGTTCGAAATCCATGACGAGCTTCGTCTGGTTGGAATCGGGTGGACACTTGAACTCGGGTGCAGGGGGGAGATCGCAGAACAAATCCTGCAGCTTCTCGGAGAACTCAAGGTCCACCTCGGCGAAGAACCCATGTTCCGAATCGTCGAAACCTTTAACGTCGAAGTTGGAAGGGTCAGCCCACTCGAACCCTCTAAAGGGGAGTGGCTGCATCATGGAGTGCCCGTACAAGTTATTCACGTCCGTGTGCATGATGTAGCTTGACGGTTGGGTGGAGTCGTAGCCAGTAGCCATGTGATGGTTGTTGGCGCGCGCGTGCCGTTGCGACACCTGGACCATGCCACCCCGCACGGTACGTTCCACAAACAGTACCATGTCCACGTCCGAAAGAAGCTCCAGCTCGATTTTCGTCACCAGAAACATGGCCGACCACGCCAGTCCGGGGAGACTATAGAAGTAGGCGGGATCCAGGTGGTAGATTTTCATTGCAGTCGCACGGAACGTCTGGAACACGTCGGCGAGGAGCGTCACATCAAGTCTGAGGTAGGCATTGTGGTAGTCCTCGAAAGTTCGACAACCTAGCTCGCGCCACATGGACTGGGCGTGATGATATTCTTCGTCGGTGATGTTTGAGCCTCGTAGCTGACTGTAGAACTTCGCCTGGGGAGGTAGCGACGTCTCCGCAAACTTGGTAGAGTCGGTGACGTATTCGTAGGGGTAGACCCCCTTACGCGTGAAGAGACCGGGGTCCAAGTTTGGAAAATTCGCAGAGGTGATGCGCATTTGTTCGTTGCTCAGCTTTTTCGTCAGGGCATCGAGGCTGGCCGGGAGGAACCTCAGGGAGTCGAGGAAGCGAAGCTCGACGGTAGAGCCGGATTCTGGGATCGACACTCGCTTGCTCACACTGATGTAACGCTCCTCGTTCTGGGCCAGGACGTTAATTCGCATGTCGTCGTACCCAAGATGCTTGATCAGGTGGTGAAAGTCGTATCCCGAGCCATTGTGAAAAAACACAGGGATAAAGTACGGGTCCCGGGCCATGAGGTTGCATCCGTTGCACCAAGGACCTACATACCTACCGTTAAAGTGATCGTGGTGATGGACTTTACGGTTGTTGGCGGTGTACTCCTTAACGCAGACAGGGCAAGCGATGGCCTCGTCGTGTCTACGTTGATCGTCGGGGGACAGTGGGAGCATAGACTTGGGGGCCAACAGTACCTTCCCTATCTCGATGGCCTCGACAACCATCCTCACGAGGAAGTGTTTGGCTGCGTTGGAACCACAGTACACGTAGGGCTCGGCGATGATGTGTTGGTCTCGTCGCACCACAACGTATGCGAAACTGGATGCCTCGTGAAGTTGGTAAGGGGTGGTGGAGGAAACTTCGGGATCGGGATCGCAAGTGGACAGGGGTTTGAGGAAGGCCTCGAAATCCGCGATGATGATAGCAGGGTGCTCTACCATGGCACTGTGCATGTGGAAATGCTCCACGGTGCCAGGTTTGGGCAAAACTGCCACCCCCGGTTCGTTGGCATTGCAATAAAGTTTGTGGCGAGCGAGCTTCTCGGCAGCGATGTTGTGACCTCTGATGCGCTGGTAATCCTGCCGTTCTCGATTACGAAATATAGACAAGCACCTGGGACAAACTTCTATGTGGGTTTTGTCTTTGCTCCGTTGGCTTGAAACAAGTCTAGAAAGGGAACGGATGAGGGTGTAGTGATAGCGAGTTTCATCCTTGATGAGCAGAAGGTGAATTTCCTGCGCACCGTCGTCGTCTACGTCGCTCACCCGAATAGGGTACACCACATCTTTGCCGGTGAGGCCATAAACATTGATAGCCAACCGAGGGTTGTGTGTGCGGACCTCGAACTTACGAATGTCCGAAAGCTCCACCGGGTAGTCGATCCCAGCCATCGCATCTTCCAGCTCTGGCTCGTAGGGTAGGTAGTGGTTAACTCGGTGTGGTTGTTTTTTCCGGTCGACAGGGTGTAATGCTGCAAGCACCGACCAGACGAAGCACTTGGCGTCACTGTTCTGAATATTCAGGACGGCCTTCTTTGCCTCAATAGCTTTTGGTAAGGGGACGTAGCTGGAGGCGGAGAGAGGCACAAACTTGCAAAGTTTGACGCGCAGTTCGTGAGGCTCACCACACAGCGAACCCCCCGAGCCCTTGGCTTGATGTTCTTCTTGCTTTGCCACCAGCTCCTCGACAAACTTGTTGTAGATGACCTCTAGGTTTTCGACATCCGCCAGATGCAGCGTCTTCGCCTTGGTGTTGTGGCAGAAGCTGTAAATTTCGTCAGACGGCTTCTTGTACCGGCAACGTAGCGATGCGTAGAATTTGATGGAGTGCGTTGCAAGCGCATCGCCGAGGATGGAAATAATTTGGGCTTGCACGTTCTCCAAAAAGCTACGCACGTCGCATGAGTCCTCCGAAGTAAGGGGAAAGTCCTCTAACAAGCGCTCGAAAGCAGACTGGCTCGCTTTTATCGCAGGCTTGACGCGTTTGGCGGGTGGTGCATTGATGGAGGCTGCTTCTGCCTTCCTCTTGGTGGAGGTCGAAGGCTGGGCCCCAGATGTATTTTTGCTTAGACAAATAAGCTTATGCTTCTTGGCATACGCAATTGTAATGTGTTTATTGCATCCGGAACACAGTTCGGTGGCAGCCAAATGCTTGCCTGGCACGCAGGTGCGACAATGTCTTGCAAAATTTTTGCTTGATATGGTTGTTTTGCACACAGGGCAACTTTTCATGGAGCGCATTTTTTTCGGGGTATGTTTATTTATATGTGATCGGTTGGTGGTAGAGTGTTGTCTTCCTCAAATATGTGCTTTAATCAACCCTATAAAAAAATTAAAAAAATATATAAGAAAAATATGATTGTAGATAGAAAAAAAATAAATATTGTATGCATGTGTAATTCTATTTAGCTTATTTTTGCTAGACACAAATCTTCTTCAGATTTTATTGCCCACTAATATATTTTTCTACCAATCTAATAGAGGTGTGAAACTATGAAAATGTTCTGAGACAATCTTCTCTAGAACATTCTTCCCCAAAGCTAATGTTAACAACCTGTTGTAACCTAAGCATCGTGTGTATTGCATCCGGCGAAGCCACGCTAACGCCCAAGCAGCTCGCTATTATGTACCTGCACGCTCCGGATGTGCTGACGATCTTCCATCCCAGCTCGCTGTTGTGTGCCTGCATGCTCCGGTTATCTCGCTCGCTCTGAAACAAAATATAAACAAAACAAATTGTATACACCCAAGCGACCCGCTATTATGTACTTGCACGCTCCAGATGTTGCGGGGTGGGTGTACTGACGAGGCTCACCGTTGTGTAACTTTCGTCGTCCCAAGGCCTACGTATTGTTGATAGCACACGCAGAGAGGAGAGGGAGCAAAATTGTAGTTTTTCTAGATGTGTTTGCGCCATAATACAGAAATAATAAGAGGCGCGCGCGCGCGTGTGTGGCACATCGTTCCCGAGAGAGGTTTACAAAAGTCACGATATACAAACATTGGTGTCCCCGGGACTTGGAAGATTACGATAAAATGCATTCGTACTTCAAAAATGAGAAAATGCATTATTTACTCATCACGCTGTGTCAGCGCAACGAATAAATGCGCGAAACGTAATCTACCGATAGGCGCGCGCGCGCGTGTGTGGCACATCGTTCCCGAGAGAGGTTTACAAAAGCCGTGTCCGGATTGGCAAGCGCTCCATCCTGTTCTCTCCCGTTGCTCTCGCGTGCACTCGAAGTCGCGTCCAAGTCGTCCGAATCTGCATGTCCCCTTGTAGTACGGCTGTCACTTTTCCCGCCAGGTGTCAGCCCGAACTTCACCCACCGCGCTCTGGGGCGCAAACAAACATGACAATGATTTCCACCTAACTACTCACATTAAAAATATAACACGCT
Source organism: Lepisma saccharinum (assembly GCF_977018435.1). Taxonomy (NCBI): domain Eukaryota; kingdom Metazoa; phylum Arthropoda; class Insecta; order Zygentoma; family Lepismatidae; genus Lepisma; species Lepisma saccharinum. The sequence goes on from NC_139252.1 coordinate 11,035,257, forward strand.
ATTTCATCATTTACGTTTTCTGCATTCAGTATTATCGATAAAATATTAAAATATAACTGAGTTTTACATCCTCTAATCAGTAAATGTTGTCTGTACAAAGTGAAAGTTAGAATATGGCTGCCAAGCGCAGCGTCACAGCGAGTTCAAGCGTGCATCTGTCGCGCCTCTCTGCTCTTCCCTCCGACTCCACGTCTACCGCAAATTCGGACAACAGAGATTGGCTGAGTCCCGGATGGAACAGCGCTCTAGGTGACATCTGCTGCTGATTCGGACGCAGCCCTGGCCACTTCTATTAGTCAGTGTTGCCAACTCCTATTTGTAGGTTAGCTTCGCCTGTAAAATATCACATGATGAAATATTCTTCAGGTAAGTTGGCAACATTGAACCGCAATTGATGTTACCAGTGTTGTCAACTTCTATTTGTAGGTTAGTTTCGCCTGTAAAATATCACATGATGAAATATTCTTCAGGTGAGTTGGCAACATTGAACCGCAATTGATGTTACCAGTGTTGTCAACTTCTATTTGTAGGTTAGCTTCGCCTGTAAAATATCACATGGTGAAATATTCTTGAGGTGAGTTGGCAACACTGAACCGCAATTGATGTTGCCAGTGTTGCCAACTCCCATTCGTAGGTTAGCTTCGCCTGTAAAATAACATGTGGTGAAATATTCTTGGGGTGAGTTGGCAACACTGAATCGCAAATAATAGCGCAGAACCCGTGCACCTCCACTAGTCAGTGTTGCCAACTCCCATTTGTAGGTTAGCTTCGCCTGTAAAATATCACATGGTGAAATATTCTTGGGGTGAGTTGGCAACACTGAATCACAAATAATAGCGCAGAACCCGTGCACCTCCACTAATCAGTGTTGGCAACTCCCATTTGTAGGTTAGCTTCGCCTGTGAAATATCACATGGTGAAATTTTCTTGGGGTGAGTTGGCAACACTGCGCCCGAAAATAAGGCTCGCAGTGTTGCCAGCTCCTTGCTTGAGGTTAGGTTAGACCCAAACACAAAAACCTTGGTGATTTTTTCGAGTGAGGCGTTGGCAACACTGCGAGCGCCACCGAGCGCCATTTTCGGGCGTTGAACCGGGGACACTGTACTACTCTGTAAGTTAGCTTCGCCTGTAAAATATCACATGGTGAAATATTCTTGAGGTGAGTTGGCAACACTGAACCGCAATTGATGTTGCCAGTGTTGCCAACTCCCATTTGTAGGTTAGCTTCGCCTGTAAAATATCACATGGTGAAATATTCTTGGGGTGAGCTGGCAACACTGCGAGAAAATGAGGCTCATGCCTTACGAGAGAAATCCATTAAGGCAAGCCTCACCGAGCCTCATTTTCGGTTGCAGAACCCGGGACACTGTACTACTTAGGAGAAACGAAAAAGAGACTGAAAGATAGGTTGAAACAACATAGGGATGATGTACGACTTAAGAGAGAGAGAAATGCGATATTTAAACACACGAGAGAAACAGGACATGACATAGATTGGGATGAGGCTAAGCAGATAGGAAGGGAGAAGAGAGTGCTAGTGAGAAAATGGAAGGAAGCCAAGGAAATAGAGAAGCAAGGTGAAGAAGACACAATGAACTGGAATGGGGGACTGAAGTTAAACAAAGAATGGAAGAAAGTGTTAGAAAGAGTGGAAAGGACAAGAGAGAAAGAGGAGAGGAGAAGGAAGAAAATGAAGGAAAAAGAGCGTGATATATAAAGCCCAATCCACATTCTATATGAAAGTATATATTTTTCGCCTTTTAGGTGAAAGTATAGTGAAAGCCACCTGCGAGAAAGTTCCAAAACAACTTTCTATTAGTCTGGAGGGAGTAATGTTTTGTGTATATAATGCCCTGTTTTTGGTATCTTGTTACTTTTGTACTTGATACAGAGTCTGATGAAGACCTTGCTAGAAGGTTGAAACGTTACGTTTAGTTTATGTTTTTAATAAAATAAATTACTGCCTTGGTCAGCATATTTATATTTTTTCACTTCCAAAACCTTCCTAAAGTATAAATAAACCCATTTCGGTAAGTACTTTCTCCTGTAAAATTGAAGAAATACGTTTTGGGGATACGAAAATTTTACCAAATGTCGCATAAACTCCTCACAAATTTGCTTCTTTCTGCACAAACGTGATGGCAATCTCCTCCAGGTGGAGAAAAACTCTATTCAGTGTTTCAAACCCCCAATTTTCAAGTCGAGCAAGCAGAATCGTAAATATCCTTCAAGGTTCTTTTTCTAATTTATTATTTCTGTTTGATTGTGTATTATAATAGCGGTTTGTAGTTTCTAAGTTCATGGAAAGTGTTAAATTGAAAACCTATCACCGCAGCGTTTTTCGTCTAGTGGAAGGACTTACTCAAAGTTGGCTACTCTCACCTGGAACTGAAGTGAAATGTTGCTAAGTTTACGATTTCGGGACTTAGAATTATTTCGGGGCGGTCAAATAAGATGTTGCGAAGTGTACAACACAAACCTGCAAACAGATTTTGACTATGTCCAACAGTTTTCGAGATAAACCTACTTCCGGTTACTATTTCGGATTTTCGAGCATAGGTTGTATTCATACTTTTACTTATCTTCGAGTGTACATTACAAATCTGCAAACACAATTTGCCTGTCTCTCTCCGTTTTAGAGATATTCCAAAACAAAGCCATCTATGTACAAATATCTGAACTGGGTGAACACCTGGGAACAAGTCAACTTTTTTTCAATACTTCATCATTTTAAACTCTCTTTGCCAGAAATAGGGAATGGTAGTAAGCGTTACACAAAGAAATTTGGAGCTGAACATGCCTTTCTTAAGACGTAGTATATTGTTAAAATATCTTTAAATTACATATTTCTCATACCGCCGTATCTTGTTCTATTAGACCTTTTCAAGAAAATCGCCAATTAATGAAAACTAATTGAGCACAACAGCAAAAGAAGATAATAGAGCAAGCATGCAATGATATGGGGATATGTGAATTGTCGGTTTCTTCGATTCAGATAAATGGATCGAATTGAAACTGGGACATTTTGCAAATTTGGAAAATGATAGAAGAGTACACAGCGACTTTTGTTAACTGAGACCGAATTTTACACTGAGTGTGAAAAAAATCCCAGTCAACAAGGTAACGTTGTCAAAACGTTGTGGCTGCGTTAGATCCTAACATACCTAATGTTGCTACAACGTACAGTTTACGTCGACACAACGTTGTGCAACATCTATATATATATATATATATATAAATGAATGCATTTAAACCCACGATTGGTAAAGAAAGTCTTCATGAATTAAGTAATGATAATGGTATAAGATTGATTACTTTTGCAACCTCAAAGAATTTAATTGTGAAAAGTACCACTTTTAAACATAAAGATATCCATAAATATACCTGGTCTTCTCCAGATGGTAAAACTCATAATCAGATAGATCATATTCTTATTGATAAGAGAAGGCATACTAGTATAATTGACGTTCGTACACATAGAGGTGCTGACTGTGCCAGTGACCATTATTTAGTAATTGCTAAATTAAGAGAAAGACTCTCAGTGATAAATCATAAGCAACAAAATCTAAAAGTTCTAAAATTTGATACAGGAAAGTTTGCTGATGAAAGAATTAAGAAAGATTACCAAATTAAACTGTCAAATAGATTTGATGTTTTGCAGGATTTAAATGATGATGAAAATATAAATGAAACAGACGTAAATAAGAATTGGGAGCACATACGTAATGCAATAGAATCAGCAGCTAAAGAAAGTATAGGATACCATAAACCAAGAAAAAGTAAGCCATGGTTTGATAATGAATGTCATAATCTAATAGAAATAAGAAATCAGGCTAGACTTAGGTGGTTAAATAATTCTGATGATACAAATCTAAACAATTATAATAGAATAAAGCGAGAAGTTAACCGCACGTTTAGAAGTAAAAAAAGAGATTACTTGAAAAGCAAAATTAACGAAATTGAAACAAACAGCAAAAACAAAAATATCAGAGATTTATATAAAGGTGTAAATGAGTTTAGAAAGGGGTGGCAACCTAAAGTAAACTTGATAAAAGATAAAGACGGTGATTTTCTAGCTGACCCAAGCGATATTCTAAATAGATGGAAGAACTACTTTAATGACCTTTTAAATGTCCATGTAGGAGATAAATCAGAAGTAAATGAAGTACACACAGCAGAACCTTTAGTTCCAGAACCTAACTTGACTGAAGTTAAAGATGCTATTAAAAGGCTTAAGAATAACAAAGCACCTGGCATTGATTTAATACCAGCTGAGTTAATTAAATATGGTGGAAATTCATTAATATGTCAAATTCATAAATTAATTTGTTTAATATGGAATAAAGAAGAAATCCCTCAACAGTGGAAAGAATCCATAATTGTTCCTGTGTTTAAAAAAGGTGATAAAATGAACTGCAATAATTACCGTGGAATTTCTCTACTCTCAACAACATACAAAATATTGTCTAACATTCTTTTAACAAGACTAACCCCATATGCTAATGAAATTATAGGTGATTATCAATGTGGATTTAAACGTAACAGATCAACTACAGATCAAATTTTTCACATCAGACAGACACTTGAAAAAAAGTGGGAATATAATCAAAATGTCCATCAGCTATTCATTGATTTCAAAAAAGCATATGATTCGGTCAAAAGAGATAAATTATATAATATATTAGTAGAGTTTGGAATACCTAAGAAGCTTGTTAGTATGATAAAAATATGCACCAGTGAAACAGAAAGTAAAATTCGTGTGGGTAATAATATGTCTGACAAATTTATAATTCATGATGGGTTAAAACAAGGAGATGCATTATCTCCATTGCTCTTTAATTTTGCCTTAGAATATGCTGTAAGGAAGGTAAAAGAAACTAAAGAAGGACTAAAATTAAATGGTGTGACTCAGTTGTTAGCATATGCAGATGATGTAGACTTACTGGGGGATGATATAAATACGATTAAGAATAATGCTAAAATATTTTTCAAAACTGCTAAAGAGATAGGTTTGGAAGTTAACAAAGAGAAAACTAAATATATGCTTACAGGCCGAAACCAAGTGTTAGGTAATAATCAAAATCTAATTATTGATAACAACTCGTTTGAACCAGTTTCCAAATTCAAATACTTAGGAGTAATATTAACAAATGAAAATTATATTAAAGAGGAAATAAAAAGTAGGCTTAATTCAGGAAATGCATGTTACTTCTCTCTTCATAAACTTTTGTCTTCTCGTTTAATATCTAAGAAACTAAAAGTTAAAATATACAAAACAGTAATTTTGCCTGTGGTATTATATGGGTGTGAAACTTGGTCACTTACATTAAAAGAGGAACATAAATTGAGAGTATTTGAAAATAAGATCCTTAGGAAAATCTTTGGACCTAAAAGGGATGAGGAGACAGGTGAGTGGAGAAGGTTACATAATTTAGAACTACATAATTTGTATTCATGTCCAGATATTATTAGAATAATTAAATCAAGAAGACTTAGGTGGGCAGGCCATGTGGCACGAATGGGAGAGGAAAGAGGAGTTTACAGGATTCTTGTTGGGAAACCTGATGGTAAGAGACCTGTAGGAAGGCCAAGACGAAGATGGAGGGACAACGTTGAGATGGACCTAAAGGAAATCGGTAGGGATGGAAAAGAGTATATAGATCTTGCTCAAGATAGGGACAGATGGAAGGCCTGTGTTGCTGCAGCCATGAACCTTCGGGTTTAAGAAGGCTAGAGAGTTAGTTAGTTAGTTAATATATAAATGAATGTTTCCTTGTATGTCTCTTATGTGTACCCATACCATTAATGGTAAGTTGTTGTGGGCAAGCCAGGGAAGGTTTCTGTGGTGGGGGGGGGGGTAAAACAACCCCCTAGTAGAAATTTAAAAAAAGAGCGATATTAGTGTTCCGAGCATTCAGCTAGTTCATGAAAAATACAACATTCATACAATGTTGTGGCAACGTTAGTATGTTGACTGGGATCCTATACTTCAGGTGTATGGCCTCTCTATCAACTCTTAGTCCGCGAACCCTGGGCAAGAGGAATGCAACTCCCCTCGACCCGCCTCCATCTGCCAAGCAAGTTTCACCAAGTTTGCAAAATACTTTACCAAGTGATTATAAAACAGGTATGTTCTGATTGGTTGAAAAAATCACACCATATCAATGTGGTCTCTTCTGACTGGTGAGAAAAAAGTTGCGCCACATTGAGCAACAAGTTATTGCGTAATATGATGATGTCATATCAGACGTGTTGTCTTCTGATTGGCTTGCTGTATCAGGTATTTTCAGTGCGGTTCGCGCTTGAGGTACTTAAGGGGTTCTACATTACAAATCAGTCAGTATCGTGAGAGCAGTTGAAGACTAAGGGCATCTGTTGCAGCACTCCTCGTAGTAGTAGTGATTGTGAATTATGTTTCATACATCGATACGTGTAAAGTGATTGTATTCAAAAATAGTATTTTTTTTTGAATGGTCAGAAGTACACAGTGTAGAGCAGTGAGTCCTGTTAGAGCAATAGGAAAAATACGGACCTCCTGTCACAGTGGTTCTTGTGAATTATTTACGAAGTAAAAAAAAGTTTGCATTTTTTTCCTTATACTCCGCTGCACTGCATTCTGTGTATAAAAAAAGATACCCCCCCCAAAAAATCTCAGCATGATGCGTTCTGTGAAAACTTGCCCTGTGCGAGAGAAAAATGTTTCGAGCGCGAATTATGCACGACACTGTCGTTATTGCGTACCAGGCAAGCGTTTGTCCGCAACAAAACCGTGCCCCGGGTGCGATAAACATTTGACAATCGCGTACATCAAGCAGCACCAGCTTACTTGTAAGGGTGCCGGTGCACTTGTGCCACAACTGTCCGCTTCTATCAAGAGGAAGGCGGAAGCAGCTGCCCTTAACGCTCCATCTGCCAAACGCGTCAAGCCTGTGGCGAAAGTAGACCAAACCGCTTTCGAGCATATGTTGGAGGACTTTGTTCTCACTTCGGATGGCTCATGCGACGTGCGAAGCTTCTCGGGGTTTAAACGGGGCAAGATTATTCTAATTCTCCGCGATGCGTTGGCCACGAAATCCACCAAATTCTACGCATCGCTATGTTGCAAGTTCACGAAGCCATCCAATGAAACGTATAACTTCTTCCACAACACAAAGGCCAATACATTGCACCTGGCGGATGGCGACAACCTTACAAAAATCTGCGACAAGTTTGTCGAAGAGCTGCTGGCCAATCAAGAAGACCAAGAGGCTAAAGGCTCGGTTGGCTCACTGTGTGGCACCCCGCACAAACTCTGCGCCAAAGTTACCAAGTTCATGCCACTGTCGGGACCAGCTATGCTCCCCTACCATCCAAGTTTGCGGCAAAGAAGGCTGTTCTGAATATACAGAACAGAGATACCAAGTGCATCCTCTGGTCGGTGCTTGCAGCATTGCAACCTGTCCACTGGAAAAAAAAAGCATCCGCACCTTGTTGCCCACTACAAGCAGTACGAGTCGGAGCTGAAAGATGCGATGATTGGGATCGACTACCCGGTGGAGGTCTCGGAAATTCGCAAGTTTGAGGCCTGTACACAAAACCCGCAGTTGGCTATCAATGTTTATGGCCTCGCGGTGGAAAAAACCAAGTATACCCTATTCGGGTAAGTGACATTTACACGAATGATGCTTTAGAAATCCATCTCCTACTCATCAAGGATGAAACTCATCATCACTAAAGTCTTATTCGCTCTCTCTCTTGGTTTGTTTCTAGCCAAAAAAGCGAACACGAACACCACATAGAAGTTTCTCGCAGGTGTTTGTCTACTTTTGGCAATCAAAAACAGCAGGATTACCAGCTCATCCTAGGTCCCAACATTGCTGCCGAGACGCTTGCTCATCATAAACTCTATTGCAATGCCAATGAGCTAGGGGTGTCAATTTTGCCCAAACTTGGAACTCTAGAGAAATTCCACATGCACAGTGTCATGGTAGAGCACCCTGCTATCATCATCGCAGATGTCGAGGCCTTCCTCAAACCTATGTCCACATGCTATCCCAATCCCGAAGATTCCTCCACGAGGCCTCGAGTTTTGCTTATGTTGTGGTGTGTTGGCGAGACGAACATGTTGACCCCGAGCCCTATGTGTATCGCGGTCCTGACGCAGCCAAATACTTCCTCGAAGGATGGTTGCGCAAGCCAACGAGATAGGGAAGTTCCTGGTGACCCCCAAGCCTATGCTACCGCTGTCTCCTGACAACGAGATCAAGCACGAGGAGGCTACTACCTCTTATGTGTGCACCTGGAGGTGTACAATGATAATGAAAAATTTTGTATAAAAACTCATGTAACAGAAGTTACAATTTGATATAGCCAAGATACTGGAAAAATAGTGTTTATCTTCAAATGCAAACAGCTGGAGATTTGAGATTTTTAACGGAACTAACTCCCTGCCGTGTCCTACGGGACCAAAAAGGATCACATGCAGGACCAAAGAGGCAGATTCTTTGTGCGCTCAAGTGTGATTATTTTTAAATGCATCAAAATTTAATTTTATTATTTTTTTCAGATTATCCTCAAAAAATCTGCTCCACAGAAACAACAGCAATGCACAGGCAGATTATCGTGAAAGTCGCATATAATCCTAATATTGTAAGGAGATGTTCCATGAAGTATGCTCAATTATCAACCCCACTCCTCGCAGTACATCCTGGACACTGCGTTGTAAGTTAACAAAAAATCTAATTTTCGACCTAGGATCAGTATAATCTTTATAGAATTATGCGATTTTTTTTCTTGTACTTAAAACTGTTCGGTCACTCGTTCATTCTTGACGTCATACAAAACGTTTTCTCTGCAAAGAGGATGGCGCTGCACAGGGAGTCGGCGGGCAAGGCAGCGTGGAACTCACACACAATCTTTATGTTGGTGCGATCGTTAACAACCACCTGCTTCCTCTTAGATGTGTTGATGACGAACATGGGTCTGCGAGCTATAAACTCGTTAGGGTTGAAATACACGTCCACGCTGTCGGAGGTCACCCTCTTGCACGCTGTTTACGCCAGGTAAAATTTTAGATAATCTTCGCTTGCAATGTTTAGAATGTAGTTCTCGCATGGGAAAACTTCGTTCCTACCATTTTGAGGTAGTTGTTTTTAATCTTGGAATTGTCGAACTGGCTGGAATCTTTCTCCTGATTATTGTCCCTCCGTGTCTGGAAGAGTACAGCCAAGAAACTCTGGCACGTCGTACCGGATGCTGTTGAACTGTGTGGTAACATCAAATTCAAAATGATTGCCAATAGCAGGTTTCTGCACTCACTGGTAACCGTAAAACAGGAAGGGAACTTGGGCATTGTTCAGGATGTCTGCTTTGTAGTTGAGGGCATAGTTAGATTCGTATTCCACCACAGGCATGCGCAGCTCCATAGACCTCACAAGACACTTGACTGGGTCAGGTAGGGTGTTTGGAATCGGGGTGGTCTCGTCCGCACCCAAGGTGCCGTAAGGCTTTAGCACATTGTTGTCGTTGGCGCTTCTGCAAAAAGTAAAGCGCAAAACACCCTTCCACATGATCTCTGTGTAGTCGGAGAAGAAGCCTAGAAGCAGGCAATAGGGAAACAAAACTGTGTGACTTTGGGTTTTGATTTTGCACCTGCTTCGAATCCTCGTGCTTGGTAGTATGCTACATCGGTTTCAGCATTCCCACAGCTGTGGAGATAACCCCAGCGTAGTCAACCTTATCGATGATGGTACCATGTTTTTCTAAATTCCAACTGCGAGAACAGGTGCGGCACAAAATTGCCCACGAGTCTTAGGTTTGCATTGGTTGGGAAAGCATCGCCATTGTCTCTCTTCAATACATAAAACTTGATGTACAAATCAGCTCTGTGAGGGTGAATATATCAGTCCCCGACGTACACATCGGACTCAATCTCTCTGTTCGGTTCGTTGAGGTTAGCAAACATGCGACGATTGGGAGGGAAGAATTGCAACTCTTAACTTTCGATTTGCTCCATGATGGTTCTTTATTACACATTACATCAGTGGTCGTAGCTTTCGCAAAATGTACCACCTCGCCCTTCTCATTTGTCACTGCTAATTCTATGTTGACAATGCGGTTACGAGACACGGGAAATATATCGGTGAGGAGGGTGTGTAGATAATTGGCTCCATGAAGTCTGAGTCTGGTTTGAACGTAGCAATTTTTCCTGTCTTCTTGTGGCTTCCTGGGATGCAGTTCGAGGATTTGGTGATCATACCTTCTGCCACGTTGCAATGTACGTTCAGAGTCTATATGGCTAGAAATGTTGGAATGTTGGCGCCAAAGTTTTTGATGCCAGGCCCGAGCTTGGTGTTGTTCTCGAATCCCAGAAGCTCTCCGACAGTACCTAGGTCCACGGTTTCCGTAGCAGACACCAGTTCTCCTCAGTGGGTTACGGAATTTTGAACCTTTGGGCAAGTGGGCCTGCACGGTAGACAGGTTTTATTGGCCAAGGTGATGCTGATTATTTTTCCGTGCCAACCTTGATGGTGTTGTTATGAACTGTGACATTGGGTATCAGATACATGCTGTAGAATGCGAGAAGAGCAATAGATTTAGGATAAAAGATGTCGTCATGCAATACGATTCTCAGAACTGAAATCTCGCTTGGGAGATGGAACACTCCCATAGTGCTTCATGTGCCACAATGATTTTTGGGTTGGGTTATTTAACACGAGAACGGAAATGCAGAGATGTCCGCAGTTCACATTGCTGAAACCCTGTATGCGTTCGCATTGTAGTAGAGGCTGGGAACACCGAGATACTTCACCAACCCAGCAGGTGGTGTGCCTCCGAATGAATCGAAAACAAATGCTTTCTTTTTGTTGACTTTCAGGTAGCATATCCAATGGGTACCTAGATTTTCGTGACTGTTCAGGATAACCACGCCACACTCTTTTTTCTTCACAGCAGAAGGTAGAGAATCGGACATGAAAACGCCCGTCAAGTGCTTGATACCCAACGGTTTCGATCAGAGATTCAATATCGATGTTGACAAGGGCTCTTCATTTTTTTTAAACTATTTCAAAGCTTCAAGGTTATTTTTTCGATTTCTGGTCACTTCTTCTCCATAGCCACGTTGTGGCGTTTCTGCTCTTCCAGCTTCGCCTTGTTCTTTTTGCGTCGATGACTGTCTTGGCAATGGCGGCACTGCCTCCTGCCAAGCTGCTTACAGAGCCCAAAACTGCCAAGATAGCCGGGATGCTGAATATGAAACCTCCAGTCTTCTGACGCTTTCGCGAACGTTGCAACTTTCTCAGTTGAGGGATGCCGATCAGCAATTTCATCCCATGACTTTGGCCAGGCAGGAATGTTTCTTCTCGATCTGCTTTTTGGTGAGCAATCCATCAAGAGCTCCGAGAGACATGAGGTTTGTGTAGGGTAACTGGTAAACGACGCCCTTGAGTTTCATGGTAATATTGTGTTATTTACATTGTGAGAGAGGAAGAAAAAAATCTGCTTTTCCTAATGCGATGAGGTGATTGATGATGCTGTCAGTTTCAGTGTTTGATGCATACCAGTCGTCGGTAAATCTTCTTCTACCCTGACTCCTCTCGTGAAGGTCGTCCATCCTAACAGCCAACTTCTCGTCTGCAGCCTGTAAAAGGGTTTTATTCCGCTTATTATTCGTAGGTGATCCAAGACGCTAATCCTACGCGGGAAGCGAAATACCGATGTTGTTTTAGCTAAGTCAACAAGGTTTTTGACATCTTTGTGACCACCGTCGAAAGTGGGGGCAAAAATCTCGTGTAGCAGTTCGAGTGGTAGGTCTGTTATACGTGTTGCCATTTTCACAGGTTTTATTTATTTACAGCCCCACCTCAATTTTTGTTTTGTGTTCATAGTGATGGTCGTACCCAATGCAGAAACTCGTTCACCTAGCGAGGCATCTCTGCTGATGAGTCCCCTGAATGCCAATTGTTCCATCTTCCTGTCAGCATTGTGAAATGCGTCAAAATCGGTGTGAGCATTGTAAGCAATGTCGGGATCATTACATGCAGCATCCAGGGAATTCACACCCTTGTCTCCTCTCTCCAGTCGCTGTTCGGATTTGGTACCGGGGCCGCAATACTGGTAACCTGGTAGGTGCATCTCGAAGGGCAGCTTGTTGATGATGTCTTTCACCAAGCCTCGACCCTCGTCCATATTACAAAATCTCGGATGAAGAGTGTTGATAATTTTCATAAGGTAACCTACACCTTTGTTGTCGTTGACAATGAAGTTAGCAAGCTTGGAGCTGATCATGTCCACGATGCCCACATTCTGATTGTGGAAATTGCGATTTCCTACATTCTCTTCTTCTGCGATGACCAGCAAAGGATCTACAAGCTTCCTCACGTCATCCACCCACACAAAATCCTTGAGTTGTAGAGTTTGACACCGCTGCCAGTCTTGAGCTGGGTCCATATTGGCTTGATGAGGTTCTTGTACTTTTGGCCGCTGCTGGATTTGAGCGATTCTGTGTTGCATCGTTGTTTTGGTACAGGTCGTCCGTCATGATCAAAATTTCCGTGCAACTTTGGTAATCCTCATCCGTGTAATCCTTGGGTTGCTTTTTGGTGATAAGCTCCCACAGTCCCACAGTGCCGTGATACCTGGTCCAGCTGTTCTTCTTGCCCAAATTGATTTTCACGTCGTCACCCTAGAACGTGACTTTCGATTTTCCAATTTTCCAAACAACTCCCTCGTTGAGTTCCATGGTCGGGTACAATCCGAACACCAAGTTATTTTCAAATGTTCCTGTGCTAAGGTAATCCCTCGCCAACGGACCTAGCTCGACTAGCTTGTCCGAAGAGGTACTGCCTAGGGCCTGACGTCTCGGAGCCGGAGCAAGTTCGAACGGAGTAGTGTGAATGATGGATATCGGTGTGGGTATGGTATACTTTCAAGCAGTGAGTGGCACGAGCTCGTTGGTCAAATCTTTTATTTTGCTCTGTTTATCTTTGATTTCTTTACCGAGTCCGCTGATGGCATCGATGATAGGTTGGTCCTGGTGAGTAGTTGTATTGACTGTATTATAAACTCAAGAAAGGAAGAGCCCCCCTCAAGCAGATTTGCTTACACTTAAAACAAGCTCAATATGAGCATATGAGCTTTTTGCTCAAGTGTGTAACCCTGTCTAATCCAAGATTTTTGTAAAAATGCCCTCGGGAATTTTTTGTGAAAGGAAGAGCCCCCTCAGATTGATGTGCCCATACTTAAAACTATGCTAAGTTCTCTTATCATCTTATTGCTTATAGTGTGATTTTCTATCAAAATCCCAGGAATCTTGAATTGATATTTATTGGGTTCTGAGAGCCAGTAGAGTGTGGTGCATGGTTTTTATTGCCTTGTAATCAAAAGGCTCGGGTTTAAATCCTGGTAAAATGTGAAGCCTCCCCTGTTGGCAAAATGTTAATATTGTTGTCTTGTAAACAAGGGGCTCTGGGTTCAAGTCCTGATAGATTGAAATACATGTGGCAAAATAATATTTCCATACGTGAGATTTTGAGAATAATTACTGCTAGTTGATATACAACTCCCAGATCTGAAAACCTGGTAAAAGTGTTATACAACAGAGCCTAGTTAATAGCTGTTGTCTGGGTATAAAATCACATTAACTGCTGTTTTATTTTTATGAAGCAAAACTCTCTGATCAATACAATAGAATAGAGGTCAAGCAAACATAATTAATTGCTTGCATGTTCTTCTAATCTTTTAATCAATCCCATGTTTTGGCCAGTAATAAATTATGCTTGCCCGGGAAAATTATATTTTTTTATGCCAACAGATATAATCTACACTGCGTCTTTTCAGAGAGAAATAACATATTATTCATCATCAAAGAGTAATTGCCTTCTTTCTGTATGCTAGCAGATATAATCTACACTGCGTCTTTTCAGAGAGAAATAACATATTATTCATCATCAAAAAGTAATTGCCTTCTTTCTGTATGCCTGGGAGATTTTATCTGTTGGCTTAACCTGCACTATGTTTTTTTCAGAGGGAAATTACATGTCATTTGTCATAGAACTCAAAGAGAAATTCTTATCTGTACTGTGCCCCCCTTTCAGGGAAAATTACTTGCCATTCATCATATTGAGGAAATTCCTAGTATTGGCTTCATGGATATTTGTCATGCAAACTGAATTGCAGGTTTGGTCTTGTTGCAATAATATAGGCTCAAGTCTTTAACTTACAGAATAATATTTGCAATATTTCTGTATTTCAGCTTTAGGCAGATGTGTTGTGTTTTGGGTAGGTATAAAAGCTTTTCTGCCACGAGCAGATATACTATAAAATTTGGGTAAGTAATATATTTCCTGACAGCAAAGTGTTGGTATTATTGTTTTATAATCAAAGGGCCTCTGTGTTTGAATCGGAGCTCTAGAATTGCTCTGTGACCCTCTCATTTCTTACATCATAAACATATGATTTTTCACCTATGAGAATAACACTACATATGGTGTCATCAGGTAATGCCTCATGGAATTCACAGATAATTTTAATATTTGTCCTGTCATTCACCACAACTTGTTTCTTTTTTGAAGTGTTGATTACAAACATGGGTCTCTGTGCTTTGAATTCATCTGGAGTGTAATACATATCAGTATTGCCTGTAGTGACACGTTTGAAGGAAGAAAATGCCTCATATAATTTGAGGAAGTCATTCTTGGACATGTCTAAATTATAATTTTCTCTAGGAAAAACCTCATTTCTGCCATTTTTAAGATATATGTTCTTGATGTTGCAGTTATCAAATTTACTTGAATTTTTTTCCTGATTATTGTGTCTTCCAGTCTGAAACAATACCACCACAAAATCAGGCATGTCAAATTGTATGCTGGAGAATGAATTTGTAGCATCAAACTCATAATAAGTACCAGATGCGGGCTTCTGTACACATTGATATGTATAAAATTGCAGAGGAACCTGTGGATTTTTTATTATATCTGCTTTGTATTTAAGAGCATAGCTGGCCTCATATTCAACAACAGGGATTCTTAACTCCATAGTCTGAATAATGCATTTGCCTGCATCTGGTAAGGTATTAGGCAGAGCTTCTCCTGTGGGGTTTAATGTACTGTACCTCATCAAGGCATTATTATCATTTGCAGCTCTTCTAAATGTGATTCTTAACCCACCCTTCCACATAGTTTCTTTGAAATCTGAGAAGAATCCTGGCAACAGGCGCATAGGGAACAGCACTGTGTGGTTCTTAGATAATATCTTATCACCAGCCTCAAATCCACCGATTTTGTAGTATGAAGCCTCGGTTTTGGATAATTTTAATGTGGCCAAAGCTGTGGAGGTAATGCCGGGATAATCCACTCTCTTTATAACAACGCCATGCTTTCTGATCTCAATTTCAGAGAATAGATGTGGCACAAAATTATCTACCAATCTTATATTTGAATTTGCCGGATAATCTGTACCATCGAGCTTTACAACATCAAATTTGATGTATAGATCTGCTCTGTGGGGGTGTATAAATCCATCCCCAACATCAAGATCAACCTCAATTTCTGTGTTGGGTTGATTTAAATTTGCAAATGTTCTCCTGTTTGGGGGGAATGATTGTAGCTCATAACTCTCAATATTTTCCATTTTCTTCTTGTATGTATTTTTATTTAAATGTTAATCTCTATGATTGCAGTTGTTGTGGCTCCAGCAAAATCAACTAATTCTTCTTTTTCAATAGTGACCATCAATTCAATATAATCTATTCTATTATGGCACACAGGAAAATATAATGTTGGGGATGGATTGTAGATGATGGGCTCCATGAATTCAGAATTAAGTTTGAATGTTGCAATGATCCCAATTTGTTTGTGAGTGCCTATGCCATTTGATTTGGTGATCATACCCTCTGCTACATTACAGTGAATATTTAGATTCTCTATGGCCAAGAATTTAGGTGTATTCATAGCAGTGTGTTTGATGCCTTGGTTCAAGTTTTGTGTTGTTCTCAAATCCTAACAGCTCTCCTATAGTACCCAGATCCACTGTTTCTGTGGCAGATACAATCTCTACTCTGTGAGTGACAGAATTTTGACTTGACACTACACCTCTGGGTAATTGAGCATTTAGAGTGGAGAGATTATATTGCCCTGGAGTGATGACAATTTTTTCATCCCCAACTGCAATTGTGTTGTTGTGGTGTGTAATATTTGGGATCAGGTACATGCCATAAAATGCTCTGAGAGCTATTGTTTTGGGATATACTATGTCATCATGCAATTTGAGTTTCAATATTGAATTTTGGCTGGTGAGATGGAATACCCCCATGATGTTTCAAATACCACAAGGCTTTTTGAAAATCTTCAATTGATGGTTTATTTATTTGAGACATATATCTAAGAACAGATAAACACAAATGTCCACAATTAACATCTTTGAAGTTTTGAACACGGGCATTATTGTAATAAAGATTAGATGAATTTAGATATTTTATTAAATTTTCAGGTGGAACACCTCCAAATGAATCAAATACAAATGCCTCATTTTTTAAATATTTAAGATAACAGATCCAGTGAGTGCCTTGATTTTTGTACTTATCCAAATTAACAATGCCACACTCTTTGTTGAGTGGTTGTTCTGGTAAAGAATCAGACATGTACACACCTCTAAAATTTTTGATGCCCAGTGGCTTGATTAAAGCTTCAATATCTTGGTTTGTAAGCGGCTCTTGTTTTTTTTAAACTTATTCATGGCTCTCTTAACACCTTTGCCTTGTTTCTCCATTGCCAGGTTATGGCGCTTCAATTCATCTTATTCAGCCCTATTTTTCTTGGCATCTATTACTGTTTTTGCTATGGCAGCTGATCCCCCGGCCAAGCTCCCAACAGCCCCGAGAGCAGCTAAGATGGCAGGGATGGTAAATATGAATCCCCCCACATGTGATTTTTTTCTTGATTGCTGTAATTTTTTTAATTGGGGGGTGCTAAGTAACAATTTCATACCATGGCCCTTTGCAAGACAAGAATTTTTTTTCTTGCGCTGCTCTTTGGTCAAAAGACTGTCAATAGTTTTAAGAGATTTGAGACCTGCATAAGGTATTTGATACATAACACCCTTGGCCTTCATTGTAGGTTTATTATATACATATTCACAACCCCCACCCCAGTTTTTGTTTGGTGCTCATAGCTATGGTGGTTCCCAATGCTGCTATTTTTTCACTCAAAGAAGCATCTTTGCTTACAAATCTGCCAAATGCAGCCTCTTCTAATTTCTTGTCTGCAACATGTCTCTTGTCAAGATCAGAATGTGTGTTGTATGCAATATCATGGTCTCTACAAGCAGCATCTAAGGGATTAACACCAGGATCACCTCTGTTTAATCTATGGTCCAATTTTGTACCGGGACCACAATACTGATAACCTGGAATGTGTAGTTCAAATGGCAGCTTGTTTATAATGTCATTAACAAGGCCCCGACCCTCAGAAATATTCCAAAATTTAGGTGGTAGAGTATTAATAATTTTTATAAGATATCCAATCCCCTTAGTGTCATTCACTATAAAATTAGACAATTTTGTGCTTATCATGTCCATAATTCCAACCTTTTCATTGTAAAAATTGTGGTTCCCAGCATTTTCCTCCCCAGCTATTACCAATAGCCTATCTACAAGTTTTCTGACATCATCAACCCACACAAATTCTTTAGGCAGGGTGTTGTATTGTTTGATTCCACTGCCAGTCTTGATTTGTGACCATATGGGCTTGATTAAATTATTGTATTTTGCCCCACTGCTAGACTTGACTCTTTTTTGTGTGGGATCATTGTTCTGGTATAGAGCATCTGATTTTATTAATATTTCTTTGTAATCCTCATAATCTTGATCTGTATAGCTGCCAGGCCTTTTCCTAGTCATCAGTTCCCACAATCCAGGTGTTCCGGGGTACTTAACAAAAGCACCTTTTTCTCCAAGTCGAGATTCTGAATATACAATTATAACATCTCCCATAAATGTTACTCTGAAATTGCCAATTCTATGTATGATGCTGCCATCAAGCTCTGTGTCAGCATATAAGCCAAAAACCTCATCTTTATTGTCTTTAGGTGTGGTTAAATATTTTTGAGCAAGAAGACCCAATTCAATAGGATCCTGAGTAGCTTCAATTCTTCGAGGAGCAATAGGACTAGGTGTATGAATACTGGAAAGTGGGGTGAATGGATAATCTAATATGTTCCTTGCAGCTACAGGTACAAGCTCTGTGAGCAAATTTTGATTTTGCTCTGTAACAGTTTTGATATTCTTACCTAAATTATTAATAGCATCAATTACAGGCTGTTCTGTTTGTTTGTGTTTTTCATAAATTCCACGGTTCTCTGATTTCCATCCCTTAAATCTTTTTACAAGATAATCTCTTAACTTAAGATCATCAATGATTGGCCTTTTCATGTTTATTTATATATGTTTCAATGTCTAGAAAATTGTTGATTTTATTTCTCTATTTGCCACTATTGGGTGTTCTTGTCATATCAATTGTGACAAACCCATAACTGTCCTGGTTCCAGCACTTGCTGCAAAACTTGGAAAAATCATTGTAGCTCAAGTCCCCACCTACATATTCATCATGTATGTGTTTGAGGTTGGTATGGTCTTGATGAAACACACATATAAAATTGCTGTTGTCCCGGATCAGCTGCTTGGGTATTTTTGAAAAAGTCTGTGCCAGGTAGAAGCAATCAATGTTTTTGTGCCGGCCCTGTGTAAAGAAATTCCTAACCTTGTTTTGATTATCCAATATAATGTCATCAAACACAACAACAGAATTATCGAGACAGTCATGAAGTGGCTTAACATCTGGTTCAAAAGTGGCAATATCCAATCCATCATATAGCTTCATCAGCTGCTGATATTTTAATTGTTCCAAGCTCTTAGAGAAGATATACAAGTGCCTGTTTTTCCAGTCTAACCAGTTGGGTGCCAATAAAAAAATATCAACCATTAGTGTAGTTTTACCACAAGCAGATGGCCCAACAATAAGACACCTAATATTATCAGGTAGCAATTTTCCATTTCTCTTATTCTGTTGTTCAGGTTCTGGCAGCCTTTTTATAACATCCCAGGTGCTCATATTATTATTTTGTTTGCATCGATCCAGCTGTGTTCTGGAAGTCAAAGCCATTTGACAGGTAACATTTTGCCTTTTCTGCGGATAATTTTTTCTATGATATATGTGTCAGGCTGTTTAGTTTTGCTGAGCTCTTGTTCATAGAACCTGCCTTTGAGAATTTCTCCTCGGTGATTCTTTATTATATATGTGTTAAGGGTCCCGGGTTTAACTTGAACCACTGTAAATAATTCAGTGCTCCAGTTTCTTGTAAAGCCTCTCTTGAATAAGTGCTTATATTTGCTTATTCTTACTTGATCCCCAATTTTGTATTTGGCTTTTCTTGTTGTTGGCTGGTATTTAGGATAATAAACAGTTCTGATCAATTTTTGCTCATCAGATGAAGTCACTTCAGAGGGTTTCATGTTGATTGTGGAATGGACAGAATTGTTATATTTATGTAGAAGTTCTGGAAGAATATTAATCCATTTATAATTACCTTGAAGTGTAAATTGTTTATACATAAGATTTTTTAAGGTTCTGTTGAATCTCTCTACAATTGAGGCCTTGAGGTCACTGTAACTCGAATAATGTTTTATTGCCTGGCTTTTAATAAATTGTTGAAACACTGAATTATAAAATTCTTTGCCATTATCTGTTTGCAAATAGCGCGGGGATCTTCCACTCTGATTGATGATTGTTCTGATGGCTTCTGTAACACATGCCCCAGTCTTGGATTTGAGTGGCACAGCCCAGGCAAATTTTGAAAATGTGTCTATAACAGTGAGTAGATACTTGTAGCCCTTGTTGATTTTGTCTAAGTTTTTCAACTGTCCACTTGCCATTTCAATCAAGTCGCTTTGCCATAAATCATCTATGCCCTTTGTGACTACTGGCAGTCTCTTAAAATTATGTCGGGCTTGTCTGTGTAATTCATCAACAATAATTTTTCTAGACATAATATGTAAACAAGAATATTGCAACTATGGGGTGTTCAGCAGCTGAAACTGCAGGATTTTCTAAATATAATTTGTCCCCTATTTGTATTTTAAATTCCAGAGATCCATCATCTTCAACATATGCTGTTTCTAATGTATTGGGATCTGTAAAATCCTAAAATTCTACACTGGTGATTTTCACTTTGTTATCATCATTTGTTATTGATAAGATGGGGTAGTGGTGTGCCTGTGGTTGAAGCCAATATTTGATCTTGATTGGTCTCAATATGCCCCCAACAAAGAACTGGTAATAAAATTGTGCAGGGGACAGTATATATATTTTGCCACCTGGTGTAAATGGAGAATCATATTCTTTGTTGGGGATGCTGTACAATTCAAGAATTACTGTATGTTTTGGATTCTCGATTATGCCAGTTATTTCTTTTTCTGCTGTGAGCAATCTGCTTGTTACAGATTCAAGATGCTCATTAATGGTCCTAACAACATCATCATGGCCTGGCTTTATTTTTATGTCCACAACAAGTTTTTTGTATTGCTGCACAATTTCTTGTAGCTGGGTGGCAAAAACAGACAGAGCATTTGCTTGATTGGATTCCATGGTTCCTAGCTGTTGCTTGATATTAGCTACAATTTGTTGCAAATTTTCAACAATTGCCAATTTTGAATTTTGAGCTGTAAGATCATGGACCTGTCTTCTGATATCCTCAAACAGGGCATGCAGTTCATTAATATGTTGATTAGTTGGTAGAGTGGCCACTGTCTGTGTGAGATGTTTGATCTCTGCCTGGATATTCTTGATATCTTATGATTTCAATATCCGATTCACTGCCCTCTTAATATTTTTAAGTTCCTGTGATGTAGGAAGATTTGATACTGTATTTTGTAAAAATTCAAGTGCCAATTTCACATCATTTAATTCAGAAGAATGAGCTACATTTTGCATAGCATTTTGGAGCACGGCTATATCTGCCTGAGAGGGTGTGGATTGTTGTAAAATTTCAAGTTTTGTTTGGATATCATCTATCAAGTGATGAAAATGAGATAGTTCAGATTCAGTTTTGAGGTTTTCAAGCTTTGTGATTTGGTGCTGGACACTGACAAGGGTATCTAAAATACCGGCAATCTGGATTCTAGTACATTTGCCAAATCACTTTGCACTGCTGCTATTGTACCTTCAAGATGGGTTATGGAACTTTGAATTTTTCCAAAATCTTCATATGTTTCAAGTTGCAGCTTAATATTTGCTACACTCCGAGTTATTGCACTTAAAGCATCAGAAGATGGCAAATTGTTCATAAAATTTTCAAGTGTCTCAATTTTTTCTTTAACATCGGCTATGGCATTGTTCAGAGGGTCCAGATTAGGTATTTGGAGTGACTGAATCTGTTCCTTTAGAGTGGAAATCACTAGATCAAAATCTTCTTGTGATTTTATGCTTTTGACAATTGTTTGGAGTTGTGTCTGTACATTATTTATTTGCTCTTCCAATTGTTGTTTCAATTGCTCAGAGTTGTTAGCCTGGGTCTTAAATTTGGCTTGAAGAGCTGCTACAGCTTCTTCCAAACTTTGAAAATTATCCAATGTGGCCAAATCAGTATATTTCTGAAGCAACAATTTGAGTTCAGAATCAATTTTAAGAAGAGGGTCCATGCATTGTGATTGCAAATTTGTAATTTCTAATTGAAGACTGGCATTGAGTGTAGTTTGTAAAGCTTGTAAATCACTTCTTAATTTCTTGACTCTGACATCAAGCATCAAAATCTCATCACTGTGATCTTCATGTCTTGTGTGGCCAAAAATATCATTAGGCATTTTGTTTAGTAGTTATTTATTATAGAGTATCTGATTCTTAATTCTATAAAAAAGGGTATAAGCTTGTCATAAGATCCAGGGACCTCAATATATAAGCAATCACCAGCAGAAACAGTATAAACAGTGCCAGAAACCATGTTTGAGTGCTTAATTCTGTAAATATTTCTCCCTACTGAAATTTTAACATCACCCTCAGGAGTTGTAATAAATTGTAATTGCCCACCTACAGGTAATTGGTAATGATTTAAATTATTGTTAAATATGTACAATATTTTGCCTGTTTCATCATCAACATCTGTAAGTATGCTGTTCAGATGAATAATTAAGAAACCACTTAGTTTAGATATTATATCAGAAGAGGGTTGTGGTGTCGGCAGGTCCATAATACCTTGTTTTTTAAACCCAAATAAGTTCATAGGCAAGTTTATTTATTTCAAATCATGCTCTGTAATTGGGCATTGATTGACATTTTTCAAATCACAATGCCCCCATGGTAAAGTATGTATGCCACATGACAAAATGCATCTCTTATCATCATGTGGGTCCAGGGCCACTTTTCTTACAATATTGCTAGTCAATAAGTGATCCACACTCTGAATTCTGGATTCTGATGTTCTGATTAAATTCTGGGATTTGATGCAATTTTCATAATCTTCAAATTCAAGGTCTTTTTCAACAGTTACTCTGCCAATACCCTTGGCTTTTTTGACAAGAGCACTACATGTTTTAAAACTATACATCTTGGCACTTAACCCAGCAAATACCACAATAACATCACCAAGTGTCTCATCTTTTAACTTGCCGGGCACCTTTTTGTTGTGGGGTTGAATCTTTGTATGTTCACTGGTATCAAAATATTTAAACAATTCAGGCTGGGTCATATCTTTATAAACATCTTCTGTTTTAATATCAAGAATAAAACTATCCGTGTCCATGTACATCAATTTTATATTATCACCATAAAAAGGTTTCAAGACATCATAATACAATATTAACATATGTAACTTGGCCAATTCCAATATTGCAGCCCCTACATAAATAGGTATATCAAACTTAATTTTTGTTTTTTTCATGTTGAAAAGTGCCATATTTTCATCATAAATTCTTCTATAATTAAAATTAGGCTTTGCAACCAATTTGTTGCTCAGGCTGGGGTCAGTAATTATTTTAACATCCGTATGTTTTCTGACATTTTCAATTGTTTTGCCATATACAGAATTGACCATCAATTTAAACAAGGCCTTATCAAATTGGCTCTTTGCAGATGCTCGAAGCTCTGTATTTGTATTAATGTATGGTTTCAACCATTCTGAGTGCCTGAACCTTAAGACTTTGCCAAGTTTGGTCACTTGAACACCATGTTTCATCAGGAACTGGAGGTTTTTGTAATATATGACATAGCCTTGTTTTGGCTCCAGTGTCATCATGAGCTTCTTCTGTTTAGAGCCAGGTGAGCACTGAACCTCAGGAATTGGGGGCAGATCAGAAAATTTGTTGTGCAAATCATCAGGAATTGTCAGATCAACCTCTAAGAAGAGGCCATAGTCACTATCATCAAAATCCTTAAGATCTTCAATATTAAAATCTTCGACCCATTCAAGCCATGCATATGGCAGTTTTTGCATCATGGCATGACCATAGAGGCTGTTTGCATCTACATACTGTATATAATTTGATGGCCGTGCTGGATCATAATCAGGCATATATTTGTTATTTGCTCTGGCATATCTCTGGGAACATTGCACCATCCCCCCTCTTATATCTTGCTCCATAAACAGATACTTATTTTGATCTGGGATCAGATCCAATTGCTTTTTGGTGTTTAAAAACATTGCATCCCATGCTAGGCCCGGGGCACTGTAAAAATAAACTGGGTCCAGTTTATAATTTTGCATAGAAGATTTTCTGAATGCCTGCATTATATCAGCTAAGAGGGTCACATCAAGTTTCAAATAAGCCATGTGATAATCACCAAATGTCTGGCATTTTAAATTGTTCCACATCAACTGGGCATGATGATAATCATCATCAGTGATTCCAGATCCTCTGATTTTGCTGTAAAACTCTTCTTGTGGTGGCAGAGAACACTCATCAAATTTAGAAAAATCTGTAACATAGTCATATGGATATACACCCTTCCGCCTAATTAATTTCAGATCCTGATTTGGAAACAATGCACATGTAATTTTGAATTGATCATCAGATAATTGAGTGGTCAGTGTAGCCAGGCTAGCCGATAAAATTCTGTAAGAATCAAGAAATCTTATGTGAATAGGAACACCATTAACTTTAATTATTTTGCTAATAGCAATATATTTCTCATCATTTTCAGCTAAAATATTTAAATTCTGCTTGTCAAACCCCTCGTACCTGATCAAATGATGGAAATCATAATTGGATGCTCCATGGCAAAATATGGGGACAAATCTTGGTCTCTTGATCTTAATATTACAGCTATTACACAGGGCCTGTTTATATCGACCATCTGTATGAGAATGGTGTTTCACCTTGATATTTGTATCTGAAAATTCAGAATCACATAGTGGGCATTTTTCTGCATTGTTGAAATCTTTAATCTGTTTCTCTGTTAAAGGCAACATGGGTTTTGATTTTAATAAGATGTTAGATGCTATGTCACGGCACTCATTTTCTATTTTATGTGCAAATATTTTGATGGCATCTGGCCCCAAGTTTGATTTTTTTTTGGGTAACAACACCATCCTGTACAACCACATAATAAAAGCAGGAAGGTTCATGTAGCTGGTATGGTGTAATTGAAGATTCTTCAGGATCTGGATTGCAGAATGCACGAGGTTTGAGGTTTGATTCAAAATCACAGACAATATATGCTGGGTGTTCCAACAAGGCTTCAAACTTTTTGAATTTGGCATTTTCACTTGGATTGGGCATCACCATATGAACAGGTTTATGGTTGCCACAATATTTCAGATGCTCAATTAACTTATTTTTTGCAATTTCTGCACTCTCTTCACGAACCCCCTTCACCATTTTTTGACCATAAAATACAGTTAAGCATCTTCTGCACAACTTGAATATTATATTGGATTTATCTAGTTGTGTTCTCACTAAAGCTTCAAGATTATGTATCAGAGTGTAATGATATGTGCCATCCCCTTCAATTAAGAGCAGATCAATCGGAACAGCAGATTCATCAACAAATGTACTGATTCTGAGAGGTGCTATCAAGCAATTATCACTACCAGTGGAACAAATAAATACATTAATAGATAATTGTTTGCTTTAATATCCCGGGCCTTTTTTTCAAATTTATCAATATTCTGAACAAACATTGGATATTCTAAACCCTCCATTGCCTCATCAAAATCATGTTCATATTGTTTGTAATAAGTTATTCTCTCAGGATGCCTTGAAACTAGAAACAAAGCAGCCAATATACACCACAAAAAGCATTTCTGGTCGGTATTTTCTATATTAACCACAGCTCTTTTGTTTTTAATATTGTCAGGTAATAGCAGATATGTAGATCCTTGTAATGGGCTGAATTCAGAAATATTAACATATAACTTGTGTGGAGATCCGCATAGGCTCCATCCAGACTCTTTTGCTGCAAATTCAGAGTGTTTAATATTCAATTGATCTATCAACCTGCTTATTATTGTGTCTGAATTTGCATTTGAATATACAGGTATAGTTTCTGTTATGTGGGGCTGTGTAAATTTTGTGCCATTTGGTTTCTTATATTGAGTATACAATTTGAGGGAGAGCTTATAAGAGCCATTTTGTGCATTAAGAATTGCCTGCAGATCAGGATTTATACTGTTCAAAAAATTCTCAATGCCACATCTTGGCTCTGATACAAACCGGTAATCCCTAAGTTGGGCATTAAAACTGCTATGGATAGGTTCATAGCGTGGCTGCTTTGCTGCTCTGGCATTAAGAGGTGCTTCATGCTTTCTTTTCAGACCAGATGTGGATGGTTGTGGGGGCAATATTGATGACTGTGCAGAACAAGTATCTTTATGTGTATATGTGAAGTATTGCATGCTGTATTTTCTATTGCATTTGGGGCAAAATTTTGTGGGAGTTCTGTATTTGTCTGGGTTACAGATCTTTTGGTGTCTGGCCCAATTAGAGCTAAATATATTTTTATTGCACTGATTGCAATATTTTTGATTAGCATTTTTGCTGTTGTTTATTATATACAATTTCCTGGGTTTCAATTCAAAACTTTATACTGAATAAAAAATATCAGTTGGGTTCAGCTGTGTGATTTGTGTGTGTGTATATGTGTGTATGTGTGTTAATATTTTTGGCTTTGGTATTTATATAAAATTTCCTGGGTTTTAAATCTAATCTCTATGCTTATCTTATGACAGGTTGTAAAGCCAATAGCCCACAAGTGGAAAAAGGAATAAATATTCATTCACACTAACCTTCCGCAAATACCTGCACAAACATGCATGTCTTGAATAGCAATGACCTTGTTATGTATTGATTTTTGTATAACAAGCTGGGATAGATATATGCCTGACTCTAAATGTGAGTGGATTACAACAAACAAGCTAGATGTAACAAATATCAGGCAAAATATTGTTCAATATATATTTAATATTCATATTAAATCAAGCAGGCCTGTAAGTATGAGAAGCACTGTAACAACACATCTGTTCTCCTCAACCACTCTCACAATACTGGCTGATGCAATACTCGGGAATTTCTGTAAGTACTGGCGCTGAGGAGAAACATGCAAAACAAAAATCAATACTACCGTCTCGGGAATTGTACATACTAACACAGAGGGGAATTACTTGAAACATGCAAACATATAATATAAGAAATAAGAAAGTCACGGAGCAATTCTAGAAGGGCTCTGCATATTGCATTGTTTTAATATTAGATAAACAATTGAACCTGGTATCCAATTGAACTTAAACCTGAAGTAAATATGTGTGGGTAGGTATGGGTTTTTGCTTAATTTCAGGTATAGCCAAAAAAATATCAATTTTTGACAAGTTTATGGACAAAAATCTGGCTGATGCAACTTTTGTAAGTATGGGCACATCAATCTGAGGGGGCTCTTCCTTTCACAAAAAATTCCCGAGGGCATTTTTACAAAAATCTTGGATTAGACAGGGTTCCACACTTGAGCAAAAAGCTCATATGCTCATGTTGAGCTTGCTTTAAGTGTAAGCAAATCTGCTTGAGGGGGGCTCTTCCTTTCTTGAGTTTATAATACAGTCAATACAACTACTCTGGTGCTTTTTCTCTTCGCATATTCCACGATTCTCGGCTTATCACCCCTTGAACCGTTTTGCCAGGTAGTCGCGCATCTTCAGGTTGTCGTCTGCGAGTTTGAGTTTCGCCATTGTTATTTATAATACATCAAGATGTTTCCTGTAACGTTTCAAATTTTAGAAAGTTATTGAATTTGTTTCTGTATTTTCCGTCATTGGGTTTCCTCCTCATGTCTATTGTGACAAATCCGAAATCATCTTTGTTCCAGCACGAAGAGCAAAATTTGGAAAACTGGTTGTAGTTTAAGTTTTCACCTACATAATAATCGTAAATGTGTTTTAAATTGGTGCGGTCTTGACGAAACAAACAAATGAAATTAGCATTGTCTCAGAGTAGCTGCTTGGGGATTTTGGAAAAAGTCTGAGCAAGGTAGAAGCAGTCCATGCCTCTGTGGCGGCCCTGAGTACAGAAAATTGCAGATTTCGTTCTGGTTTTCCAGCCTCACATCGTCGAAGACCACCACTGAATTTTCGAATCAACAGTCTAGTGGCATCACTTCAGAAGAAAAAATAGCTATGCCAGCCCCTCGTACAGTTTCATCAGCTGACAGTACTTGGGTTGTTCCAAACTTTTGGAGAAAACATACAGGTGCCTGTTCTTCCAGTCTTGCCAGTCGGGCGCAAGTAAAAAAATGTCTTCAACCAACGTTGTTTTTCCGCACCCCGAAGGTACAACGACAAGGCAGCGAATGTTGTCGGGCAACAGTTCAAATTTTTTCCTAAACTGACGTTCCGAGGGAAAATTTGGCAGTCGCCACAACACATCTCAAACATCCGTTACACTATCACCTCGTTTGCGTCGATCCAACTTTTCTCCTCTAGTCCCACCATTTCATCAACAGTTTGTCAATTTTCTACGTAATACTCTTTCAATAAGATACGTGTCGGTTTATTTTGTTTTAGAAAGTTCCTCTTCGTAAAATCTTCCTTTCAGAATTTCGTCGCAATTATCTTTTATTATATACGTGTGACGGTTTCCGGGTAAGACTCGAAGTACGGTGAAAATTTCCGTACTAGAATTTTTAGTGAAGCCTTTTTCGAACGTATGCTTAAATTTACTGATTCTCACCAGATCTCCAATGTTGTGTTTTGGTTTCTTGCTTGTAAATTTGTACTTTAGGCAATAAACTGTAGGAATTAATCGTCGCTCGTCAGATTTGTTTGTCGTACGATGCAAACTGTGATTGTATCTGTTAACAAGTTCCGGAAGTAGTTCGAGTCAATTGTAATTCCCCTGAAGCGTGAATTGTTTCCATATGTGTGTTTTGATAGTTCGGTTAAAAAGTTCCACTTCACTGGCTTTGATGTGACTAAAGGTCGAGTAGTATTGAATATTTTGTTTTTGAATGGATTGCCGAAAGACAGAGTTGAATTCTTTTCCGTTATCTGTTTGAAGAAAACGAGGTTGCTTGTCACTTTCATTGAAAATTTGTACTTTTGAATGCTTCCAATACACAGGTTAGTAGTATAAAAGTATATAGGATAAGCGCACTTATAGCGTACAAATGAAGAGGTTATTTGATTAAACAGCCCGATTTGGCTACACTTAAAACTATGCCAAGATGCCCATATGCCCCAATTCTTCAAGTGTGATATGCTCTTAATCCCAAGAACCCTGAAACCTAGTGTAGAAATGAAGAACCCTCAATAGACAGATTTGCCTACTCTTAAAATTAAGCCAAGTACCCATATGATCTTATTGCTTATAGTGTGTTACTCTCTCAAAATCCCAAGAATCCTGAATTCTAGTGTAGAAATGAAGAACCCCTTCAGACAGATTTGCCCATGTGTGTAAAAGCTACATCTGTGAGATTGTTGTCCATAAGCTTGTTAAAAATATGGCCCCCCCTTGATATTGGTTTGCCTATACTTAAAACTAAGCCAAAAATGCTCATAAAAGCCACCCTCACCCACCCACACCCACTTATATTTACTTTCGGTCCGGTAATATGCAGAGGCCTTCTAGAATTGTTCTGTGACTCTCTCATTTTTTACATCATAAATATATGATTTTTCACCTATGAGAATAACACTACATATGGTGTCATCAGGGAGTGTATCGTGGAATTCACAGATAATTTTAATGTTTGTTCTGTCATTAACCACAACTTGTTTCCTTTTTGAAGTGTTGATGACAAACATGGGTCTCTGTGCTTTGAATTCATCTGGTGAGTAATACATGTCAGTATTGCCAGTAGTGACCCTTTTGTATGCTGTAAATGCTTCATATAATTTAAGAAAATCATCCTTGGACATGTCTAAATTATAATTTTCTCTAGGAAATACCTCATTTCTGCCATTTTTAAGATATATGTTCCTGATGTTGCAGTTATCAAATTTACTTGAATTTTTTTCCTGATTATTGTGTCTTCCAGTCTGAAACATTACCACCACAAAATCCGGCATGTCATATTGTATACTGGAGAATGAATTTGTAGCATCAAACTCATAATAGGTACCAGTGGCAGGCTTCTGTACACATTAATATGTATAAAATTGTAAAGGCACCTGTGGATTTTTTAGGATATCTGCTTTGTATTTAAGAGCATAACTGGCCTCATATTCAACAACCGGGATTCTTAGCTCCATAGTCTGAATAATGCATTTGCCCTCATCAGGTAGGGTATTAGGCAGAGCTTCCCCTGTAGAGTTTAATGTACTGTACCTCATCAAAGCATTATTATCATTGGCAGCTCTTCTAAATGTAATTCTTAAACCAACCTTCCACATAATGTCTTTGTAATCTGAGAAGAATCCTGGCAACAGGCGCATAGGAAACAATACTGTGTGGTTCTTAGATAATATCTTATCACCAGCCCCAAATCCACCTATTTTGTAGTAAGAAGCCTCGGTTTAGGATAATTTTAATGTGGCCAAAGCTGTAGAGGTAATGCCAGGGTAATCTACTCTGTTTATAACAACACCATGTTTTCTGATCTCAATTTCAGAGAACAGATGTGGCACAAAATTGTCTACCAATCTTATATTTGAGTTAGCAGGATAATCTGTACCATCGAGCTTTACAACATCAAATTTGATGTATAGGTCTGCTCTGTGAGGGTGTATAAAGCCATCTCCTACATCAAGATCAACCTCAATCTCTGTGTTGGTTGATTTAAATTTGCAAAGGTCCTCCTGTTTGGGGGGAATGATTGTAGCTCATAACTCTCAATATTTTCCGTTTTTTTGTATGTATTTTTATTTAAATATTAATTTCTATGATTGCAGTTGTTGTGGCTCCAGCAAAATCAACTAATTCTTCTTTTTCATTAGTGACCATCAACTCAATGTAATCTATTCTATTATGGCTTACAGGAAAATATAATGTTGGTGATGGAGTGTAGATGATGGGCTCCATAAATTCAGAGTTAGGTTTGAATGTTCAATGATGCCAGTTTGTTTGTGAGTGCCAATGCCATTTGATTTGGTGATCATACCCTCTGCCACATTACAGTGAATATTGAGAGTCTCTATTGCTAAGAATTTAGGTATATTAATAGCAGTGTGTTTGATGGCTGGTTCAAGTTTTGTGTTGTTCTCAAAGCCTAACAGCTCTCCTATAGTACCCAGATCCACTGTCTCTGTAGCAGACACAATCTCTACTCTGTGAGTGACAGAATTTTGAGTTAATACTATACCTCTGGGTAACTGAGCATTTAGAGTGGGCAGATTATACTGCCCTGGAGTGATGACAATTTTTGATCACCAACTGCAATTGTGTTGTTGTGGTGTGTAATATTAGGGATCAAGTACATGCCTTAAAATGCTCTGAGAGCTATTGTTTTGGGATACACTATATCATCATGTAATCTAAGTTTCAATATTGAATTTTGGCTGGTGAGATGGAATACCCCCATGATATTTTAAATACCACAAGGCTTTTTGAAAATCTTCAATTGATGTTTTATTTATTTGAGACAGATATCTAAGAACTGATAAACACAGATGTCCACAATTAACATCTTTGAAATTTTGAACACGGGCATTATTGTAATAAAGATTAGTTGATTTTAGATAATTTACTAAATTTTCAGGTGGAATACCTCCTAATCAATCAAACACAAATGCCTCAACTTTTAAATATTTAAGATAACAGATCCAGTGAGTGCCCTGATTTTTGTACTTATCCAAATTAACTATGCCACACTCTTTGTTGAGTGGTTGTTCTGGTAAGGAATCAGACATGTACACACCTCTAAACTTTTTGATGCCCAGTGGCTTGATTAAAGCTTCAATATCTTGGTTTGTAAGCGGCTCTTGTTTTTTTAAACTTATTCATGGCTCTCTTAACACCTTTGCCTTGTTTCTCCATGGCCAGATTATGGCGCTTCATTTCGTCTAATTCTGCCTTATTCTTCTTGGCATCTATTACTGTTTTTGCTATGGCAGCTGATCCCCCAGCCAAGCTCCCAACAGCCCCAAGTGCTGCTAAGATGGCCAGGATAGTAAATATGAAACCACCCACATGTGATTTTTTCCTGGATTGCTGCAATTTTTTTTAATTGGGGGGTACTAAGTAATAATTTCATACCATGGCTCTTGGCAAGACAAGAATTTTTTTTCTTGCGCTGCTTTTTGGTTAAAAGACTATCATTAGTTTTAAGAGATTTAAGACCTGCATAAGGCATCTGTTACATAACACTCTTGGCCTTCATCCTAGGTTTATTATATACATATTCACAACCCCCAATCCCAGTTTTTGTTTGGTGTTCATAGCTATGGTGGTCCCCAATGCTGCTATTCTTTCACTTAAAGAAGCATTTTTGCTTACAAATCTACCAAATGCAGCCTCTTCTAATTTTTTGTCTGCAACATGTCTCTTGTCAAGATCAGAATGTGTGTTGTATGCTATGTCATGGTCTCTACAAGCAGCATCTAGAGGATTAACACCAGGGTCCACTCTGTTTAATCTATGATCTAGTTTTGTGCCTGGACCACAATACTGATAGCCTGGAATGTGTAGTTCAAATGGCAGCATGTTTATGATGTCATTAACCAACCCCCGACCCTCAGAGATATTCCAAAATTTAGGTGGTAGAGTATTGATAATTTTTATAAGATATCCAATGCCCTTAGTGTCATTCACTATAAAATTAGACAATTTGGTGCTTATCATGTCCATAATTCCAAACTTTTCATTGTAAAAATTGTGGTTGCCAGCATTTTCCTCCCCAGATATCACCAGCAACCTATCTACAAGTTTTCTGACATCATCAACTAACACAAATTCTTTAGGCAGGGTGTTATAATGTTTGATTCCACTACCTGTCTTGATCTGTGACCATATGGGCTTGATTATGTTTTTTTTATTTTGCTCCACTGCTAGACTTGACTCTTTTTTTTGTGGGATCATTGTTCTGGTATGGAGCATCTGATTTTATTAATATTTCTTTGTAATGCTCATAATCTTGATCTGTATAGTTGCCAGGCTTTTTCCGAGTCATCAGTTCCCACAATCCAGGTGTGCCAGGGTACTTAACAAAACCACCTCTTTCTCCAAGATGAGATTCTGAATATACAATTAGATCATCTCCAATAAATGTTACTCTAAAATTGCCAATTCTATGTATGATGCTACCATCACGCTCTGTGTCAGCATATAAACCAAATACCTCATCTTTGTTGTCTTTAGGTGTGCTTAAATATTTTTGAGCAAGAAGACCCAATTCAATAGGATCCTGAGTAGCTTCAATTCTTCGAGGAGCAACAGGACTAGGTGTATGAATACTAGAAAGTGGGGTTATAAGGTAATCTAATATGTTCCTTGCAGCTACAAGTACAAGCTCTGTGATTAAACTTTGATTTTACTCTGTAACAGTTTTGATATTTTTACCAAATTCACTAATAGCATCAATAATAGGTTGTTCTGTGTGTTTGTGTTTTTCATAGATTCCTAGGTTCTCTGATTACCATACCTTAAATCTTTTTAGAAGATAATCTCTTAATTTAAGATCATCAATAATTGGCCTTTTCATGGTTATTTATATATGTTTCAATGTCTAGAAAATTGTTGATTTTAAGTATCCTGTTGCCTTTTCTGCGGATAATTTTTTCTATGAGATATGTGTCAGGCTGCTTAGTTTTGCTGAGTTCTTCTTCATAGAACCTGCCTTTGAGAATTTCTCCTCGTTGATCTTTTATTATATATGTGTATCGGGTCCCAGGTTTAACTTGAACCACTGTAAATAATTCAGTGCTCAAGTCTCTGGTAAAGCCTTCTTTGAATAAGTGCTTATATTTGCTGATTCTTACTTGATCACCAACCTTGTATTTGGCATTTCTTGTTGTTGGCTGGTATCTAGGATAATAAACAGTGCTGATCAATTTTTGCTCATCAGATGAAGTTACCTCAGAGGGTTTCATGTTGATTGTGGAATGGACCGAGTTGTTATATTTATGTAGAAGTTCTGGAAGAATATTAAGCCATTTATAATTACCTTGAAGTGTGAATTGTTTATACATATGATTTTTTAGGATGTTGTTGAATCTCTCTACAATAGAGGCCTTGAGATCACTGTAACTCGAGTAATGTTGTATTGACTGGCTTTTAATAAATTGTTGGAACAGTGAATTATAGAATTCTTTGCCATTATCTGTTTGCAAATAGCGCGGTGATCTTCCTCTCTGATTGATGATTGTCCTGAAGGCTTCTGTAACACATTTTCCAATTTTGGATTTGAGTGGCACAGCCCAGGCAAATTTTGAAAATGTATCTACGACAGTGAGTAGATACTTGTAGCCCTTGTTGATCTTGTCTAAGATTTTCAGCTGTCCACTGGCCATCTCAACCAAGTCACACTGCCATAAATCATCTATGCCTTTTGTAACCACTGGCAGTCTCTTATAATTATGTCTGGCTTGTCTGTGTAATTCATCAACAATAATTTGTCTAGACATAATATGTAAACAAGAATATTGCAACTATTGGGTGTTGCAGATGATACTACAGGATTTTCTAAATACAGTTTATCTCCTATTTGTATATAAAATTCCAGAGAGCCATCATCTTCAGCATAAGATGTTTCTAATGTATTGGGATCTGTAAAATCCTCTAACTCTACACTGGTGATTTTTGCTTTGTTATCAGCATTTGTTATTGATAAGGTAGGGTAGTGGTGTGCCTGTGGTTGAAGACAATATTTGATCTTGATTGGTCTAAGTGTGCCCCCAACAAAAAACTGTTAATAAAATTGTGCAGGGGACAGCATATATATTTTGCCACCTGGTGTAAATGGTGAATCATATTCTTTGTTGGGGATACTGTACAATTCAAGAATTACTGTATGTTTAGGATTCTCGATTATGCCAGTTATTTCTTTTTCTGCTGTAAGCAATCTACTTGTTACAGATTCAAGGTGCTCTTGATAGTCCTAACAACATCATCATGGCCTGGCTTGATCTTTATGTCCACAACAAGTTTTTTGTATTGTTGCACAATTTCTTGTAGCTGGGTGGCAAAAACAGACAGAGCATTTGCTTGATTGGATTCCATGGTCCCTAGCTGTTGCTTGATATTAGCTACAATTTGCTGTAAATTTTCAACAACTGCCAATTTTGAATTTTGAACAGTAAGATCTAGGACTTGTCTTCTGATATCCTCAAACAGGGCATGCAGTTCATTAATATGTTGATTAGTTGGTAGAGTGGCCACTGTCTGAGTAAGTTGTTTGATCTCTGTCTGGATATTCTTCATATTTTCTGATTTCAATATGCGATTCAAAGCTCTCTTAATATTTTTAAGTTCCTGTGATGTAGGCAGATTTGATACAGTATTTTGCAAAGATTCAAGTGCCAATTTCACATTATTTAATTCTGAAGTATCAACCACACCACGCATATCATCTTGGAGCAGGGTTATGTCTGCCTGAGTGGGTGTTGATTGTTGTAAAATTTCAAGCTTTGTTTGGATATCATCGATCAAGTGATGAAAATGAGATAGCTCAGATTCAGTGTTGAGGTTTTCAAGTTTTGTGATCTGTTGCTGGACACTGACAAGTGTGTCTACAATACCAGGAAGGTGAAATTCTAGATATTCTTGTACATTTGTCAGATCACTTTGCACTGCTGCTATTGTACCCTCAAGATGGGTTATGGTACTTTGAATTTTTCCAAAATCTTCATATGTTTCAAGTTGCAGCTTAATGTTGGCAACACTCCGAGTTATTGCAATCAAAGCATCAGAAGATGGCAAGTTGTTCATAAAATTTTCAAGTGTCTCCATTTTTTCTTTAACCTCGGCTATGGCATTGTTCAGAGGGTCCAGATTAGGTATCTGTAATGATTGAATCTGTTCTTTTAGAGTGGAAATCACTAGATCAAAATCTTCTTGTGATTTTATGCTTTTGACAATTGTTTGGAGCTGTGTCTGGACATTATTTATCTCCTCTTCTAATTGCTGTTTCAATTGCTCAGAGTTGTTAGCCTGGGTCTTAAATTTGGATTGAAGAGCTGCTACAGCCTCCTCTAAACTTTCAAAATTATCCAATGTGGCCAAATCAGTATATTTCTGAAGCAATAATTTCAGTTCTGAGTCAATTTTAAGAAGAGGGTCCATGCATTGTGATTGTAAATTTGTAATTTCTAGTTGAAGATTGGCATTGAGTGTGGATTGTAAAGCTTGTAAATCATTTCTTAATTTCTTGACTCTGACATCAAGCATCAGAATCTCATCACTGTGATCTTCATGTCTTGTATGGCCAAATATATCATTAGGCATTTTGATTTAGTGGTTATTTATTATTGAATATCTAATTCTTAATTCTATAAAAAAAGGTATAAGCTTGTCATAGGATCCCGGGACCTCAATATATAAGCAGTCACCAGCAGAAACAGTATATACAGTGCCAGAAATCATGTTTGAGTGCTTAATTCTATAAATATTTCTCCCTATTGAAATCTTGACATTACCCTCTGGGGTTGTAATAAATTGTAATTGACCACCTACAGGTAATTGGTAATGATTTAAATTATTGTTAAGTATGTACAATGTTTTACCTGTTTCATCATCAACATCTGTAAGTATGCTGTTCAGATGAATAATTAACAAAGCACTTAGTTTAGATATTATATCAGAAGAGGGTTGTGGTGTTGGCAGGTCCATAATAGCCTGTTTTTTTAACCCAAATAAGTTCATAGGCAAGTTTATTTATTTCAAATCATGCTCTGTAATTGTGCATTGTTTGCCACTTTTCAAATCACAATGACCCCATGGTAGAGTATGTATGCCACAGGATAAAATACATCTCTTATCATCATGTGGGTCCAGAGCCACTTTTCTTACAACATTTGTAGTCAACAAGTGATCCACACTCTGAATTCTGCATTCTGATGTTCTGATTAAACTCTGGGTTTTGAGACAATCTTCATAATCTTCAAATTCAAGCTCTTTGTCAACAGTTACTCTGCCAATGCCCTTGGTTTTTTTTGCAACAACACCACTACATGTTTCAAAGCTCTACATCTTGGCCCTTAACCCAGCAAATGCCACAATAACATCACCAAGTGTCTCATCTTTTAACTTGCCAGGCACTTTTTTGTTGTGGGGTTGAATCTTTGTATGTTCACTGGTATCAAAAAATTAAAGCAATGCAGGCTGTGACATATCTTGATAAACATCTTCTGTTTGAATATCAAGAATAAAACTATCTGTGTCCATGTACATCAGTTTTACACAATCACCATAAAAGGGTTTCAACACATTGTAATAGAGCTCCAGCATGTGTAATTTGATCAATTCCAATATCACACCCCCTACATAAATAGGCTTATCAAACTTAATCTTTGTTTTTTTTCATATTAAAAAGTGTCATATCCTCATCATAAATTCTTCTGTAGTTGAAATTAGGCTTTGCAATCAATTTTTTGCTCCGGCTGGGGTCCGTAACTATTTTAACATAAGTTTGTTTTCTGACATTTTCTATGGTTTTGCCATACACTGAATTGACCATCAATTTAAACAAAGTTTTATCAAATTGGCTCATTGCAGATGTTCGAAGCTCTGTGTTTGTATCAATATATGGCTTCAACCATCTTGAGCGCCTGAACCTCAAAACTTTGCCAAATTTGGTCACTTGAACACCATGATTCATTAGGAACTGGAGGTTTTTGTAATATAAGACATAGCCCTGATTTGGCTCTAGAGTCATCATTAGCTTCTTCTGTTTAGAGCCAGGTGAGCACTCAACCTCAGGAATTGGGGGCAGATCAGAAAATTTGTTGTGTAAATCATCAGGAATTGTCAGATCAACCTCTAAGAACAGGCCATAGTCACTGTCATCAAAATCCTGAAGATCGTCAATATTGAAATCTTCAACCCACTCAAGCCCTGCATATGGTAATTTATCCATCATAGCATAACCATACAGGCTATTGGCATCTACATACAGTATATAATTTGATGGCAGTGCTGGATCATAATCAGCAATATATTTGTTATTTGCTCTGGCATATCTCTGAGAGCATTCCACCATGCCTCCTCTTATACATTGCTCCATAAACAGATACATGTCCTGATCCTGGATCAGATCCAATTGCATTTTAGTGTTCAAAAACATTGCAGACCATGCTAGGCCTGGCGCACTGTAAAAATACAATGGATCCAGCTTATAATTTTGCATGGAAGATTTTCTGAATGCCTGCAGTATATCAGCTAAGAGGGTCACATCAAGTTTTAAATGTGCCTTGTGATAATCACCAAATGATTTGCATTTTAAATTGTTCCACATCAATGGGGCATGGTGATAATCATCATCAGTGATTCCAGATCCTCTGATTTTGCTGTAAAACTCTTGTTGTGGTGGCAGAGCACACTCATCAAATTTAGAAAAACCTGTAACATAGTCATATGGATATACACTCTTCCGCCTAATTAATTTCAGGTCCTGATTTGGAAACAAAGCACATGTGATTTTGAATTGATCATCAGATAATTGACTGGCCAGTGTAGCCAGGCTAGCAGACAGAATTCTGTAGGAATCAAGAAATCTTAAGTGAATAGGAACACGTTAACTTTAATTATCTTGCTAATAGCAATATATTTCTAATTATTTTCTGCTAAAATATTTAAATTCTGCTTGTCAAACCCCTCGTACCTGATCAGATGATGGAAATCATAATTGGATGCACCATGGCAAAATATAGGGACACATTTTGGTCTCTTGATCTTAATATTACAGCTATTACACAGGGCCATTTTGAATTTACCATCTGTATGAAAATGGTGATGCACCTTGATATTTGTATCTGAAAATTCAGAATCACATACCGGGCATTTTTCTGCATTGTTGAAATCTTCAATCTGATCCTTCGTTAAAGGCAACATGGGTTTTGATTTTAATAAGACATTAGATGCTATGTCATGGCACTCATTTTCTATTCTATGTGCAAATTCTTTGATGGCATCTGCTCCCATGTATAAATATTCTTTACTAACAACACCATCCTGTACAACAACATAATAAAAACTAGAAGGTTCATGTAATTGATATGATGTAATTGAAGATTCCTCAGGATCTGGGCTACAGAATGCAAGGGGTTTGAGGTTTGATTCAAAATCACAGACTATATATGCTGGGTGTTCCAACAAGGCTTCAAATTTTTTGAATTTGGTATTTTCAATTGGATTAGGCATCACCATATGAACAGGTTTATGAATGCCACAGTATTTCAGATGCTCAATTAACTTGTTTTTAGCAATTTCTGCATTCACTTCACTAATCCCATTTATTTTTTTACCATCAAATACTGTCAAACATCTTCCACACAACTTGAATATTGTATTGGATTTGTCTAGTTGTTTTCTTACTAAAGCTTCAAGACTGTGTATCAGAGTGTAATGATATGTGCTATCCCCTTCAATTAAGAGCAGATCAATCGGGACAGCAGAATCATCATCAAGTGTACTGATTCTGAGAGGTGCTATCAAGCAATTGCCACGGCCAGTAGAACAAATAAAAACATTAATAGATAATTGTTTACCATTGATAACACTGGCCTTTTTTTTTCAAATTTATCAATATTGTGAACAGACATACGATATTCTAAGCCCTCCATAGCATCATCAAAATCGTGCTCATGTTGTTTATAATAAATTATTCTTTGTGGATAACTTAAAACTGGATACAAAGCAGCTAAAATACACCACAGAAAACATTTCTCATCATTATTTTTTATGTTAACCACGGCTTTATTGTTTTTAATATTGGCAGGTAATGGCAGATATGTAGATCCTTGTAATGGGCTGAATTCAGAAATATTAACAAAGAGCTTGTGTGAAGTTCCGCATAGGCTCCATCCTGATTCTTTTGCTGCAAATTCAGAGTGTTTAATATTCAATTGCTCTATCAAACTGCTTATTATTTTGTCTAAATTTGCAATTGAAAATAAAGGTACAGATTCTGTTATGTGGGGCTGTGTAAATTTTGTGCCATTTGCTTCCTTATATTGTGTAAACGATTTGAGGGACAGCTTATAAGAGCCATTTTGTGCATTTAGAATTGCCTGTACATCAGGATTTATACTGTTCAAAAAATTCTTAATGTCACATCTTGGCTCTGATACAAACCGGTAATCCCTTAATTGGCCATTAAAACTGCTATGGATAGGTGGTGCATAGCGTGGCTGCTTTGCTGCTCTAGCATTAACAGGTGCTTCATGCTTTCTTTTCAGACCAGATGTAGATGACTGTGAGGGCAATGTTGATGACTGTACATAACAAGTACACTTACGCCTTTTGTAATATGCCTTCCTTAATATTTTATGGCATCTTGGGCACAATTTAGTAGCCTTTCTGCATTTCTTAGGGTCACAAATATGCCGGTGCCTAGCCCAATTAGAACTAGATATATGTTTATTGCATTGATTGCAATATTTCAAGTTTGGCATTTTTATTGTTTATTTATATAAAATTTCTTGGTCCAAAAAAACAGAACTATGGACAATATGCCAAAACAATTATAACAGCAATTAGTGGCTGAGCTGGTGCTTTTATACCCAGACAACAGCAGAAACTAGGCTCTGGTGATCCCCAATACAAAATAATTTTGCTCTATTATGCTGTTGTATAACACACTTTACCAGGTTTCAAACCTCAGCTGTATATCAGCTAGCAGTGAATATTCTCAAAATCTCACTTGTGGAGATATTATTTTGCCACATGTATTTCAATCTCACACACTTTACCAGTCCTCAAACCCAGAAGCTTTTGATTACAAAGCAATAATACAAACACTTTGCCATCAGGGGAGGCATACACATTTTACCATGGCTCAAACCCAGAGCTCTTGTTTACAAGGCAGCAAGACTAGCACTTCTCCATGGAGAGGTCTTAAACCAAGAAGCCTTTGATTACAAAGCATATAAGCCATGGGACTATGTCCACATTCTACTGAGCATCAGAACCCAGGAGTTATAAGCTATATATCAGCTAAATACAGTCAAAATTGGATTTTAACTGTGCAATGAATATTCTCAATATCTCACTCGTGTATATATTATCAGAGCAAGGCAAAACCTGAATTGGATTGAGGCATACATGACAACATGCAAGAGGCTAATGTTCTTTTACTAAGAATTTCCTTCTATTATACAGAAATATTAATTGAAATTTTATGCTCTTCCAGTGAATTGGAGTCAATGGCATGTAGGACCATACATGCTATCATGCAAAGGGAATTTTCCCTGAAAGGACACAGAAATATCAATAATGTCCCCTTTTAGCTGTGTAGATTATATCCCATGCATGCTAGCAATAATCATGAAAGCTCCTAGGCGTGCATAATTTATTGCCTGGGGTAGTAATTGCTTAGTTCAGCAATACATTAGTCTGTCAGATACTTTTGATCGGGAAAATTGATGAATTTCTGAGCTAAGTAATTGCTTACCCCGGGCAATGAAACGGATCAAAGATTAGAAAAAAAGCACGTAACAATTCAATTTGCAACTGCATTTGTCCAAGATAATCCTATATTTAATTAGATCTATAAATTGTTAGAGCATGAGGATATAAGCATTTTGGCTTAGTTTTAAGTGTAGCTATAATAATATCAAGGGGGGGGGGCATATTTTTAACAAGCTTATGGACAACAATCTCACAGATGTAGCTTTTACACACATGGGCAAATCTGTCTGAGAGGCGTTCTTCATTTCTACACTAGAATTCAGGATTCTTGGGATTTTGACAGAGTAACACACTATAAGCATTAAGATCATATGGGTACTTGGCTTAATTTTAAGTGTAGGCAAATCTGTCTATTGAGGGTTCTTCATTTCTACACTAGGATTCAAGGTTCTTGGGATTAAGAGCATATCACACTTGAAGAATTGGGGCATATGGGCATCTTGGCCTAGTTTTAAGTGTAGCCAAATCGGGCTGTTTAATCAAATAATCTCTTCATTTGTACGCTATAAGTGCGCTCATCCTATACACTTTTATACTACTCAGGTTCCTGTTTTTGCCTTGAAGGGTAAAGCCCACGCAATATTTGAAAATGTGTCTATAACGGTGAAAAGATACTTGTATCCCTAGTTGATTTTATGTAAAGTTTTTAAGTTGCCACTGATCATTTCCACAAGATCAGTTTGCCACAGGTCGTCTATATTTTTGGTCACTACCGGCAGTCGTTTGTAGTTTCGCAGTGCAGGTTTGTGCAGCTCGTTCACAATAGCATACCTAGACATTGTGTGAAAATAAGAATATAGCTTCGATGAGATTTCTGGCAGCAGACAATGCCGGGGTTTCTATGTACAACTTGTCACCTATTACTATGTCGATAATTTGAATGGCATCTTCGGCATAGGCTGTCTTGCGACTTTCGGGGTGGGTGAAATCGACCAACTCCACTCCTCTTATCTTATGCTTGTCACCGATGTTCATCACGGTCATGGTTGGGTAGTGGGTTCTGTGAGGCAAAGACCAGTAGGAAGCCTTGACGAACTGAAGTGTGCCGGCGAGGAAAAACTGGTGATAGGCTTTGGCAGGATTCAGCATGTAGAGTTTGGCACCCGGATCGAAGAATGAGGAAAATTCCCTGTTTGGAATGCTGTACAGTTCGATGACAATTTTGGACTTGAGATTGTCGATGCTGGTGTTCCTGGTGTTTACATTGGTTCGACCCTCGCTCTCCAGATCCTCTAATCTACCGTTTATTGATTCCAGATGTTCCTCGATAGCATGGACAGCAGTGCCTTAATAGGGCATGATCTTCACATGTAGTTGGGTACTGAACTTGGCTACGGGCTATTCCTGGCTCGCCTCCGTGTTGCCAATTTGCTAGTTTACATTGCCGATAATCTGCTGTAGACTTTCCACAAGTTTCAACTTGGAGCTCTGGGCTGCGAAGTCGTGGACCTGGCTTCTAATTTCTGCAAACAAGCCATGTAGCTCTATTCTGTTCTGGTTGGTAGGCAAGTTTTTAACAGACTCCCGAAGAAATTCAATTTCGGTTTGGATGTTTTTGATGTCGTCGGATTTAAGTATTCTGTTGAGAGCCCTCTTCACGCTTTCCAATTCCTGCGAGGTCGGCAGGGTGGCCACCTTGTTTTGGAGCGATTCCAAAATTTCTATTACCGCGTCTAACTTGCAGGCAGCAGCAACAGCGCGTATGCCTTCTTGTAATTGTCTTATGTCGTCCTCGGTGGGGGGAGGATTGTCGCAAAGTTTCCAACTTAGTCTGTATGTCGTCGTTCAAGTGATGAAAATGCGACAACTCTGATTCGGTGTTTAGATTTTCCAGCTTGGTGATCTGCTGTTGGACGCTGGCCAGAGTATCGATGATGCCAGGCAGTTTGGATTCCAGTGCTTCGTGTACGTTTGCCAGATCATTTTTGATGACGGCGAGAGCATCCTCAAGGTGTGTTATGGTGCCTTGCAACTTCCCGATATCCTCGTAGGTCTCAAGTTGGAGTTTGATGTTGGTAACACTACGGGCAATGGCGTTCAGCTCGCTGGACGAAAGTGGATTGTCGATGTAGTCCTCTAGCGTTTGGAGTTTAGTTTTGACTTAGGTGATGGCTGCATGCAAAGCGTCCGTTTGAAGCTCAGCCTTGATGCTTTCCAACGTAGGAATTTCGAACGATTGAAACTGTTTTTGCAATTTTGCATTATTGGCGTTCACGCGATCGTAGTCACTTTGAGTCTTTATGTTCTGGATGATGGTTTGCAGTTCAGTCTGGATGGTGCTCGTTTGGTTCAGCAAGTGTCGCTTCAACTGTTCCACATTGGAGGTCTGCGTTTTCTGCAGTTTCAAAAATTCGTTCTAAATCTTGCCTATGCTCAGCTCCAAGTTGTAGAGGTTGTCTATTGACGCAAGGTCGGTGTAATTTTGCAGCAGCGATTTAAGCTCGGTGTTAATCTTGAGTACGGGGTCCAGGCACTGAGACTGCAGGCTGGCTATCTCTGACTGGAGGCTGGAGTTAAGCGTGGACTGCAGGACCTGCAGGTCGCTTTGCAGCTTCTTGACCCTGATGTGGAGCATCAGAAGCTTGTCGCCGTGGTCGTCGCGTTTCGTGTGGCCAAAAATATCTTTAGACATTTTTACTAATGTGGTTATTTATTATATGGTATGTGATTCGCATCTCCACAGAAAGAGAGATGAGTTTGTCGTAGTCGTCCAAAAGCTCCACGAACAGGCGATTGCCAGCAGACACATCGTATGTTGTAGTGGCATCCATCCTTTCATGCTTCATGCGATAGATTTTCTTGCCGGAAGAAACCTTGACCTCCTCTATGTCCTCAAGTTTCATGTTGAACAGCCGTTTGCCAGAAATGAGGAACCGGTAATAATTCAAGTTTTTGTTGAATACATAGAAAGTTTTGCCCACATCCTCGTCGTACTGGGTGAGAATGCTATTCAAGTGTATAATTAACAGACCGTTAAGTTTAGCTAGCACGGAAAACCGGAGTTCGTTGAAGCTCGGCGACGACGACGACGCAGGCTTGACGGACGCTTCCACAGCTTGCGTCCTGAAGCCAAACAGCATTATAGGCATTGTTATTTTATATGTTTTATTATATAAACTTTGCCAGCTGTAAGATTAATTGGCCCCCCTTCCCCAAATCGCATTTTTTTCATTTTGACAACGTTACCTTGTTGAATGTGACGGTAATATATATTTTTTTCTCGCACTCAAGGTACATTTCGGTCTCAGTTAACGAAAATCGCTGCGTATACTTCAATAATTTTCTATATTTGCAAAATACCCCAGTTTCAATTCGATCCATTTATGTGAATCGAAGAAACCGACAAACCAAATATCCCCATATCATTGTATGCTTGCCCTATTATCTACTTTTGCTGTTGTGCTTAATTTGTTGGTACTATTATCGTATGGGTAAAACACCTACTAATCATATATTTCGGACTTGTTTACATTGCTAACGCATTGCGGAACATTTATTAAGGCGAAATAATGCATTTCTAACTAAGATAATGTTTATTTTCTCTATTTACGAGTACTTACTTTTACTTGTTGTTTCGAATGTGTAACACATTATGGCGGGCGATAGCATACTGGTTGTCATGTTACCGAGACACCTATAAATGATATATTTGGGACTTCTTTACATTGCTAACGTGTTATTTTCGAATGCGGAACATTTCTTAACGTGAAATAATGCATTTCTAACTAAGATAATGTCTATTTACTCGATGTACTAGTACTTACTGTAACTTGTTCTTTCGAATCTGTAACACATTATGGTGGTGAGAGCGTACAGGTTTAGGGTGCGTTCTGAGAGTGTTTTGTCGATTTATGAAGTG
Organism: Lepisma saccharinum; assembly: GCF_977018435.1. Taxonomy (NCBI): domain Eukaryota; kingdom Metazoa; phylum Arthropoda; class Insecta; order Zygentoma; family Lepismatidae; genus Lepisma; species Lepisma saccharinum. The sequence continues at coordinate 11,080,118 of NC_139252.1, forward strand.
TTGCAATCTAGTTTACCGAAAAATCTCATTATGCTAATACCTCGCAAAATAAGAAAATATAAAAAATAAAAACACTTCATGACATTAAAATTCACTTCTTTACTTACTTATATCACTTAACTTTTTTAAAAAAAAACATGAGAAATTACAAACACTTAAGTTTCAAATCGTGTTCAAATTCACTTTACTTTTTTAATTATATGACTTCAGTTTGATCACATTCACAATATAAATCGTGCTTTAACATTCTTGTATATCTACATATACTTCATTCTACCGGCTTGTTTAAAAAATTCATGCATTCTTCTGTCCAGTGGAAAATTACTCTTGAAGATGTACTCTGCCAAGTAGCCCGTGAAATGGTATTTCTTCCGTCCGAATACTGGGATTGAATGTCGAACATTACGCCAAGCTCTCTCTATATTCTGAGAGTGAACGGGAATGTCTTCGTTAATCATTCGCTGCAGATTCTCTTGATGTATAGGTCCACTTGCCGCTGTATCGATGAACTCCACACTATGGTTAACTCTCAGATGTCTGTAGCCGGCTCCTTGTAAGTTTACATATGCCTTCCAGCAATCGGATATGATGGTTGTTCCAGGAAGGATGAACTTCCGGACGACATCCAGCAGAGTTTCTTCGCTTCGGTTTTCTACAGGAACCATGAAAAAATGTTTAGCGTTCCCTCTCTCTATCCCTCCAAAAACCCACTGTCCGTCAAGAGGACGTGCACGTCTGTTGATACATTTCTTCGATTTTCCAAATTTGGCTTCATCAATTTCTACAATGACTCCGTGACCTCCTATTGGGGATGAATTAGCCATTACCCATTCCTCACACACTTGCCTACAGTGGTTCGACCAGTCCACAACTGTATTTGGCCCCATGTCTAGTTCATACCGTATTATGTCACATCTTGGGTAAGGCAAAAATAGCCACATATTACAAAAGACTATAATCTTCGATACAGGGAGTTTACTTCCTCCCAAAAATGTGCCGTTTCGAGCAAATTGTTTAAAACCACAGGGTAATCTTTTGAATTTTAACCTTCCACGTCCGTGTCCGTAGACTCTCTTTGTACACATGTATATCCACTTCCCATTTTGTCCAATGTGTAGTTTGCATATACTCCCACATCTTCCACATTCCATTTCTTCATTTAAAATGCCGTGTTGAATAACAAAATCAACAACATTTTCAACACCTGGCAACAACTTCACCGCGCATCCTCTACAAGTCATTTTGAAGCGACACTCGCTACGGGGTTCACATCATCTTACCCAGGGAACAATGTGCTCTCGTGCTAGTGAAAACACGGCGAACCTTGAATATTGACGTCAGACGAGGAATGCCTACGTGGTTAGGTTAGGCCTGTTGGGTTAGGTTCCATTAGCATAGATACACAGAAAAATTATTATTTTCGCTAAGAGACGCGGTAGCTTGTATTGCCTAACATGAAAAATATCTTTCCTGTGACGTCAGAACACAATGTTGCTACAGTGTTGTGCGATAAGTGACACCTATACGGAAAAAATGGCTTGTTCCGAACTCGACAGGTGGTTCTAGTGAAAACACGGCGAGGCTGAAACACTGGCTACGGGGTTGCATCGTCTTAACACACGGAACATTGCACTCTCACGCAAAAAGCAAATGGCGTGAGGAGAAACAGCGTGTCGGGCAGAGATTTTCGCAGAAAACAACACGCATTCACATTAAAATGGATCAAATCTACATTCTGGAACTTCCAAAACGCTCAAGAAAATGATTTCCGTAAGTACTTTCTCTTGTAAATTTGAAGGAAATTTCAAGGAATCCGTTTTACCCATACGATAATGTTACCAATTTGTTTTCACTAATTGGCGATTTTCTTGAAGAGGTCTAATAGAACAAGATATGGCTGAATGAGAAATATCTCAATTAAAGATATTTTAACAATATACGACGTCTTAAGAAAGGCATATTCAGCTCCAAAGTACTTTGTCTAACGCTTACTACCATTCCCTATTACTGGCAAAGGGAGTTTAAGATGACGTAGTATAAAAAAAGTTGACTTGTTCCCAAGTGTTCATAGAAGTTTGTCGCAGGTGTTTGTCTACTTTTGGCAATCAAAAACAGCAGGATTACCAGCTCATCCTAGGTCCCAACATTGCTGCCGAGACGCTTGCTCATCATAAACTCTATTGCAATGCCAACGAGCTAGGGGTGTCAATTTTGCCCAAACTTGGAACTCTAGAGAAATTCCACATGCACAGTGTCATGGTAGAGCACCCTGCTATCATCATCGCAGATGTCGAGGCCTTCCTCAAACCTATGTCCACATGCTATCCCAATCCCGAAGATTCCTCCACGAGGCCTCGAGTTTTGCTTATGTTGTGGTGTGTTGGCGAGACGAACATGTTGACCCCGAGCCCTATGTGTATCGCGGTCCTGACGCAGCCAAATACTTCCTCGAAGGATGGTTGCGCAAGCCATCGAGATAGGGAAGTTCCTGGTGACCCCCAAGCCTATGCTACCGCTGTCTCCTGACAACGAGATCAAGCACGAGGAGGCTACTACCTCTTATGTGTGCACCTGGAGGTGTACAATGATAATGAAAAATTTTGTATAAAAACTCATGTAACAGAAGTTACAATTTGATATAGCCAAGATACTGGAACAATAGTGTTTATCTTCAAATGCAAACAGCTGGAGATTTGAGATTTTCAACGGAAATAACTCCCTGCCGTGTCCTACGGGACGAAAAAGGATCACATGCAGAACCAAAGAGGCAGATTCTTTGTGCGCTCAAGTGTGATTATTTTTAAATGCATCAAAATTTAATTTAATTTTTTTTTCAGATTATCCTCAAAAAATCTGCTCCACAGAAACAACAGCAATGCACAGGCAGAGTATCGTGAAAGTCGCATATAATCCTAATATTGTAAGGAGATGTTCCATGAAGTATGCTCAATTATCAACCCCACTCCTCGCAGTACATCCTGGACACTGCGTTGTAAGTTAACAAAAAATCTAATGTTTCGACCTAGGATCAGTATAATCTTTATAGAATTATGCGATTTTTTTTCTTGTACTTAAAACTGTTCGGTCACTCGTTCATTCTTGACGTCATACAAAACGTTTTCTCTGCAAAGAGGATGGCGCTGCACAGGGAGTCGGCGGGCAAGGCAGCGTGGAACTCACACACAATCTTTATGTTGGTGCGATCGTTAACAACCACCTGCTTCCTCTTAGATGTGTTGATGACGAACATGGGTCTGCGAGCTATAAACTCGTTAGGGTTGAAATACACGTCCACGCTGTCGGAGGTCACCCTCTTGCACGCTGTTTACGCCAGGTAAAATTTTAGATAATCTTCGCTTGCAATGTTTAGAATGTAGTTCTCGCATGGGAAAACTTCGTTCCTACCATTTTGAGGTAGTTGTTTTTAATCTTGGAATTGTCGAACTGGCTGGAATCTTTCTCCTGATTATTGTCCCTCCGTGTCTGGAAGAGTACAGCCAAGAAACTCTGGCACGTCGTACCGGATGCTGTTGAACTGTGTGGTAACATCAAATTCAAAATGATTGCCAATAGCAGGTTTCTGCACTCACTGGTAACCGTAAAACAGGAAGGGAACTTGGGCATTGTTCAGGATGTCTGCTTTGTAGTTGAGGGCATAGTTAGATTCGTATTCCACCACAGGCATGCGCAGCTCCATAGACCTCACAAGACACTTGACTGGGTCAGGTAGGGTGTTTGGAATCGGGGTGGTCTCGTCCGCACCCAAGGTGCCGTAAGGCTTTAGCACATTGTTGTCGTTGGCGCTTCTGCAAAAAGTAAAGCGCAAAACACCCTTCCACATGATCTCTGTGTAGTCGGAGAAGAAGCCTGGAAGCAGGCGCTAGGGAAACAAAACTGTGTGACTTTGGGTTTTGATTTTGCACCTGCTTCGAATCCTCGTGCTTGGTAGTATGCTACATCGGTTTCAGCATTCCCACAGCTGTGGAGATAATCCCAGCGTAGTCAACCTTATCGATGATGGTACCATGTTTTTCTAACTTCCAACTGCGAGAACAGGTGCGGCACAAAATTGTCCACGAGTCTTAGGTTTGCATTGGTTGGGAAAGCATCGCCATTGTCTCTCTTCAATACATAAAACTTGATGTACAAATCAGCTCTGTGAGGGTGAATATATCAGTCCCCGACGTACACATCGGACTCAATCTCTCTGTTCGGTTCGTTGAGGTTAGCAAACATGCGACGATTGGGGGGGAAGAATTGCAACTCTTAACTTTCGATTTGCTCCATGATGGTTCTTTATTACACATTACATCAGTGGTCGTAGCTCCCGCAAAATGTACCACCTCGCCCTTCTCATTTGTCACTGCTAATTCTGTGATGACTATGCGGTTACGAGACACGGGAAATATATCGGTGAGGAGGGTGTGTAGATAATTGGCTCCATGAAGTCTGAGTCTGGTTTGAACGTAGCAATTTTTCCTGTCTTCTTGTGGCTTCCTGGGATGCAGTTCGAGGATTTGGTGATCATACCTTCTGCCACGTTGCAATGTACGTTCAGAGTCTATATGGCTAGAAATGTTGGAATGTTGGCGCCAAAGTTTTTGATGCCAGGCCCGAGCTTGGAGTTGTTCTCGAATCCCAGAAGCTCTCCGACAGTACCTAGGTCCACGGTTTCCGTAGCAGACACCAGTTCTCCTCTGTGGGTTACGGAATTTTGAACCTTTGGGCAAGTGGGCCTGCACGGTAGACAGGTTTTATTGGCCAAGGTGATGCTGATTATTTTTCCGTGCCAACCTTGATGGTGTTGTTATGAACTGTGACATTGGGTATCAGATACATGCTGTAGAATGCGAGAAGAGCAATAGATTTAGGATAAAAGATGTCGTCATGCAATACGATTTTCAGAACTGAAATCTCGCTTGGGAGATGGAACACTCTCATAGTGCTTCATATGCCACAATGATTTTTGGGTTGTGTTATTTTATTGCGAGAGTAACACGAGAACGGAAATGCAGAGATGTCCGCAGTACACATTGCTGAAACCCTGTATGCGTTCGCATTGTAGTAGAGGCTGGGAACACCGAGATACTTCACCAACCCAGCAGGTGGTGTGCGTCCGAATGAATCGAAAACAAATGCTTTCTTTTTGTTGACTTTCAGGTAGCATATCCAATGGGTACCTAGATTTTCGTGACTGTTCAGGATAACCACGCCACACTCTTTTTTCTTCACAGCAGAAGGTAGAGAATCGGACATGAAAACGCCCGTCAAGTGCTTGATACCCAACGGTTTCGATCAGAGATTCAATATCGATGTTGACAAGGGCTCTTCATTTTTTTTAAACTATTTCAAAGCTTCAAGGTTATTTTTTCGATTTCTGGTCACTTCTTCTCCATAGCCACGTTGTGGCGTTTCTGCTCTTCCAGCTTCGCCTTGTTCTTTTTGCGTCGATGACTGTCTTGGCAATGGCGGCACTGCCTCCTGCCAAGCTGCTTACAGAGCCCAAAACTGCCAAGATAGCCGGGATGCTGAATATGAAACCTCCAGTCTTCTGACGCTTTCGCGAACGTTGCAACTTTCTCAGTTGAGGGATGCCGATCAGCAATTTCATCCCATGACTTTGGCCAGGCAGGAATGTTTCTTCTCGATCTGCTTTTTGGTGAGCAATCCATCAAGAGCTCCGAGAGATTTGAGGTTTGTGTAGGGTACCTGGTAAACGACGCCCTTGAGTTTCATGGTAATATTGTGTTATTTACATTGTGATAGAGGAAGAAAAAAAATCTGCTTCGCCTAATGCGATGAGGTGATTGATGATGCTGTCAGTTTCAGTGTTTGATGCATATCAGTCGTCGGTAAATCTTCTTCTACCCTGACTCCTCTCGTGAAGGTCGTCCATCCTATCAGCCAACTTCTCGTCTGCAGCCTGTAAAAGGGTTTTGGGATTAGCATATTTTATTCTGCTTATTTTTCGTAGGTGATCCAAGAGGATAATCCTACGCGGGAAGCGAAATACCGATGTTGTTTTAGCTAAGTCAACAAGGTTTTTGACGTCTTTGTGACCACCGTCGAAAGTGGGGGCAAAAATCTCGTGTAGCAGTTCGAGTGGTAGGTCTGTTATACGTGTTGCCATTTTCACAGGTTTTATTTATTTACAGCCCCACCTCAATTTTTGTTTTGTGTTCATAGTGATGGTCGTACCCAATGCAGCAACTCGTTCACCTAGCGAGGCATCTCTGCTGATGAGTCTCCTGAATGCCAATTGTTCCATCTTCCTGTCAGCATTGTGAAATGCGTCAAAATCGGTGTGAGCATTGTAAGCAATGTCGGGATCATTACATGCAGCATCCAGGGAATTCACACCCTTGTCTCCTCTCTCCAGTCGCTGTTCGGATTTGGTACCGGGGCCGCAATACTGGTAACCTGGTAGGTGCATCTCGAAGGGCAGCTTGTTGATGATGTCTTTCACCAAGCCTCGACCCTCGTCCATATTACAAAATCTCGGATGAAGAGTGTTGATAATTTTCATAAGGTAACCTACACCTTTGTTGTCGTTGACAATGAAGTTAGCAAGCTTGGAGCTGATCATGTCCACGATGCCCACATTCTGATTGTGGAAATTGCGATTTCCTACATTCTCTTCTTCTGCGATGAACAGCAAAGGATCTACAAGCTTCCTCACGTCATCCACCCACACAAAATCCTTGAGTTGTAGAGTTTGACACCGCTGCCAGTCTTGAGCTGGGTCCATATTGGCTTGATGAGGTTCTTGTACTTTTGGCCGCTGCTGGATTTGAGCGATTCTGTGTTACATCGTTGTTTTGGTACAGGTCGTCCGTCATGATCAAAATTTCCGTGCAACTTTGGTAATCCTCATCCTTGTAATCCCTGGGTTGCTTTTTGGTGATAAGCTCCCACAGTCCCAATGTGTCGTGATACCTGGTCCAGCTGTTCTTCTTGCCCAAATTGATTTTCACGTTGTCACCCTAGAACGTGACTTTCGATTTTCCAATCTTCCAAACAACTCCCTCGTTGAGTTCCATGGTCGGGTACAATCCGAACACCAAGATATTTTCAAATTTTCCTGTGCTTAGGTAATCCCTCGCCAACGGACCCAGCTCGACTAGCTTGTCCGAAGAGGTACTGCCTATGGCCTGACGTCTCGGAGCCGGAGCAAGTTCGAACGGAGTAGTGTGAATGATGGATATCGGTGTGGGTATGGTATAATTTCGAGCAGTGAGTGGCACGAGCTCGTTGGTCAAGTCATTTTTTTTTTGCTCTGTTATATCTTTGATTTTTTACCGAGTCCGCTGATGGCATCGATGATAGGTTGGTCCTGGTGCTTTATCTCTTCGTATATTCCAGGATTCTCGGCTTTTCACCCCTTGAACCGTTTTGCCAGGTAGTCGCGCATCTTCAGGTTGTCGTCTGCGAGTTTGAGTTTCGCCATTGTTATTTATAATACATCAAGATGTTTCCTGTAACGTTTCAAATTTTAGAAAGTTATTGATTTTGTTTCTGTATTTTCCGTCATTGGGTTTCCTCGTCATGTCTATTGTGACAAATCCGAAATCATCTTGGTTCCAGCATGAAGAGCAAAATTTGGAAAACTGGTTGTAATTTAAGTTCCCACCTACATAATAATCGTAAATGTGTTTTAAATTGGTGCGGTCTTGACGAAACAAACAAATGAAATTAGCATTGTCTCAGAATAGCTGCTTGGGGATTTTGGAAAAAGTCTGAGCAAGGTAGAAGCAGTCCATGCCTCTGTGGCGGCCCTGAGTACAGAAAATTGCAAATTTCGTTCTGGTTTTCCAGCCTCACATCGTCGAAGACCACCACTGAATTTTCGAATCAACAGTCTAGTGGCATCACTTCAGAAGAAAAAATAGCTATGCCAGCCCCTCGTACAGTTTCATCAGCTGACAGTACTTGGGTTGTTCCAAACTTTTGGAGAAAACATACAGGTGCCTGTTCTTCCAGTCTTGCCAGTCGGGCGCAAGTAAAAAAATGTCTTCAACCAACGTTGTTTTTCCGCACCCCGAAGGTACAACGACAAGGCAGCGAATGTTGTCGGGCAACAGTTCAAAGTTTTTCCTAAACTGAAGTTCCGAGGGAAAATTTGGCAGTCGCCTCAACACATCTCAAGCATCCGTTACACTATCACCTCGTTTGCGTCGATCCAACTTTTCTCCTCTAGTCCCACCATTTCATCAACAGTTTGTCAATTTTCTACGTAATACTCTTTCAATAAGATACGTGTCGGTTTATTTTGTTTTAGAAAGTTCCTCTTCGTAAAATCTTCCTTTCAGAATTTCGTCGCAATTATCTTTTATTATATACGTGTGACGGTTTCCGGGTAAGACTCGAAGTACGGTGAAAAGTTCCGTACTAGAATTTTTAGTGAAGCCTTTTTCGAACGTATGCTTAAATTTACTGATTCTCGCCAGATCTCCAATGTTGTGTTTTGGTTTCTTGCTTGTAAATTTGTACTTTAGGCAATAAACTGTAGGAATTAATCGTCGCTCGTCAGATTTGTTTGTCGTACGATGGAAACTGTGATTGTATCTGTTAACAAGTTCCGGAAGTAGTTCGAATCACTTGTAATTCCCCTGAAGCGTGAATTGTTTCCATATGTGTGTTTTGATAGTTCGGTTAAAAAGTTCCACTTCACTGGCTTTGATGTGAATAAAGGTCGAGTAGTATTCAATATTTTGTTTTTGAATGGATTGCCGAAAGACAGGGTTGAATTCTTTTCCATTATCTGTTTGAAGAAAACGAGGTTGCTTGTCACTTTCATTGAAAATTCGTAGTTTTGAATGATTCCACTACACAGGTTCCTGTTTTTGCCTTGAGGGGTAAAGCCCACGCAATATTTGAAAATGTGTCTATAACGGTGAAAAGATACTTGTATCCCTTGTCGATTTTATGTAAAGTTTTTAAGTTGCCACTAATCATTTCCACAAGATCAGTTTGTCACAGGTCGTCTATGTTTTTGGTCACTACCGGCAGTCGTTTGTAGTTTCGCAGTGCAGGTTTGTGCAGCTCGTTCACAATAGCATACCTAGACATTGTGTGAAAATAAGAATATAGCTTCGATGAGATTTCTGGCAGCAGACAATGCCGGGGTTTCTATGTACAACTTGTCACCTATTACTATGTCGATAATTTGAATGGCATCTTCGGCATAGGCTGTCTTGCGACTTTCGGGGTGGGTGAAATCGACCAACTCCACTCCTCTTATCTTATGCTTGTCACCGATGTTCATCACGGTCATGTTTGGGTAGTGGGTTCTGTGAGGCAAAGACCAGTAGGAAGCCTTGACGAACTGAAGTGTGCCGGCGAGGAAAAACTGGTGATAGGCTTTGGCAGGATTCAGCATGTAGAGTTTGGCACCCGGATCGAAGAATGAGGAAAATTCCCTGTTTGGAATGCTGTACAGTTCGATGACAATTTTGGACTTGAGATTGTCGATGCTGGTGTTCCTGGTGTTTACATTGGTTCGACCCTCGCTCTCCAGATCCTCTAATCTACCATTTATTGATTCCAGATGTTCCTCGAAAGCATGGACAGCAGTGCCTTAATAGGGCATGATCTTCACATGTAGTTGGGTACTGAACTTGGCTACGGGCTATTCCTGGCTCGCCTCCGTGTTGCCAATTTGCTAGTTCACATTGGCGATAATCTGCTGTAGACTTTCCACAAGTTTCAACTTGGAGCTCTGGGCTGCGAAGTCGTGGACCTGGCTTCTAATTTCTGCAAACAAGCCATGTAGCTCTATTCTGTTCTGGTTGGTAGGCAAGTTTTTAACAGACTCCCGAAGAAATTCAATTTCGGTTTGGATGTTTTTGATGTCGTCGGATTTAAGTATTCTGTTGAGAGCCCTCTTCACGCTTTCCAATTCCTGCGAGGTCGGCAGGGTGGCCACCTTGTTTTGGAGCGATCCCAAAACTTCTATTACCGCGTCTAACTTGCAGGCAGCAGCAACAGCGCGTATGCCTTCTTGTAATTGTCTTATGTCGTCCTCGGTGGGGGAGGATTGTCGCAAAGTTTCCAACTTAGTCTGTATGTCGTCGTTCAAGTGATGAAAATGCGACAACTCTGATTCGGTGTTTAGATTTTCCAGCTTGGTGATCTGCTGTTGGACGCTGGCCAGAGTATCGATGATGCCAGGCAGTTTGGATTCCAGTGCTTCGTGTACGTTTGCCAGATCATTTTTGATGACGGCGAGAGCATCCTCAAGGTGTGTTATGGTGCCTTGCAACTTCCCGATATCCTCGTAGGTCTCAAGTTGGAGTTTGATGTTGGCAACACTACGGGCAATGGCGTTCAGCTCGCTGGACGAAAGTGGATTGTCGATGTAGTCCTCTAGCGTTTGGAGTTTAGTTTTGACTTAGGTGATGGCTGCATGCAAAGCGTCCGTTTGAAGCTCAGCCTTGATGCTTTCCAACGTAGGAATTTCGAACGATTGAAACTGTTCTTGCAATTTTGCATTATTGGCGTTCACGCGATCGTAGTCACCTTGAGTCTTTATGTTCTGGATGATGGTTTGCAGTTCAGTCTAGATGGTGCTCGTTTGGTTCAGCAAGTGCTTCAACTGTTCCACATTGGAGGTCTGCGTTTTCTGCAGTTTCAAAAGTTTGTTCTAAATCTTGCCTATGCTCAGCTCCAAGTTGTAGAGGTTGTCTATTGACGCAAGGTCGGTGTAATTTTGCAGCAGCGATTTAAGCTCGGTGTTAATCTTGAGTACGGGGTCCAGGCACTGAGACTGCAGGCTGGCTATCTCTGACTGGAGGCTGGAGTTAAGCGTGGACTGCAGGACCTGCAGGTCGCTTTGCAGCTTCTTGACCCTGATGTGGAGCATCAGAAGCTCGTCGCCGTGGTCGTCGCGTTTCGAGTGGCCAAAAATATCTTTAGACATTTTTACTAATGTGGTTATTTTTATAGGGTATGTGATTCGCATCTACACAGAAAGAGAGATGAGTTTGTCGTAGTCGTCCAAAAGCTCCACGTACAGGCGATTGCCAGCAGACACATCGTATGTTGTAGTGGCATCCATCCTTTCATGCTTCATGAGTAGTGGGATTGGCTATAGGATGAGCACCACTTGTAAGTGTAGAAAAGGAGAGGCTATTTGATTGAACAATCCGATTTGCCCACACTTAAAACAATGCCAAGAGGGGCCTATACACCTATTCTTCAGGTGTGATATGCTCTGAATTTTTAAGAATTTTGAATTCAAGTGTAGAAAAGGTGAAGCCTCTCAGACAGATTTGCCTACACATAAAACAATGCCAAGAGGGGGCCTATACCCCAATTCTTCAGGTGTGATATGCTCTGAATTTTTAAGAATTTTGAATTCAAGTGTAGAAAAGGTGAAGCCTCTCAGACAGATTTGCCTACACTTAAAATTATGTCAAGTACCCATATCATCTTATTGTTTACAGTGTGTTTTTCTGTCAAAATCCCAGGAATCTTGAATTGATATAAAGCTCATAGCTATTGGGTTCTGAGATCCAGTAGAGTGTGGTGCATAGCCCCAATAGTTTTTATTGTCTTGTAATCAGGAGGCTTCTGTGTTTGAGTCCTCATAAAATGTGAAGCCTCCCTTGATGGCAAAATGTTAATATTGTTGTTTTGTAAACAAGGGGCTCGGGTTTGAGTCCTCATAAAATATGAAGCATCCCCTGATGGCAAAATGTTAATATTGTTGTCTTGTAAACAAGAGCCTCGGGTTTGAGTTCTGATAAAATGAGTAAGATTGAAATACATGTGGCAAAAATAATATCTCCATACGTGAGATTTTGAGAATAATTACTGCTAGTTGATATACAACTGATAGCCCACAGATCTGAAACCTGGTAAAAAGTGTTTTACAACAGCATAAAAAAAGCAAAATTATTTTATATTGGGGATCACCAGAGCCTAGTTAATAGCTGTTGTATGGGTATAAAAGCACCAGCTCAGCTATTAACTGCTGTTATAATTGTTTTGGCATATTGTCCATAGTTCTGTTTTTTGAACCAGGAAATTTTATATAAATAAACAACAAAAATGCCAAATCAAAAATATTGCAATCAGTGTAATAAAAATATATCTAGTTCTCATTGGGCCAGGCACCGGCATAATTGTGATCGTAAGAAATGCAGAAAGGCCACAAAAATGTGTCCAAGATGCCATAAAATATTAAGCAAGGCATATTACAAATGGCATAATTATAATTCTTATGTACAGTCATCAACATTGCCCTCACAACCATCTACATCTGGTCTGAAAAGAAAGCATGAAGCACCTGTTAATGCTGGACCTGCAAAGCAGCCATGCTATGAACCACCTATCCATAGCAGTTTTAATGGCCAATTAAGAGATTATCGGTTTGTATCAGAGCCAAGATGTGACATTAAGAATTTTTTGAACAGTGTAAATCCTGATGTGCAGGCAATTCTAAATGCACAAAATGGCTCTTATAAGCTGTCCCTCAAATTGTTTACACAATATAAGAAACCAAATGGCACAAAATTTACAGAGCCCCACATAACAAAAAACTGTACCCGTATATTCAAATTCAAATTCAGACAGAATAATAAGCAGTTTGATAGAACAATTGAATATTAAACACTCTGAATTTGCAGCAAAAGAGTCTGGATGGAGCCTATGCGGTTCTCCACACAAGTTATATGTTAATATTTCTGAATTCAGCCCATTACAAGGATCTACATATCTGCCATTACCTGCTAATATTAAAAACAAAAGAGCCGTGGTCAATATTGAAAATAATGATGAGAAATGCTTTTTGTGGTGTATTTTAGCTGCTTTGTATACAGTTTCAAGGAATCCTCAGAGAATAAATTATTACAAACAACATGAAAATGATTTTGATGAAGCAATGGAGGGTTTAGAATATCCAATGTCTGTTCAGAATATTGATAAATTTGAAAAAAAGGCCAGGAATATCAATGGCAAATAATTATCTATTAATGTATTTATTTGTTCCACTGGCTGTGGCAATTGCTTGATAGAACCTCTCAGAATCAGTACATTTGATGATGATTCTGCTGTTCCGATTGATTTGCTCTTAATTGAAGAAGATGGCACATATCATTATACTCTGATACATAATCTTGAAGCTCTAGTCAGAAAACAACAAGGCAAATCCAATACAATATTCAAGTTGTGCAGAAGATGTTTAAGTGTATTTGATGGTAGAAAAATGGTGAATGGGGTTCGGGAAGTGAATGCAGAAATTGCCAAAAACAAGTTAATTGAGCATCTGAAATACTGTGGCAACTATAAACCTGTTCATATGGTGATGCCAATGTCAAGTGAAAATGCAGAATTCAAAAAGTTTGAAGCCTGGTCGGAACACCCAGCATATATAGTTTGTGATTTTGAATCAAATCTCAAACCTCTTGCATTCTGCAATCCAGATCCTGAAGAATCTTCAATTACACCATACCAGATACATGAACCTTCTAGTTTTTATTATATTGTTGTACAGGATGGTGTTGTTAGTAAAAAAGATTCATACATGGGAGCAGATGCCATCAAAAAATTTGCAGATAGAATAGAAATTGAGTGCCGTGACATAGCATCTAATATCTTATTAAAATCAAAACCTATGTTGCCTTTAACAGAGAAACAGATTGAAGATTTCAACAATGCAGAAAAATGCCCACTATGTGATTGTCAATTTTCAGATACAAATATCAAGGTGAAACACCATTCTCATACAGATGGTAAATTCAAAATGGCCCTGTGTAATAGCTGTAATATTAAGATCCATAGACCAAAATTTGTCCCCATATTTTGCCATGGAGCATCCAATTATGATTTTCATCATCTGATCAGATATGAGGGGTTTGACAAGCAGAATTTAAATATTTTAGCTGAAAATGATGAGAAATATATTGCTATTAGCAAAATAATTAAAGTTAATGGTGTTCCTATTCACTTAAGATTTCTTGATTCTTACAGAATTTTATCTGCTAGCCTTGCTACACTGGCCACTCAATTATCTGATGATCAATTCAAAATTACATGTGCCATGTTTCCAAATCAGGACCTGAAATTAATTAGGCGGAAGGGTGTATATCCATATGATTATGTTACAGATTTTTCTAAATTTGATGAGTGTTCTCTGCCACCACAAGAAGAGTTTTACAGCAAAATCAGAGGATCTGGAATCACTGATGATGTTTATCACCATGCCCAGTTGATGTGGAACAATTTAAAATGCCAGACATTTGGTGATTATCACATGGCATATTTGAAACTTGATGTGACCCTCTTAGCTGATATACTGCAGGCATTCAGAAAATCTTCCATGCAAAATTATGAACTGGACCCAGTGTATTTTTACAGTGCCCCAGGCCTAGCATGGTCTGCAATGTTTTTAAATACTAACATGCATTTGGATCTGATCCAAGATCAAGATATGTACTTGTTTATGGAGCAATGTATAAGAGGAGGCATGATTTCAATATTGAAGATCTTAAGGATTTTGATGACAGTAATTAAGGCCTCTTCTTAGAGGTTGATCTGACAATTACAGATAATTTACATAACAAATTTTCTGATCTGCCCCCAATTCCTTAGGTTAAGTGCTCACCTGGCTCTAAACAGAAGAAATTGATCATGACTCTGGAGCCAAAACAGGGTTATGTCTTATATTATAAAAACCTCCAGTTCCTGATGAATCATGGTGTTCAAGTGACCAAACTTGGCAAAGTTTTGAGGTTCAGGCACTCAAAATGGTTGAAATCATATATTGATACAAACACAGAGTTTCGAACATCTGCAAAGAGCCAATTTGATAAGGCCTTGCTTAAATTGATGGTCAATTCTGTGTATGGCAAAACTATTGAAAATGTCAGAAAACATACCGATGTTAAATTAATTACTGACCCCAGCCTGAGCAAAAAATTGGTTGCAAGGCCTAATTTTAATTATAGAAGAATTTATGATGAAAATATGGCACTTTTCAACATGAAAAAAACAAAGATTAAGTTTGATAAACCTATTTATGTAGGGGCTGTGATATTGGAATTGGCCAAATTACATATGTTAAAATTGTATTATGATGTGTTGAAAACTTCTTATGGTGATTGTGTAAAATTGATGTACATGGACACTGATAGTTTTGTTCTTGATATTCAAACAGAAGATGTTTATCAAGATATAGCACAGCCTGCATTGCTTGAATATTTTGATTCCAGTGAACATACAAGAATTCAACCCCACAACAAAAAGGTGCCTGGCAGAGTTAAAAGATGAGACACTTGGTGATGTTATTGGGTCATTTGCTGGGTTAAGGGCCAAGATGTACAGTTTTGAAACATGTAGTGGTGTTGTTGCCAAAAAAGCCAAGGGCATTGGCGAAGTAACTGTGGAAAAAGAGCTTGAATTTGAGGATTACAAAAATTGCCTCAAATCCCAGAATTTAATCAGAACATCAGAATCCAGAATTCAGAGTGTGGATCACTTGCTGACTAGCAATATTGTAAGAAAAGTGGCTCTGGACCCACATGATGATAAGAGATGCATTTTATCATGTGGCATACATACTTTACCATGGGGTCATTGTGATTTGAAAAATGGCAATCAATGCCCAATTACAGAGCATGATTTGAAATAAATAAACTTGCCTATGAACTTATTTGGGTTTAAAAAACAAGGTATTATGGACCTGCCGACACCACAACCCTCTTCTGATATAATATCTAAACTAAGTGGTTTCTTAATTATTCATCTGAACAGCATACTTACAGATGTTGATGATGAAACAGGCAAAACATTGTACATATTTAAAAATAATTTAAATCATTACCAATTACCTGTAGGTGGGCAATTACAATTTATTACAACTCCTGAGGGTGATGTTAAAATTTCAGTAGGGAGAAATATTTATAGAATTAAGCACTCAAACATGGTTTCTGGCACTGTTTATACTGTTTCTGCTGGTGACTGCTTATATATTGAGGTCCCGGGATCATATGACAAGCTTATACCCTTTTTTATAGAATTAAGAATTAGATATTCAATAATAAATAACTACTAAAACAAAAATGCCTAATGATATATTTGGCCATACAAGGCATGAAGATCACAGTGATGAGATTCTGATGCTTGATGTCAGAGTCAAGAAATTAAGAAGTGATTTACAAGCTTTACAAACTACACTCAATGCCAGTCTTCAATTAGAAATTACAAATTTGCAATCACAATGCATGGACCCTCTTCTTAAAATTGATTCTGAACTCAAATTGCTGCTTCGGAAATATACTGATTTGGCCACATTGGATAATTTTCAAAGTGTAGAAGAGGCTGTAGCAGCTCTTTAAGCCAAATTTAAGACCCAGGCTAACAACTCTGAGCAATTGAAACAACAATTGGAAGAGCAGATAAATAATGTCCACACACAGCTCCAAACAATTGTCAAAAGCATAAAATCACAAGAAGATTTTGATCTAGTGATTTCCACTCTAAAAGAACAGATTCAATCACTCCAAATACCTAATCTGGGCCCTCTGAACAATGCCATAGCCGAGGTTAAAGAAAAAATTGAGACACTTGAAAATTTTATGAACAATTTGCCATCCTCTGATGCTTTGAGTGCAATAACTCGCAGTGTTGCAAATATTAAGCTGCAACTTGAAACATATGAAGATTTTGGAAAAATTCAAAGTACCATAACTCATCTTAAAGGTACCATAGCAGCAGTGCAAAGTGATTTGACAAATGTACAAGAAACTCTAGAATCTCGCCTGCCCGGTATTGTAGATACCCTTGTTAGTGTCCAGCAACAAATCACAAAGCTTGAAAACCTCAACACTGAATCTGAACTATCTCATTTTCATCATTTGATAGATGATATCCAATAAAAACTTGAAATTTTACAACAATCCACACCCTCTCAGGCAGATATAGCCCTGCTCCAAAATGCTATGCAAAATGTGGCTGATGCTTCTGAATTAAACAATATGAAATTGGCGCATTAATTTTTACAAAATACAGTATCAAATCTGCCCACATCACAGGAACTTAAAAATATTAAGAGGGCAGTGAATCGCATATTGAAATCAGAAGATATCAAGAATATCCAGGCAGAGATCAAACAACTCACACAGACAGTGGCCACTCAACCAACCAATCAACACATTAATGAACTGCATGCCCTGATTGAGGATATCAGAAGACAGGTCCATGATCTTACAGCTCAAAATTCAAAATTGGCAGTTGTTGAAAATTTGCAACAAATTGTTGCTAATATCAAGCAACAGCTAGGGACCATGGAATCCAATCAAGCAAATGCTCTGTCTGTTTTTGCCACCCAGCTACAAGAAATTGTGCAACAATACAAAAAACATGATGATGTTGTTAGGACTACCAATGAGCACCTTGAATCTGTAACAAGCAGATTGCTCACAGCAGAAAAAAAATAACACGCATAATTGAGAATCCAAAACATACAGTAATTCTTGAATTGTACAGCATCCCCAACAAAGAATATGATTCTCCATTTACACCAGGTGGCAAAATATATATACTGTCCCCTGCACAATTTTATTACCAATTTTTTGTTGGGGGCACAATGAGACCAATCAAGATCAAATATTGGCTACAGCCACAGGCACACCACTACCCCACCTTATCAATAACAAATGCTGATAACAAAGTAAAAATCACCTGTGTAGAATTAGAGGATTTTACAGATCCCAATACATTAGAAACAGCATATGTTGAAGATGATGGCTCTCTGGAATTTAAAATACAAATAGGGGACAAATTATATTTAGAAAATCCTGTAGTATCAGCTGCTGAACACCCTATAGTTGCAATATTCTTGTTTACATATTATGTCTAGACAAATTATTGTTGATGAATTACACAGACAGGCCAGACATAATTTTAAGAGACTCCCAGTAGTCACAAAGGGCATAGATGATTTATGGCAGAGCGACTTGATTGAAATGGCAAGTGGACAGTTGAAAAACTTAGACAAAATCAACAAGGGCTACAAGTATCTACTCACTGTAATAGAAACATTTTCAAAATTTGCCTGGGCTGTGCCACTCAAATCCAAGACTGAAAAATGTGTTACAGAAGCCATCAGAACAATCATCAATCAGAGTGGAAGATCCCCCCGCTATTTCAAACAGATAATGGCAAAGAATTTTATAATTCTGTGTTTCAACAATTTATTAAAAGCCAGTCAATAAAACATTATTCGAGTTACAGTGATCTCAAGGCCTCAATTGTAGAGAGATTCAACAAAACCCTAAAATATCTTATGTATATACAATTTACACTTCAATGTAATTATAAATGGATTAATATTCTTCCAGAACTTCTACATAAATATAACAACTCGGTTCATTCCACAATCAACATGAAACCCTCTGAAGTAACTTCATCTGATGAGCAAAAATTGATCAGCACTGTTTATTATCCTAGATACCAGCCAACAACAAGAAAGGCCAAATACAGGGTGGGTGATCAAGTAAGAATCAGTAAATATAAGCACTTATTCAAAAGAGGCTTTACAAGAAACTGGAGCACTGAATTATTTACAGTGGCTCAAATTAAACCTGGGACCCTTAACTCATATATAATAAAAGACCACCGAGGAGAAATTCTCAAAGGCCGATTCTATGAAGAAGAGCTCAGCAAAACTAAACAGCCTGACACATATCTCATAGAAAAAATCATCCGCAGAAAAGGCAACAAGTTACTTGTCAAATGGCTAGGACTCCCAGAACACAGCTGGATCGATGCAAACAAAATAATAATATGAGCACCTGGGATGTTATAAAGAGGCTGCCAGAACCTGAACAGCAGAATAAGAGAAATGGCAACTTGCTGCCTGATAATATTAGGTGTCTTATTGTTGGGCCATCTGCTTGTGGTAAAACTACACTAATGGTTGATAATTTTTTATTGGCACCCAACTGGTTAGACTGGAAAAACAGCCACTTTTATGTCTTTTCTAAGAGCTTGGAACAATTAAAATATCAGCAGCTGATGAAGCTATATGATGGATTGGATATTGCCACTTTTGAACCAGATGTTAAGCCACTTCATGAATGTCTCGATAATTCTGTTGTTGTGTTTGATGACATTATACTGGATAATCAAAACAAGGTTAGAATTTTTTTTACACAGGGCCGACACAAAAACATTGATTGCTTCTACCTGGCACAGACTTTTTCAAAAATACCGAAGCAACTGATCCGAGACAACAGCAATTTTATATGTGTGTTTCATCAGGATCATACCAACCTCAAACACATACATGATGAATATGTAGGTGGGGACTTGAGCCACAATGATTTTTCTAAGTTTTGCAGTTGGTGCTGGAACCAGGACTGTTATGGGTTTGTCACAATTGATATGACAAGAACACCCAATAGTGGCAAATATAGAAATAAAATCAACAATTTTCTAGACATTGAAACATATATAAATAAACATGAAAAGGCCAATCATTGATGATCTTAAATTAAGAGATTATCTTGTGAAAAGATTTAAGGGATGGAAATCAGAGAACCGAGGAATTTATGAAAAACACAAACAAACAGAACAGCCTATAATTGATGCTATTGGTGAATTAGGTAAGAATATCAAAACTGTTTCAGAGCAAAATCAAAATTTAATCACAGAGCTTGTACCTGTAGCTGCTAGGAACATATTAGATTATCCATTGACCCCACTTTCCAGTATTCATACACCTAGTCCTATTGCTCCTAGAAGAATTGAAGCTACTCAGGATCCTATTGAATTGGGTCTTCTTGCTCAAAAATATTTAACCACACCTAAAGATAACAAAGATGAGGTCTTTGGCTTATATGCTGACACAGAGCTTGATGGTAGCATCATACATAGAATTGGCAATTTCAGAGTAACATTTATGGGGGATGATCTTATTGTATATTCAGAATCTCATCTTGGAGAAAAAGGTGCTTTTGTTAAGTACCCCGGAACACCTGGGTTGTGGGAACTGATGACTAGGAAAAGGCCTGGCAGCTATACAGATCAAGATTATGAATATTACAAAGAAATATTAATAAAATCAGATGCTCTATACCAGAACAATGATCCCACACAAAAAAGAGTCAAGTCTAGCAGTGGAGCAAAATACAATAATTTAATCAAGCCCATATGGTCACAGATCAAGACTGGCAGTGGAATCAAACAATACAACACCCTGCCTAAAGAATTTGTTTGGGTTGATGATGTCAGGAAACTTGTAGATAGGTTATTGGTGATAGCTGGGGAGGAAAATGCTGGGAACCACAATTTTTACAATGAAAAGGTTGGAATTATGGACATGATAAGCACCAAATTGTCTAATTTTATAGTGAATGACACTAAGGGGATTGGATATCTTATACAAATTACTAATACTCTACCCCCCAAATTTTGGAATATTTCTGAGGGTCGGGGCTTGGTTAATGACATTATAAACAAGCTGCCATTTGAACTACACATTCCAGGCTATCAGTATTGTGGTCCAGGCACAAAATTGGAGCATAGATTAAACAGAGGTGATCCTGGTGTTAATCCCCTAGATGCTGCTTGTAGAGACCATGACATAGCATTCAACACACATTCTGATCTTGACAAGAGACATGTTGCAGACAAGAAATTAGAAGAGGGTGCATTTGGTAGATTTGTAAGCAAAGATGCATCTTTGAGTGAAAAAATAGCAGCATTGGGAACCACCATAGCTATGAGCACCAAACAAAAATTGGGGTGGGGATTGTGAATATATATATAATAAACCTACAATGAAGGCCAAGGGTGTTATGTATCAAATACCTTATGCAGGTCTCAAATCTCTTGGGCCTATTGACAGCCTTTTAACTAAAAAGCAGCGCAAGAAAAAAAGCTCTTGTATTGCCAAGGGACATGGTATGAAATTGTTGCTTAGCACCCCCCCAATTAAAAAAATTGCAGCAACCAAGAAAAAAATCACATGTAGAGGGATTTATATTTACCATCCCTGCCATCTTAGCTGCTCTCGGGGCTGTGGGGAGCTTGGCCGGGGGATCAGCCGCCATAGCAAAAACAGTAATAGATGCCAAGAAGAATAGGGCAGAATAAAATGAATTGAAGCGCCATAACCTGGCTATTGAGATACAAGGGAAATGTGTTAAGAGAGCCATGAATAAGTTTTAAAAAAACAAGAGCCGCTTACAAACCAAGATATTGAAGCTTTAATCAAGCCACTGGGCATCAAACATTTTAGAGGTGTGTACATGTCTGATTCTTTACCAGAACAACCACTCAACAAACAGTGTGGCATTGTTAATTTGGATAAGTACAAAAATCAGGGCACTCACTGGATCTGTTATCTTAAATATTTAAAAAATGAGGCATTTGTGTTTGATTCATTTGGAGGTGTTCCACCTGAAAATTTAATAAAATATCTAAATTCATCTAATCTTTATTACAATAATGCCCGTGTTCAAAACTTCAAAGATGTTAATTGTGGACATTTGTTTTTATCTGTTCTTAGATATATGTCTCAAATAAATAAACCATCAATTGAAAATTTTCAAAAAGCCCTGTGGTATCTGAAACATCATGGGGGGTATTCCATCTCACCAGCCAAAATTCAATATTGAAACTCAAATTACATGATGACATAGTGTATCCCAAAACAATAGCTCTCAGGGCATTTTATGGCATGTACTTGATCCCTAATATTACACACCACAACAACACAATTGCAGTAAGGGATGAAAAAATTGTCATCACTCCAGGGCAATATAATCTGTCCACTCTAAATGCTCAATTACCCAGAGGTGTAGTTTTAAGTCAAAATTCTGTCACTCACAGAGTAGAAATTGTATCTGCTACAGAAACAGTGGATCTGGGTACTATAGGAGAGCTGTTAGGCTTTGAGAACAACACAAAACTTGAACCAGGCATCAAACACACTGCTATGAACATACTTAAATTCTTAGCCATAGAGACTCTGAATATACACTGTAATGTGGCAGAGGGTATGATCACCAAATCAAATAGCATAGGCACTCACAAACAAACTGGGATCATTGCAACATTCAAACCTAATTCTGAATTTATGGAGCCCATCATCTACAATCCATCCCCAACATTATATTTTCCTGTGTGTCATAATAGAATAGATTATATTGAATTGATGGTCACTAATGAAAGAGAAGAATTAGTTGATTTTGCTGGAGCCACAACAACTACAATCATAGAGATTAATATTTAAGTAAAAATACATACTGAAGAAAATGGAAAATATTGAGAGTTATGAGCTACAATCATTCCCTCCAAACAGGAGGACATTTGCAAATTTAAATCAACCCAACACAGAGATTGAGGTTGATCTTGATGTAGGGGATGGCTTTATACACCCCCACAGAGCAGATCTATACATCAAATTTGATGTTGTAAAGCTCGATGGTACCGATTATCCGGCAAATTCAAATATAAGATTGGTAGATAATTTTGTGCCTCATCTATTCTCTGAAATTGAGGTCAGAAAGCATGGCGTTGTTATAAACAGAGTAGATTATCCCGGCATTACCTCCACAGCTTTGGCCACATTAAAATTATCCAAAACCGAGGCTTCTTACTACAAAATAGGTGGATTTGAGGCTGGTGATAAAATTATATCCAAGAGCCACACAGTATTGTTTCCTATGCGCCTGTTGCCAGGATTCTTCTCAGATTATAAATATATTATGTGGAAGGGTGGTTTAAGAATCACATTTAGAAGAGCTGCCAATGATAATAATGCTTTGATGAGGTACAGTGCAATAAACTCTACAGGGGAAGCTCTGCCTAATACCCTACCTGATGAGGGCAAATGCATTATTCAGACTATGGAGCTAAGAATCCCAGTTGTTGAATATGAGGCCAGTTATGCTCTTAAATACAAAGCAGATATAATAAAAAATCCACAGGTTCCTTTACAATTTTATACATATCAATGTGTACAGAAGCCCGCAACTGGTACCTATTATGAGTTTGATGCTACAAATTCATTCTCCAGCATACAATATGACATGCCAGATTTTGTGGTGGTACTGTTTCAGACTGGAAGACACAATAATCAGGAAAAAAAATCAAGTAAATTTTATAGCTGCAACATCAAGAACATATATCTTAAAAATGGCAGAAATGAGGTCTTTCCTAGAGAAAATTATAACTTAGACATGTCCAAGGATGATTTCCTCAAATTATATGAGGCATTTTCTTCCTTCAAACGGGTCACTACTGGCAATACTGACATGTATTACACACCAGATGAATTCAAAGCACAGAGACCCATGTTTGTAATCAACACTTCAAAAAGAAAACAAGTTGTGGTGAATGACAGAACAAATATTAAAATTATCTGTGAATTCCATGAGGCATTACCTGATGACACCATATGTAGTGTTATTCTCATAGGTGAAAAATCATATGTTTATGATGTAAGAAATGAGAGAGTCACAGAGCAATTCTAGAAGATATTTGCTCTATTATGCTGTTGTACAACACACTTTGCCAGGTTTTCAAACCTCAACTATATATCAGCTAGCAGTGAATATCTCATGCATGGGCATATTATTTTGTTGTATGTATTTCAATCTTATACATTTTATGAGAACTCAAACCCAGAGCCTCTGATTACAAGGCCGCAATATTAACACTTCTCCATATGGAATATATCCATATTTTACTGGGTTCTGAGACCCTGATACAGACAAAATTGGATTTTGTTCTGTCATAATATTCTCTAAGTCATGCCTATGCTCGTATTATCAGAATAAGAATTGGTTTCAGCAGGGAAGGCAGTTCATTGTCACTGTGTCAGAAAATTTGTATTTTTATCTCAATGATCTTTGTTACACTTTTTCCCCTGTTGCACAGAAAAATTAATGCCCCCTTCAGGGAATAAACAGAAATATTATTAATGGCCCCCTTCTAGCTGTGTAGTTTATATCTCTTTTTGTGCCGGCAAAACATGCAAGCAATTAATTATGCTTGCCAGCTGTATTGATCGGGAAGTTTTACTTGCATCAGAATATAAGTATTTTTTGCTTAATTTCAAGTGTATCCAAAACAATTATAACAGCAGTTAATAGCTGAGCTGGTGCTTTTATACCCATACAACAGCTATTAACTAGGCTCTGGTGATCCCCAATATAAAATAATTTTGCTTTTTTTATGCTGTTGTAAAACACTTTTTACCAGGTTTCAGATCTGGGGCTATCAGTTGTATATCAACTAGCAGTAATTATTCTCAAAATCTCACGTATGGAGATATTATTTTTGCCACATGTATTTCAATCTTACACATTTTATCAGAACTCAAACCCGAGGCTCTTGTTTACAAGACAACAATATTAACATTTTGCCATCAGGGGATGCTTCATATTTTATGAGGACTCAAACCCGAGCCCCTTGTTTACAAAACAACAATATTAACATTTTGCCATCAAGGGAGGCTTCACATTTTATGAGGACTCAAACACAGAAGCCTCCTGATTACAAGACAATAAAAACTATTGGGGCTATGCACCACACTCTACTGGATCTCAGAACCCAATAGCTATGAGCTTTATATCAATTCAAGATTCCTGGGATTTTGACAGAAAAACACACTGTAAACAATAAGATGATATGGGTACTTGACATAATTTTAAGTGTAGGCAAATCTGTCTGAGAGGCTTCACCTTTTCTACACTTGAATTCAAAATTCTTAAAAATTCAGAGCATATCACACCTGAAGAATTGGGGTATAGGCCCCCTCTTGGCATTGTTTTATGTGTAGGCAAATCTGTCTGAGAGGCTTCACCTTTTCTACACTTGAATTCAAAATTCTTAAAAATTCAGAGCATATCACACCTGAAGAATTGGGGTATAGGCCCCTCTTGGCATTGTTTTAAGTGTGGGCAAATCGGATTGTTCAATCAAATAGCCTCTCCTTTTCTACACTTACAAGTGGTGCTCATCCTATAGCCAATCCCACTACTTTCATGCGATAGATTTTCTTGCCGGAAGAAACCTTGACCTCCTCTATGTCCTCAAGTTTCATGTTGAACTGCCGTTTGCCAGAAATGAGGAACCGGTAATAATTCAAGTTTTTGTTGAATACATAGAAAGTTTTGCCCACATCCTCGTCGTACTGGGTGAGAATGCTATTCAAGTGTATAATTAACAGACCGTTAAGTTTAGCTAGCATGGAAAACCGGAGTTCGTTGAAGCTCGACGACGACGACGACGCAGGCTTGACGGGCGCTTCCACAGCTTGCGTCCTGAAGCCAAACAGCATTATAGGCATTGTTATTTTATATGTTTTATTATATAAACTTTGCCAGCTGTAAGATTAATTGGTCCCCCTTCCCCAAATCGCATTTTTTCATTTTGACAACGTTACCTTGTTGAATGTGACGGTAATATATATTTTTTTCTCGCACTCAAGGTACATTTCGGTCTCAGTTAACGAAAATTGCTGCGTATACTTCAATAATTTTCTATATTTACAAAATACCCCAGTTTCAATTCGATCCATTTATGTGAATCGAAGAAACCGACAAATCAAATATCCCCATATCATTGTATGCTTGCCCTATTATCTACTTTTGCTGTTGTGCTTAATTTGTTTTCACTAATTGGCGATTTTCTTGAAGAGGTCTAATAGAACAAGATACGGCTGAATGAGAAATATCTCAATTAAAGATATTTTAACAATATACGACGTATTAAGAAAGGCATATTCAGCTCCAAAGTATTTTGTCTAACGCTTACTACCATTCCCTATTGCTGGCAAAGGGAGTTTAAAATGACGTAGTATAAAAAAAGTTGACTTGTTCCCAAGTGTTCATCGAGTTCAAATATTTGCACTCTGTTGTTGGCGCTTATCAAATATTTTTTTTCGACTATCTCTTAAACGAAGAGAGACAGGGAAATTATGTTTACAGATTTATAATGTACACTCGAAGATAAGTAAATGTATGAATACAACCTAAGTACTCGAAGATAAGTAAATGTATGAATACAATGCCTAAGCTCGGAAATTCAAAATGTCGACCGGAAGTAGGTTTATCTCTTAAACGGTAGGAGTTAGTCAAAATCTGTTTGCATATTTGTAATGTACACTCGAAGATAAGTAAGAATATGAATACAACCTATGCTCGGAAATTCAAATGGCGACCGGAAGTAGGATTATTCTCTTAAACGGTAGGAGTTCGCCAAAATCTGTTTGCAGATTTGTAGTGTACGCTCGAAGATAATAAAAATATGAGTACAACCTATGCTCGGAAATTCAAAATGGCG
The DNA here is from genome assembly GCF_977018435.1 of Lepisma saccharinum. Lineage (NCBI taxonomy): Eukaryota > Metazoa > Arthropoda > Insecta > Zygentoma > Lepismatidae > Lepisma > Lepisma saccharinum. Next base: position 11,106,416 of record NC_139252.1, read on the forward strand.
ACCGGAAGTTGGTTTATCTCTTAAACGGTAGGAGTTAGCCAAAGTCTGTTTGCAGATTTGTAGTGTACATACGAAAATAAGTAAAAGTATGAATACAACCAATGCTCGGAAATCCTAAATGGCGACCGGAAGTAGGTTTATCTCGAAAGCTGTTGGACCTAGCCAAAATCTGTTTGCAGATTTGTGATGTACACTAGAAGATAAGTAATCTATGCTCGGAAATTTACAAACAAAGTTCATAATATATCGCGCACTATCATATAAGTTCTGCCAACTCACTAGTTGTAGGTAAGTTTATCTCGTGAGTGATAGAAAGGGGAATTTTTAATGGGGTGATTTGGCAACACTAGCTCATCATTTTCGGTTGCAGAAACGGCTAATTCTCTCTACTTATATGTCAGCTTTCTGCTCCGTCGCTGTTAGCGGGCGGGAACAGAAGGCACATTGATGAAGGTTTCCTTCATCGTCAAATTAGGAGAATCTTCTCCCGAGACCTTCTTTAGATTAATCCACATGGATAATTGACTGGCGGGAGGTTTCAAAAGCTCTGAGAACAGGGACGGACGTGATCATGTCTTTCAGTTTTTCAAAACTCTGTTGATGATCGTTAGTACAACCGAACTTTTCATTTTTACGCATGAGCTTATATACACATGCTTTGGGAACATTAAAATTTTTAATGTGGTTTCGAATAAAATCCACAAGTCTAAGAAAAGATCGATTTTTCTTCTTAAAAGTTGTAGGGCTTTTAAAATATGTTCAGAAATTCGAAAAACTTTCTTCGAGACTAAATGACCTAGAACTGGAATCTCGGGGAAGAGAAAGCAACATTTCTGTGGAGCCAGTTTGTGATTGCCTGTTCGAAGCTTTTGAAAATACTCTCTCAATTAAATTCATCATTGCAGGAATGCTGTCCTTATAAAGAATAATATAATCCGTATATACGGATAGTTCAGAAATAGGTATCCCCTGTAGAGCGAGCTCTGAAACTTTATTCATGACTTGGTTAGATATACTCAATCCTTGAGGCAAACGGTTGTATCTAAACGATCCGAGATTGTTAATAGAAAAGGCAGTAATGTCCTTAGAGCGTTCAGATAACTCCACCTGAAGGAAAGCAGAGTTAAAGTCCAAATTAATGACGTAATATTTCTTGCCTGATAATTCCGACATGATCGTATTTATGTCTGGAGTTTGTAAACTTAAAGGGAGGATTTGGTCATTGTGTCGACGAAAAGCAGAGACGACAATAAAATATCCATCTGGACTCTCTAGTGAAAATATTGGGTGACGATAAGGACTTCATTGACAGTGGCAAATGACTCCTTGGTATAAATGTTTGTTAATTTCTGTTTTCATTTCATCACGTAGGTGAATAGGTACTGGATAGCTACGGGCGAAAATTGGATCTTTTTTCTTAAGTGTAATGTCAAATTTTCAAATGTTAATTTTCGTAACTTGGTCGCCTGGCCAAAAAAAGAAAAATTTTCTGCGTACGTGTGTACGAGCTTTAGGATTTTCTCCTTGTCTGTCGGTGAGGGTCCACGATTAATTTGGAATAAGAAAGGATCGTATTTCTGATGACTTTGATTGAGTTTCTGATTTACAACACTTTTTTCTTGATAAGTATATGATTGAGTAAAATTGTTACTGTTTCATCACAAACTGAAGATATTTGAGTTAAAATTTCACAATGGGAAATGTCACTAATGGAAGTGTGTTGTTCTAACTTTACGACAGTTTATTTTGGGTTAATTACTTGGATCGCAGGAGATTCAGGATTTATTGTGGTATTTGGGATTGCAATACCATTTTGAGGCATTATGTGGTGGTAGGTGAACATTATCTTTAATCGTAGCTTGGCATGTAAACACTATTTTATCTTCTATATGATCAAAAATCTTTTTTGATATGGTATGAACTTCATTGCTTGTTCGTTATATGTTCTATCTGCGAATTCGACCAAAATGGTGCAACATTAGACTATTATTTTTCAGTGAAATATCACGCTTTTTAGTTTTTAAGAAATCATTGCCTAGAATGGGGGGTAAAGTAGAGGATTCTGTAACTCGAATCGGATGGGAAAATCTGTTTTGGGGTATTAAAAAGAGATGACTAGTATTTTAGTTATGTTCAGTTTCGAACCTGTGACCTCTTGTATGTTGGTATTTACGGTATAAGATTTTACATGAGCGGGAATTAAATGCAGTGGGATCAGCTGATGTGGAACCCTACATCAAGTATACGTCAATATTTTAATATTTTACTTGTGTATTGGCAAAGTATAATCATTTTTTTAATAATTGGATCTTAAGCAAATTTTGGCTGATTCGCAACTTTGTTCCTGCAAGCTACGACATTTACTCGTCTAAATCAGGCTCTATTAGTGTTATAATAACACACATTTGCGGTATGATTGTCTCTCCCACAGTATATCCAGTAGGGGGATTATTGGAACCCCTTGCAGAGTTGCCACAAAAATTTCCTCTTGAGCCACACCGTTAAAAGCCACGAGAGTTTCCTGTGAAGTTCTCTTGCGAGGGATTCGCTCTATAATTCTACATTGGTGAATTTCGTTGAGTTTTCTCCTCGCTCTGAAACAGACTGTCGGGGTTTTTGGAACTATTTCCATGGTAATTAGATTGCGCATTTATAGCTAATTCTATCACATTCGTGCAAAATGAAAAACATCGTTTGAGATCAATTTACACACCTGGAGCTGAGCTGACAAGGCATCCATACTCTGACGCAGATTATTTCCGGCAGATTTAGTTGCAGTTGGGGGAAGAGTTATAGGCTCTGATGCGCACACCACACCGTTGCCGGTGTAGGAACTACTAGAAGCTGGCAGATTGCATTGGGTGGGAATTGCCTGACTGGATAAAACGGCAGGTAGAGGGGTTAGGGGAGAGGGAGCGGGTGTTGTGTAGTTTTGCATGTATGGGAGCTGTGTGAGAGGGGGAAGGGGTTGGGGAAAATTTTGTGGAAGTTGTTTTGAGTTAGCTGGGAATTGAATATGCTGGAATTAAGTTGCAGGTTTGTGGACTGAATGGAGTGGTGTTAGAAGTTGAGCCTGGGAATGATGACTGCATGTTTATTTCTGCCGTGTTACCTGGAAAAAGATGTAGGTGATGTAAAGTACACTGACTGCACATATTTAGCCTATTTAATGTTCGCTCTAATTAATTCTGCTCTTTCATTCTTGGTGTCTGAATAAGGGTTTCTTGACTATCAAAATTTTGAAGATGTAAAGTGAGATCCTCAGTTTTTGGAAATGATTGATTGGATAAGTAAGCAATAATTTCGATCTCAAACCTGATATGACGTAAGACATAATCAGTGCCTCTGTGGCTTGGGGGAACTGTTGTAAAACCATATGTTTCTTAGAAATGACATAAAGTTGCAAGAGCATCTGTACAGGTTGGCTGGGTTGATATGCGCTCTTGAAGCGATCAGTTATTTCTGTTTTGATTTGGTAATAGGTCAAAGTGTTAAAGTTTGGTCTAGTTTTTAGGTCGTCATAGAAAACTAACGCAATGTCTGTCAAAAATAGGGGTAGTATCTTATTTTTCTTATCTTTACTCCAATCAATGCTGTGGCTATTGTCTTAAATTTTTTGCAAAAAAGTTATCTACGTCAGTAGGATTGTGACTACTGAAGAGGCTTGGATAAAGGTCTGACGGAATAGTAACCGACATTGTAGGGCTGGGGTTCATGTGTCTTACATCAGGAGTACTAGTGAGAGGGGTTGGTATTCTACGGTTTCTTCGGGTGTGGTAAGATCTTGTTGGAAGTATGGATATCCGTCTTGTGCAGTTCTTGAACGAGTTACACGGGGAGAAAAATCTGAAGTGGGGCTGGGGGTTGGATGCGTTATCAGTAAAAGCGGAAGATAAGTCTAAAATTGGATCTAGGTACTGGTCTTGGTCGTCATTTTAATTGAGTAGCGAACTATTCATGAGCGTTGAATTCTTTCTTTTTAAATTTCAAAGCACAAAAGGCGAGAAAGAAAGAAATAAGGGGTGTTGTTAATACGAAGGAAAACACTTTCGCGAAACAAACTTTAGACTACTGCATTTCATTCACTTTCAGCATTTTATGATCACCATTAAGTGTTGTGTGGGGGGGGGGGGGGTTGTTAATTAAAACAATGAAAAAGAGTATTGAACCGGACGTAAAAATTTGAGTATTATGTACGAGAAGCTATAGTTACACTATGAAGTGTAGAGTATTATTTTAAAACTTTTGACAGAAGGGGGAATGGGAGTAACTAACATTTTGGTAACCTAAGCGAGAATAGCATCTCTGCTGTGAAATGTTTGGTGGGGTTGAAATTTGTATGTAATTTGTACCGGAGTGTACAATATTACGATTTAGCCTAAAGTATCTCCACAAGAAATGTGATGCGGGAATAGAATGTAACGTATAATACTTGATTTTGCAACAGGTGTTTTGTGGGAGGGTTTTTGGATGAAATGACAAAAGCCTCTATTCTGAGAGGAAAATCCCTACAATATGTGGCGAGGCCAGAATTACACACTCAGCGGGATGCAGCTTTGTCACTGAATAATTGGATCTTAGTTTAGATGTGGAGAGATGGATACAAATTCGGCTCTGTCTCTTCTTCAATAAATAAAACAGATTTAAATGAAAATTGGGAGCATATACATAAAGCAATTGAATCAGCAGTTAGATAAAGTCGACGTTTCCACAATCAACGAAAAAGTAAGCAGTTGTTGACTAATCAATATTACTATCTAATCGAAATGAGAAATCAGGATAGATTTAAGTGACTAAATAACTTTCATGATATAAATTTAGTATTGTAATATACTAAAGAGAGTTAATAGCCACAAGTGTAGCAGTAAAGAAAGAGATTACTTGAAAAGCATAACAAGTAATTAACAAAACTGATGTGAGTTATTTGTAAAAACGAATGACATTAGTTATAAAATGATGGAGGTAGAATATGAACGTAAGTGAAACATTGATATCTCATCAATAATATGGATTTTGGACGAATACATTTTTCTGTTTCAGTCCCAAAGAAAAATACGTTCATTGCGTTTCTTCAGTCATGTGATCGAAGTAATCATAAGTCGTGTTCATTAATAATTAGCCTACAGAAAAAAGAAAGTAGGGTGATTACTAATAAATACAAAACAAAAAAACATACAATATCTTCGCATCGCATGTCTCGACATTCCTCATGAACGAAACCAGTCCTTTTTCAGATATAGGTATGTGGCTCGTAGTCTTTCAATTTAAGGAAGTTTCACGTGAAACTACTGTATTCCTTTCAACTGCCTCAGTTCAACATTATTCCTTTTTTTCGCGAATGTCTTCAACTTATCATTGATCACACGTAACATAACATGGAAGAGATACAAGAAAATTAAACAAGAAAACTATGCCCTTTACGTCTATAATGCTACTTGACAAAACTGAGGGGAATGTTCGATATTTTAAATTTAAATTACAATTTAGGTGTGACAGCACTTAATTGCTTTGCACCAGTGACGTTATATGGTTCCCAACCCCTTACCAGATCTAAAATAACATAAATGTAAAGTCTCATAACTAAAAATTTAAAACATTCTGACTTCTGTTAAAAGCAGATTCTATAAAGTGGCACTCAACACAAAGAAGAGAAAACTGAGGACAAACACACACATTCCTACAAATATTATACTGGCCGAAGGTCCAAAAGGCCATAGCCTTGTTAATATGAAATTTAGTCCAGGGCGTACTGTGTGGAAATCAGGGTGACAAATTGGGTACACTACGTAGAAGTGTCACTCCTTACACATCAGAAGTGGAATATCTGCAATATATGCTAACATAGTAAATTCATTCATTGATTCCAAGTGAGCATATCGTAATTACAAAATCGATGCTTCTCACAAATAGGAAGCATTTGCATTTCGTTAAAATTCAGATTGTATTACTAAATTTTAAATCAATATATCACATTTTATCACGTAATGTTGTTACCGTCGGTGCGATTTATGGAATTGTTTCTTTGGTTTGGTGTTATCATTAATGATGTGCTAATCAACATAAGGATAACCGTGACACGAATATATGCAGAATTGCGAGAAAAAGACAAGAAAAAATCATTTCTTAAAAACATTTAAATACAACTCAGGCATGAGAAAATCCATAACTTCCTATGCCAATCCATTTAACCAGTCCATAACACCGTGTATCGAACCCACTACCCTTTGATTAACACATAAAACAAATACAAATCGAGCTTCAACCTACTAAATGAATGGTTTGAACCGATAAGGATCGTTATGTCTAATATAGGCATTGACGGTATTTGAAATTTAATATCGCTATATATCGTAAGTAAAATGTCGTCTGAGACTATAATATACGATATTTTTTCCTTATCCTGATATCAGCGATATATCGTTTCCACTATACATATAGCCACAATATGGTGACAATATATCGCCAACATGATATATATGACTAAACTATTGTGGCAATATATCGCCGCCATGATCTATATATCGAAATATAGTGACAAATCAAATATATCATATGGGCGATGTAAGGCCCAACCTAGTCACCTCCCTAGCTGACATGAATTACTGAGCGTAGAAGGCTAGAAGGTAGTCAATGGTATGTGTAGCAAAGATGACGTGAGTTTCCGTATGCGTAAAACTTTATTCGATCTCTCGCATAGAAGAGACCATTTACAGAGGAAAGTACGTTTTCCATAACACTGTTGCATTTTCTGGAAAATACAGTCACACTCAGAACTCTGTTTTGAAGGGCGTAGTTCTCTTGCAGACGGTGGCCCGAAAAGGGGTCCGAAATACTGTTTATAATTCAACATTATAATTGATGGTAATGAAAAAGAAATTTCGCTTGAAGTAGTAAATAAGAATTTTAAATTAAATTTGATCAGGTGTCTTGTTGCATAAATATTTTAGCTATGTATGTACATGTATTCGAACGTAATACATTTCTTTCATTAGAACATGAAAGGGTTTCATTCAAAATTAACGATATTAAAGGGGTACAAGTGATAATATAAACATTTCCCATACACGCTACACTACATACATATTTGTGTGTCTTATGTTATTTTTCTTTAAAGCACTTTTCGACGAAAAATGCCAGTGCTTACCCGGTTGTGATCGGATATCAACACAAATATTACATCAGCATGCTGTTTCAACAGACAGGTAACGTATGAGGATACTGTATATATATTTTAAATATTACTATTTAATATAATGTTTCAAATGTATAATTACAGGCTATGGTGATATTTCGTTAAAGTTTTGAAGCGTCAGAAATTTGTAGTACAATTATTAGTGAAAACATGTAAAGAAGGGTCATTATTCAGCAGAACCCCTTAAGACTGCTATCTTAGGAGCAAATTAAAATATTATTTTTCCTCTTTGTACACTTCTCCAAAAGTTCTCTCCTAAAAGTTTCCTAAGTACAGAAATCGTTAATTTGGCAAAATAGCTTTTGAGAACGAACAGAGAGTAGCCAAATTTACTGCATGTCCTTCTACTAGGCGAGAAAACCTGTAGTGAAAGATTTACATTTTTTTAATAATAAAAAGTCAGAAACTATAATTGATCAACACATTAATGGAGAACAATACTGAAGACGCAAGTATGAGGAATAATTGAAGAGAATGTTTCTGATTCGGCATGTTAAACTTGGATTCAAAGAAACTTTTGTGAGGTTGGAAAAACTATACACGCTTGTGGTACACCTGGAAGAAATCATCAACACGTTTAAAAATCATTTCATACAAGCGATGTTGTAGAGACTTGGTAAATTACGAGCCTCATAAATATATTTTTCCGAAGAATTAAGGGTCGCGGGTTCAAATCCGAAGCTCTATAATTTTATTTCTTTCGTTTTGGTTTTCTAAGTATGACATCAGATATATTCAGCATGGAGTTTAGTAATATAATTTAATGTTGTTGTTACAGAATGTTAGCAAACAATAATTCAGTGTTGAGATCGACGAATGTTTCCAAGAGCTCAGTGTATTTGATTCATCTTTCTGGCACTAACATTCATCAATTTGGATCGACAAATACCTAAATTTTTGTCGTAGTCCAAGAGTGTATTTGGTAATACAAGGAATGTGCTGACTATGGCTTGGAAGTTGATGAAGAATTATATTCTCTTATTAACCTACAAAACAATTCTAAACCGAATATCAGGACCAGAAAACATTATTTCTTTGTGACTGAAGGTCTTATTTTTGCCTTTAGGTCATTTTAAGTAGTTTGTGCCCATCTTGTTACATTTTACTTAATATTAAAGCATATTTTTAACCTTCTTTGTTGTTTCGTGAATTTTAAATTGCATTTGCCTGACATGTTACTTTTAGCAAGTTCGTCATTAAACGAATACATGGTCAATGAAAAAGCACAACTATCATTTTCAAGTTTGGCAATGGAATAAATAATTAATTATGATAAATTTTATACTTTCCTGCTCCAAACTTAATATAGGTTGTGTGAATTCTGGTTTAAGATTCCCTTGCCGGCCTATGTTATCGCTTTAATCTGTGTTTTTAAAATAATTTTAGTCACAATATTAAATATATACCAAACACAAATGTATTTCAGTTGCTGGACGTCCACTGTATCATGGATTTTTTGTTCAAACTAGACAGCGATTTCCTCCAGGTGTACCACAAGCGTGTATAGTTTTTCCAAACTCAAAATTCCATTTTTACCATGCGAAATCGCAAGTATTCTATTCAATTCCTCTCTATTACTATTTTGAACAATTATAATTTCTGACTTCACATTATTGAAAATAATGTAAACATTTCACTACAGGTTTTGTCGTCCTTTACAACAGGTTCTCAAGAGCAATGTTGCCAAATTAACGAAATGTGCACTTAGAAAAAGTTTAGGACGCTCAAGAAACTTTTGGAGAAGTGTATGTTCATATTTTTGGATTTTCACTTACATTGCATGCTTACTAAAATATTAATTTTAATTTTTTCCACGCAAAAAACGTGAATAGAGTAGGCATGAATGTGATATACAATACCCAAACTAAACCGCCCGACCCTGTGGCCGAGTGGTTAGCACATCGCGCTGCGACGCCAAGGGTCCCGGGTTCGAATCCCGGTCGGGCTTGGTTGTTTGTGAATGTCCATTCATCAATTTCATCATTTCATCACTCATCCCCATCTTCGCAAATTAGCCAAGAGGCACAAAACGCGAAGTAAAATAAACTAAATCAATCAATCAATCAAACCAAACTAAACTGAATGAACAACCCAAATGCTTGCACATGTAACCAAAGACCAAGGCTTTATCACGAAACCTTATGCTCTCATCTGCTTACATCATGGGACATATCAAATCAAGCCCAGGATTTTCCAAAATACTTAGCTAACCTGAAGAACAAATCGCAGATGGAATTCGTAATACACCTTATTAGCATAAAATAGGGAATTCACCGTTCGACATAGTACTAGGATGATTGATACTATGGCCTATTTTGACCATAATACAAGCTATATTTTAGGTAGAGTTTGCTAATTTCAAAGTGTAGAAAATTGTCTAATCATGCTATGAATTCTAAATCCTGTAGTAGGATGATTAACCCTCCAGTACCATTGTCACCCAGACCATTTTTTTTCGTTACCGCCAAGCAGTGTTTATGAGTGGAGTAGTAGGGGCTTCAGTACCTTCCGCCTACATTTCCAGCTACCTAACTAGTGTGCGTTTGTATGTTGTTGTGAGGAGTGGCCCGTGTTATTGCGTTTGAAAGTCAGTTAGGTGACACTTGTCCCCCGCGCGATTAACGGCGTATTGAATGCACCAACAAAGTTTCCACGACTCTGTAATAACTCTCTTATTTTGGACGTATTGCTTGGTGAGAGTTCCGATGGGGATGATGTTGTGGAGAATGATAGTGACGTTGGTGGAGATGATCACTTAGATGTCCAGGACGATCTCTTTGACACCGAAGAAGCAGATGAGCCACAAAAGGACCAAGTGAAAAATGCCGAAAATGACCTGGCACCAAATGCGGAAGAAGGATCCAGTGATGAAGAGAACATCCCATTTGCAAATTTATACATTGTAAGAGACCAGTTTAAAAATGTAGTGAAGTGGAAAAACTATCCCCTCAGCCCAGAAATGTACGAACCAGAGCTGAGAACATTATTCTGCGGCTCCCAGGACCAAATGGATAGGGTAGGGAAGCACGTTCTGCACTTGATTGCTTTGTACTTTTTAACGTTATTGGAACTATAGTGACATCAACCAACATTTATATTGACCATATAAAGGGGCATTTTAGCCGAGACAGGGACGCCAAACACACGGATGTTGTTGAAATTCGTGCTTACATAGACATTTTGCTACTAACCGGTTGTTTGGGCAGTAACAGGAAATAAACTAAGCAGGTGTGGGACAACTCTGCAGGCACTGGTGTGCAAGTCTGTTATCTTGAAATGATTGAGAATTTTCTCATGCGATGTGTTCGTTTTGATGACATCAGAGATCATCAGCAGCGAAGAGAAATTGATCGGCTGGAGCCTATCAGAGAAGTCCTAGAACTTCTGGGGCTAATCTTGTGGTCAACACCTCAATCATTTACAAATTCAACAAAGATGCAGCTAAACCACCTGCAAGACGAGAATTCCTGAAAGGTTTGACTTGGAACTTATAAAACCTCTGATTGAGAGTCTCATCCAGCTTCCTTTCATCCCTGTGCATCTGAAGAGAAGAGGAAATGCCCTTCTTGGAATCGAAGAAACTCCTCAGTCTGAGGGCAGACAACAAGTTAACAGTAGAGGTCGCTGATATATGTGTGGGAGGGCGAGAGACAAAACAACCAGAAAACATTGTGAAAAATGTGGACGTCATATCTGTAGTGATCATTCATCAGTTGTTTGTACTGAATGCTTGGAATAGGACTAAGGTAATACAACCATTGGAACTGTAAAATATTGCTGAGTTCTTAGTATTCTTATGTATTTCTGTAGTTTTATATTCGTTTCAATCTTGATATCCAAAATGTGAAACAAACTAAGGACATTATAGGCCTAGTTATTACATTGAAATTTTCAACCTACGATATTCGTAAAAACGTATTACGAGTAAGAAACATTTATGTGACTATACTCTTTCTGTATGTAAAATGCAGGGTACGATTTAGCGATTTATTTTGCCTTGTAATAAATGCCAAAAAATGTTCATCTTTATGTTTATGGATTCTCAATAATGCTGTCCTTCAGATGAGAAAGGAGTTTTACAATGTTACCCTGCATTAAAAAAATGTTATGGATGCATAAAGTTTAAGATATTTTTCCAAGCAAAATTTTGTTAAGATCGATTTAGTATTTTTTTCTTTACAGCACCTATTTGATACGAAAATAATTCAAAAAATACTCTCAGTGTGACTAGAATAGATTGTAAATATAACAAAACATAAAAATTCACCATATTATAATTAGTCTTTTCGAAATAAATAAAATACCTTATGGGTGACAACTGTCACCCGCGAGAGTATCCGTGTTACGGGATGCCGCGCGAGTACTCGAGGGTTAGCAAGACTATAATTTTTGAATATCTGGTTTGGCCATATTCTACTCTCAGGGTCAAGTGACACCCTGTTGATAGGTTGAGAGTGTATTTGGGGTTTTGCTCCAAGTAGGTGTCTAGTCTTGTTTGAGAATGAGACCTAAGTTTTTGGTTGGTGTCAATGTAGTTCCTTAGATATTGAAAAACTACTGACTACTTGATTAATAGTTATTTTTCAGACTCCCTGCTTTACTTACGAAAACTCTATATGCACTCTGACTACTTTGGTATCAGTGTTAAGAGAAAGTTGAAATTATTTTTAATGTAGCCTATAGTAGTTTTAGAACTGAGATAAAATGTTTAGATCAGACAATATTATTTTGGTCTTGTAAATAAAAATATTTTCCGCCAACTGAAATTGTTCTGTGACTCTTCATTTTTACATCATAAACAGAAGCTTTCTCTGCAATAAGAATAACACTACATAAAATGATGTCGTGTAGAGGCTCTTGGTACTTACAAAAAAATTGATATTTGTTCTATAATAAAATACAACTTGTTTTCTCGTGCATGTGTTGATGACAAAAATTGGTCTGTATGCCTGGGAGTATGGAATAGATCTATATTTCTCTCAGTTAAACCTTTTGTAAGCAGTGTATGCTTCATATAATTTGAGATAATCTTCTTGTACTATTTCAGGATTATAATTCTCGCAAGGGAAAATCTCAGCGCGTCCATTTTTAAGATAAATATTTTTAATATTGTAATTGTCAAATTTGTTGGTATCTTTTCCTGTGTGTTTTCTATCCCAGTCTGGAACAGCACACTTATAAAATCTCGAATATTATATTGTAAACTACTGAATTATTAGTAGCGTCAATTTCGTAATGGATAACAGAGGTAGTTTCTGAACACACTGGTAAGTCTAACATTTAATAGGAACTTGTGGATTTTTAGAATATCTGCTTTGTATTTGAGGGCATAAATAGTTTCGTATTCTACTACAGGTATCCTCAGCTCCATGGACTTTATGATATACTTGGCTGCTTCAGGTAGGGTGTTGTGTAGTGCTTTGCCATCAGCGTTTAAGGTGCTGTAACGCATAAGAGCATTATTATCATTGGCTGCCCTGGGAAAAGTGACCCTCAAACCCCCTTCCATATGATGTCTTTGTAGTATGAGGAAAAACTTGGCAACAGACGCATGGGAAACAGAACTGTGAGACTTTTTGTCAGGATTTTGATTCCTGATTCAAATCCCTATGCCTGGTAATGGGTTGCATGAATTTTGGAAAATTGCAATATTCCTATGGCAATAGATGTGATACAAGGATAGTATTTTCTATCTATCTGATTTCAAATTGAGAGAACAAGTGTTGTACAAAATTATCTACTAATATTATGTTTGCACCAGGGGGAAAAGCCTCACTACTGTCATTTTTTACTACTTCAAATTTGATATACAAATAACCCATGTGAGGATGCACAAAGCTATTCCCAATATCTAAATCTATCTCGATTTCCCGATTTAGTTTAACAAAAGTACGACGACTGGGAGGGAAAAACTGCAATTCATAAGTTTCAACATGCTGCATGTTAATGGTTATTTCTAGGATTTCTGTTGTAGAAGCACTAGCAAAATATACCACATCTCCTATTTCGTTGGTTACTACTAACTCTATGTAGTCTATTGGATTGTGCGATACTGGAAAGTAGATTGGTTTGGAGGGTGTGTAGATAATTGGCTCGATAATCTCGGAATTTGGTTGAAGGTTATATGATTCCAGTTTGTTTTTGACTGCCTGTGTTTCCATCGGAATTAGTAATCATCCCTTCTGCCACATTATACTGGATATTAGAGTCTCTATGACCAAGAATTTGGGAATATTTCTAACAAAGTGTTTGATGGTAGGCTCATGTTTTGTATTATTCTCGAAACCCATTAGGTTACCAAGAGTTCCGAGATCAACTGTTTCAGTTGTCGAAACCAATTACACTCTGTGTGTAACGGAGTTTTGTGATAGCATCACTCTTCTAAGCAATGAGCTTGTAATGTTGATAAATTATACTGAACAAGAGTGATAATAATTTTAGTTTCCTACAGCAAAACTTTTATTGTGTTCTGTGATATTTGAAATAAGATACATACTGGAGAAAGCACGAAGAGCTATAGATTGAGGATAGATAATATCACTGTGTACGCTGAGTTTCAATACAGAAGTATCACTGGTAAGATTAAAAACTTCCATGATGTTTTACATGACACAGTGCTATCTGGAAATCTTCAATTAATGGTTTTATTTGAGATAGAAAAGCCAGCATTGAAACACATAGGTGACCACAATTTAGATCCTCAAAACCTTGGATATTCTCGCCTCTATAATACAGATTAGGAGTATTGAGAAAACTGAATATATCCAATGCTGGTATTCCACCAAAAGAATCAAAAACAAAAATCATTTAAAAGTGTTACTCAAATTAAAACTTTCGTGTGTTCAATGTTAGATGAACACTCTTCCAAAAGTTACTTGAGCGCCCTGAAAGTTGTTTAAGTCCAAAAAATCGTTAATTTGCACGCAAAACTCTTGAGAAAAAACAGATAGTAACTAACTTTACTGCGGTTCTAACTACTAGCTAAGAAACTGTGTGGTGAAAGATTGACATTCTTTTTAATAATATGAAGCAAGAAAATAAAACTGCCCAACATATTAATATAGAACGTGAAATAATTTAAGAGAATACTTGGGATTTGGCATGTTAAAATTGGAGTCAGATATGCTGTTGGGAGGTAGGAAATACTGGACTCGATCGTGGTACACCTGGAAGAAACCATTGTCAAGTTTGAACACCAAAGGACATAATTACTAATAGCCTTTGCAAATAAAATACAACACCTTGCAATGTACTGTGTAATAATTGAAAATAAAGAAATCTTGCAAATGTGCAGCGAAAATGTGTTCGCCGCATAGAAAAGTGGTAACTTTGAAATCATAAACACGATTCAATACACTTGCTACAAGCGATGTTGTAGGGTAGTGTTAAAATACTCACGTCACAAATATTTTATTTCCAAATAATTAGTAATCGTGGGTTCTAATCCAAAGATCTCTAATTTTATATTTCGTTTCTCTTTTTTTGTATGTATCGCATCAGATACATTGAGCACAGAGTTTATTAATTAAGTGAAATTAATTTGTAATATCGAGTACGATGAAAACGTTGGCAAAACGTTCTTGGTTTCCAGCTAATTAAATTCTTACTAATTCCCCATCTCTGGTAATCTACAATGCAGCACGAATACGGGATGTCAGAGTTTTTGCAGGCAAGAACATTTATCGCTTCAAGCACGATAGTATGGACGCCGCCACCATGTACGAAGTGTATGCCGACGATTGCATGTACGTCGATCTTCTGGTTGATTACAATTAACTCATCCCTCTCCTAGTGGAGTTGCGAATATCCTACCCTATAATAAACCAAAGTAGCGATTCCTAACAATATTTTCGGCCACACGAAACGCGACTATCACGGTGATGAGCTTCCGGCATCGCTGAAACTCTGGACATGGTTCAAAACAGATCTCAAAGCTGAGAAATCTGAACATCGAATCCGAACTTTTGCATTTCCACCACCTGATAGACGACATACAAAACAAATTTGGAAACGCTGCAACGATCGGCACCCACCTAGGATGACATGGTGCAACTTCAAGATGCCATGCGTACCGTGGAGGATGCCACCGATCAGAATTCCGTGAGAAACGATCTGGAGTTTATTCAATGTACGGTGGGCACCATGTCCAAGTCGTAGGAAGTAAAAGATGTGAAGAGGTCCGTGAAACGAATAATCCATACCGACGACGTAAAAAACACCCAAGCCGAAATCACGCAAATTCGTGAAACGGTCGCCGTTTTGCCCACCAATCAGAACAATTTCGATCATTACGTGCTGTTTCCTGAGATTAGTACTCAAGTCCACGACCTTGCTACCCAAACTTCCATGTTGAGGCTCATGGAAAGCTTAGAGCAGATCGTCGTGAACCTCAAGCTCCAGATCAGGTCGTCGAAGCGAATCCTGAATTAGCATTCCAATTTTTTTTCACCAAGTTTCATGATTTGAAAGAGCAATTCAAGCAACTGTACTTCAACGTGAGGATCAAACCTACGTACGCCATAAGGGAGCACCTGGAACCGGTGCTGAACAGATTGGACGTTTAAGAATTGCGTCATTTGAACTCCGTCGAGAATGTCAGCGTTACAAATATTCGAGGGCATTGGACTTACGAACTCGCCGGTCACATTTACAAATTTTACTCTTACACTCAGTCACATGAATATATCCTCAACGGCGCTGTTCGGTTTCTGAAATTTAGATACTGAAAAAATGAAAAACATGAAGAGGTGCCGCTCTTCTAGATACAAAGAAAGGATGAAGTGTTCAGAGATCTTCAAAACCCCATCGCATATTGGGACTATGCAGCCAACACATATAAAGCACAAGAGAATGAACAATTATCTGTTTTTGAAGTCGAAAGTGGAGACAGATTATTATTCGAAATCAAACACTTGTACACGGAGTATAACCGTTTTCCGTAATGTTTTACTTCCGACGAGATCTCTCACTCCATGTCTTGGCAAGTCATCGTTGACGAACTCTACAAGTCTGCACGTGGCAATTCCGAACGCTTCTCTGTTTTCACCAAAGGCATCGGCGATCTGTGGCAATCTGACTTGTCGAATTGAGTAACTTCAACTTCAAGAATTTCCACAAGTCAACAAGGGTCATAAGTACCTCCTGACCGTCATATACTCGTTTTCCAAATACGCGTAGGCTTTACCGTTGAAAGCCAAGACGGAAGCGTTCGATGCAAAAGCTTTCGACTCAATCGTCCAGCGATCCAACAGACAGCCACGCATCCTGCAAGCGGACAACGGGAAGTAATTCCACAATCCAACCTTTCGCGAGTTGATGAAAAATCAAGCATTCCTGCACTACTTGACGTTCATCGACCTGAAGGCAAGCATAGTGGAACGGTTCAGCTGCACGTTGAAAGCACGCATCTGGAAACGGTTCATGCTTTAGGGTAACTACAAGAGGGTCGACGTGCTGCGGGAACTCGTGGGCAACTGTGGCAACTCAGTCCATCGCACGATACGCATGAAACCATCGAACGTCGACTAATCCGAAGAGGCATGTTTGATCTCCACCGTTTACTTTTCCAATTGCCGACATACGACCAAGAAACCGAAATACAAAGTAGTAAACCAGTTGAGGATCAGCAAGTTCAAGCGCACGTTCAAGAAAGGCTCACCAGAAACTGGAGCACGGAACGTCTCACCGTGGTTCGAGTGTTGCCGGGAATTTAGAACACGTATCTAATAATGGATGTTCCCGACGAAATCTTGACACGACGATTCTACGATGAGGACCTCTAGAAGACAACATATCCAGGTGCGTACCTCATAGAGAAGGTTCTGAGCAGCAAAGGTAAGAAACTGTTCATCAAATGGTTTGGAATCGAAGAAAAAAACTGGATCAAAGCAAGCGAGTTGATCGTTTGACCGGCGTGGGACGTGCTGAGGCGACTACCCGATTCCTCTACGGAACGTCTGTGTAGGAAATTCGGCGAGCTGCTGCCCGACAACATCCGCTTCCTCTTTGTCGGACCTTTGGGATGTGTGGAGACAACGTTGGTGGTGGACAACTTTTTGCTTGTGCCCTACTGGCTGGATTAGAAGGACAGGCACCTGCATGTTTTCTCCAAAAGATTGTAGCAACGGAAGTATCGCCAGCTAGCTAAACTCTACGAGGAACTGGACATAACCACGTTCGGTTCTGAAATAATGCCACTGGACCTCTGATTTGAAAATTCTGTGGTGGTCTCGACGACGTGATCCTGGAGAACCAAAACGAGATTCGCAACTTCTTCACCCAGAGGTGCCACAGGTGCTTGGACTGCTTCTACCTTGCACAGACCTTCTCCAAGGTTTTTCTCCGGAACAACATCAACTTCGTGTGCCAGTTTCGTCAGGACACCACCAACCTGAAGCACGTGCATGGCGACTACGTATGCAAGGATTTGAACTACAACGAATTTTCGAAAATCTGCTCGTCGTTCTGAAATTTGGATTGTGATGACCGACATGACGAAGAAACCGAACGATGGAAAATACAAAAACAAAATCGACGACTTCACGAACGTTTGAAAGTTACATAACGTCGCAACGTTGTTTAAAATAACTTAAAGTACAAAAGATGGCTAAACACAAACTTGCAGACGACAACCTGAAGCATTGAGACCACCTTGCGAAACGGTTCAAGAGGTCGAATTACGAAAATTGTGGAATTTACGAAGTGAAGATGTGTCAAGACCAACCTATTATAAATGCCATCAGTGGACTGTGTAAAGAAATCAAAGATTTCACCGAGCATAACAAATAGCTGATCAAATGCTCGTGCCTCTCGCTGCTTGAAATTGGGTTGTTTCCACGCCTATATACATTATTTACAATACACCGTTCGATCTCCCACCCCCGACGAAACGTTAGGCACTAGGCAGCACCTCTTCGGAGAAGTTAATAGAGTTGGTTCAGTTGGAGAGGGTTTACCTAAGCACGGGTAAATTCAACTTGGACGAAGTATTCGGATTTTACCCGACGTGCTTTGGAAGAACAGAAAATCGAAAGTAACGTTCGAGGGTGAAGACATGAAAGTCACTTTCGGTGAGAAGTACAGCTGGACCAGGTATCGGGCACAGTGGGACTGTGAGAGCAAATCACCAAAAATCATCTCAGAGATTACACGGACGAGGATTACCAAAGTTACTTGGAAGTTTTGATCATGACTGACGCCCTGTACCAAAGCAACGACGCC
This sequence comes from Lepisma saccharinum, assembly GCF_977018435.1. NCBI lineage: Eukaryota > Metazoa > Arthropoda > Insecta > Zygentoma > Lepismatidae > Lepisma > Lepisma saccharinum. Next base: position 11,124,828 of record NC_139252.1, read on the forward strand.
AAAAAGAATAGCGTCAAATCCAGCAGCTGCCAAAAGTATAAAATTCCCCTACAGCCGATATGTAACCAGGTCAAAACTGGCAATGCTTGAAACTCTACAACATCCTTCCAAAGAGTTTGTGTGGGTGGATGACATGAGAAAGCTCGTGGATCGTTTGCTGATCATCGTAGGCGAAGAGAGTGCCGGCAACATTAATTTCCACAACGAGAAGGTGGGTTTCATGGACATGATCAGCTCCAGGCTCGCCAACTTCATTGTGAACGACAACAAAGGCTTAGGGTACCTCAACAAGATCATCAGCAGCCTGCCTCCGAAATTTTGGAACGTCGCCATGGGATGTGAATCCACTGGATGCGGCATCCAAGGATCACGACATGCCTAAAACGCACACACAGATCTCGACGTACTTCATACGCGACAGGAATTTGGAGCACGCTGGTTTCGGGAGACTCGTCAGCAGTGACACCTCGCTGTGTGAACGGGTTGCCGCGATCGGTACAGCCATCGCTATGAACACGAAACGCGAATTGGGGTGCAATTTAATTAATTAAAATGGAAAATCTCTCCAGAATGGGAGGTAAGATTTACTTATCAACTATTCCCATCTCCACTTCACGCTCTCATCGGCCCCAACTATACTTGCTTTTAAATTTTTAAATTAACTGTCGAATTTTGGTAGGGCATCCTAGGAACACAATATTGCGGTACGAAATTCCTAAGAATAAGGAAAATTTGAGTGACATTGGGGACATAATTGGTCGTCTTTACATTATGAGGTACCTTGATATTGATTTTAGTCTACAAATGATATATATATATACACCAATACACTATATATTCTAAATATATACTGCATATATCATCAAATACATGATGTACGTTGTTGGTTAGTGAAATATAATCGCAATCTGATGCTGCTATCTAGCCTTCTTCATTAGACAATACATTATATTACGATACGTAATTGTTAAAATGTGATACAAGAATAATCTTTGCAGAGAGAAAGGGATAGTGAGGGAGAGTGAAAGAAAGTTGTCTATATTTAATATATCCTGATAGAGGGTGCAATAGTATTATTTTCGGATTCTGATTGTTAAATTGGAAGTGAATATGTGAGTCCCTTAACTTTCTATTCTGTCTTATTGTATAATATTTTCTGTTGTCTTGTCTCGTTTAATGCAGGTAAGAAATCAAACATATAGTTAACTTTTTAGGTAAAAGAGAGAAATGGGACACTAAAAAGTATTCACTTCAATGTGTTCATTGTTCCCTAACAGAAACATTCCCTCACTCACATAAATGTCACGTCCTTCGTGCATTAGAAGTGAGAAAAAAATCTAAAATGAAAAGTAGGCCTTACTCACAGCTATATATAAAGATACATTTTTGAGACAGAGATCTTCAAAATCTTGTTAAGTGAGTAGATTTAAAACTAAGAAAATCACTATGCAGGATAGAAACTACAGCTAGAAGTATATCATTTTTCGTTTCGAATTGCAGCAATAGGAGCAACATTTTAAATAAAATCAGAAGAGGAAAAAAAAAAAAAATATGCTTATCCCAGATTCCTTCTTTTCATTATTTTCTCGCCAGATGACTCGCGAATTAAACGCTCTTCTTTAACATCCTATCTACCTTAAATCTTGGAATGTGACATACTCAAACTTGACGAGAAGAGCAACATCCTATTAAAATACAAGGACTTTCGACTCAAACTCAAATTATTTTTCTTTATTAACACAAATTGTTCTTAATTGAACAACAGTGACGCAAAGAGTAATATAAAATTTCCGATCATACGGCACATCTTCTGGAGAGCTCTCACTAGAAGATCTTCACAACATAGCAGTTTAAAAAGCACACCTTTTCCTTACAGATGTAACAAAGGGTACTTTGAGTTCTTTTACCACTTTAATCACAAAAGTTTTGAGTTGTATCTTGTTGTATATATCAAACTATATCCTATAGTTTGAATCAGTAGCGCCTTTCTACTTGTTACAAAAATCAGTTTCAACTTTCGTTGCATACGAATTTCGATAATTGGTAACATATCTCTCACTTTTGGATAATCACGGCCTTCAAGGTGAATGTATATCGTGACGTAACGCATGAAATCAAAATTTTAACTATTTCTATTATTGCTATATTACATTGTTTCACTGTATATGTTTGTATTCTCAGGTAAGTTTAGATAATTTCTCAACGTGTATAGTATTCCAATATCTAAATTTAGAATTTTAAATTTTGGTCACGCAATTCGAAATTGCTATCCATATCACGATGAGTGCAAAAGTAAATAATAAATTCACAGATTTATGTTTCTTTATGTATTAACCGAGTTTTCACACGTCTCCCTTTCTTTCAATTTGACCCCAACACTCAGAAATACATTCAACACAGTTGCAGGTACGCAGAATACAGATTTTTTACACTGACGTAGGAAAATGTATTGTTTTTAAAATAATATTATCTTGTCACAAGGAATGTGGGTTTAAATGTATGAAATTCACTGTCTTGTCACCGGCGGTATGCATTAAGTCATCGAGTGAATATGAGTGTTTCTTTTTGTGTGTCACTGTCTGTGTGTGATGTGTGTGTGTGTGTGCGTGACAATAAGTGAGAGTTTGTATTATTAATGAAATTCAGAACATAGAAAAGACGTTGGTCCATAAGAATTTATATCACATTACACATTACAACCTTTGAAGTAACAAGTAAAATTTCATATCAAGGAATGCAAGTAGATATCATATGACGATATTCTCATTGGCCCCGGCATGGACATTAGAATGATCAGCGGAAGTTGATGTAATGTGCACGTTTGCTGTACGATACCATGCACAAGTGTGCGGCCCATGGAATCGTTTCGACTTCCGGAAACAACTTATGCAATCTAATATTTTCGGAAGTTTGCACAAATGTAGTAATGTTGTTTTTTTCTCCTTTTAGCGGCAAAACTGTGAACATTGAATAATCTAAAAAAGCATTCATTATTGTAATTATTGTTCAGGTCTGTAATCAGTTTAATTTCAACAGAAGGTTTATTAAAAAAAAAGTCTTTCAGAGGAAAATTAGTCTTTCTGCATTGCTCGCTATACGCAGTTATATCAGGCGGGAAGGGGGAAGAAGAAGATGAAGAAGAAAAAGAATACCGCGGAAAGCTACACAAAACAGTACGCTCTTTGGCCAGTGATTTCTATAAGGTTCGAGTTGATCGTGTAGAAATGTTAACTTTGATCACTGGGTAGATTTTTAACGCATGCAATAGTATTATAAAGTGATGGTCGGTTCTGTTATTAAAAAGGTAAAATTTTGGTAGTGTGTGAGAATGGAAAATAAAAGGCAGCCCGTGATAAGGGATGTGGTTCCGCAGAGTTTTTGATGAAAAGCGCAGAGAATTGCCAGCAAATGTGCATGATGTTTGTATACTTACAGTGTTGTAAGTCAGTGTGCCTTAACCAGCATTCTTTAAAGAATGATTTTATGAGTTTGTGCCTATGGAAGTGAACGGAAGTACTGGTTCCACAGTAAAAAATACAACGCTTTTGTGACTCATCAGGTAGGTTAACATGGTTGACTACAGGTAAACGGGAATAGGATTCTGTACATGGTAATGTTTCCACGTACAATCGCAAGTGATTAAATTTGGTGTCGCTTGCTCACCCCATTTTCTTTTCTTCAATTTTGGAAGTGAAATACATTTTACCAAATTTTCTTTACCAACATATTTCTAGTGGAACTACAAGCATTTTAAATTGCCATGAGGCATTGGCGATTCGTGGCACAATTGAGTGAATAACTGTGCGCGGAAGTTAGTACAAGAAAGTAATCTGTAGAGAGATCTGTTTATGTGTGCACATGTCTACGGATGCATTGTTATGGTAAAGTGGTTATAGCTCGTAGTCACAAAGAAATAATCTTTTTCCCATATATAATATATATAATATAAACATATGGTGTTAATTTAAATGACCATTAGATATGGTCGATCGGTTTTTCAAAACAAATTGTTGTCAATGTGCAGTCTAATTTTCCATAATAAACGTTTGAATTGTCGTTTGTGATTACATTGAATACATTTTCTAACTTCACAACATAATTGCTGAATTTAAATGTATTATATTCAAGTATTCCCTTACGGGTGGGGGAGTTTCATCGTGCATGACAGGCAAAAAACACTCACAGCAAGACTAATGATTGTTGTATGTCCATTGTAGAGTGTTATCGTTTTCTTGAATATCATTTCTAACATGTTATAAGGGATAAATTAGCTCTTTTTGGTCAAGTGGTGAAATTTGCAAAACCAGAGGAAAGAAAAAAGGAAGGGAGAAAATTTTAATATTTTTACTCAAAAGTTTTATTCTAGTTATTCTGTATGGAATGTGTTTTCGATCTGAAGGGATTATAAGGAAATTATCTTACATGACCATTTTTATATAGGGTGACCAAAATATAACTCACAAAATTAAAGTAATATTTTTTTATTCAGTGCTGCGATCACATGGTTGAGTTACCATTTCCTTCTTGGGTATGAGAAAGAGGTACCGTAAAGCTTCATGCGTTGCATCCTGCACTACTGGACCGTAGTTATATGAAAATCATGTATGGGAAGGAAAGGCTGTTGAACTTTGGAAGTCTTAGGATTGGAAAGATTTAAGGCGGGGTTATCATATAACATTAGGAATTGGGCAACCACGCCAGAGGCAAACCATTACAATCACAAACAAATGACAGCACATTCGTTATATCTAAGATTATGAATGCATTTGTTGAAAGAAACTTTTCATTTTCCAAATAGAATATTCTGTAATATTTAAGGTGTATTACGTTATGCTCCTTCCACAAATTAATCAAACTATCATTCATAGACACCCTAAAAAGTTGATTATATTAACTGAAAAAGGAAGTGATGGGCCGAAAAGTCGCACATGAAATAGGTTGATTTGTGTATGTGTGTAGTTTACTGCCAAAATTATACATAAGTTACTAATGAACAATTTGTTGAGTTTTGTTCATTAAAGTAGATTGCCAAGTTCTTTGGCTGAGTGATTAACTCAGTTTTATGACACTACATCAAGGGTCCAGGGTTTGAATCGGAGTATGGTTGTGGGTGTTATTCGTGAGTGACATTTGTTTAATAATATCGAGCGTCATACATTCTTGACTTGGGTATTATCCAAAAGCGACAGAGAAGTAGCAAATTAAACAAAATCAATAAACCAATTAAAATAGAGTGTTTATATGTATGGATAAGAATTATCATACGTGTGAATTATGATTACATACAATGCAATTACGTAACAAAATAATTATAGAAATGTAAAAAAAAGCTACATATCTGTGGAAAATACTCAAATATGTTGTCAAATTACTTATCTAATTCTCAAATAATACAGATCACTGGATTCAACGAATTTCACCATGTATTGCTTGAGATACTATTGAGAAGTCGACATTAATCCATAAGGCGTCTCATTTGAAGTAATACAAATCTTTATATAGATTAGTCATGTCGTAACAAAAAAATATTTTGTTGCTTATAACAGACTTACGTAGAATAAGTATTAACTGTAATAATGAAATAAAAAATATAATTAAATGAATTAATACCGTATATGTTTTGTTGTATCAGGTCCTACGATTCCAAAAAGGTGCCTCTCAGATTTGTAATTTCCCTGGAGCCTGTCAAAGAGTATCTGTACTTGACTCCTTCGAAAGAGACAATGGATATTGTAGGTACGAAATTTAGTCTAGCACAATTTGGTTATTTGGATGAAGGGATCAAATTACTACAGGTGTGATACACAATCATACACTACCAGATGTTTTGCCTCCAATTATGCGATACTGTGACGTTACAAATCAAAGATGTATTTTAATGTGTTAATAAAGTAAATCTAACATGACTTCTAATTGGTTCCTGGAAAATTTGAACAGACATTCCACATTGAAATTGGAACAAAAATATTTTCACATGTTATGTTCATATAGTTCGCTGTTGTTTCGGTATATCCAATGAAAATATATCGTACATATGTTTGTTTGCAAAGATTCTCAGCTATATTTTTCATTAGAAAGTTACCTATGTTCGCAATGCTCTAGTGTAAAATTACCCTTGCTGAATATACACCCGATCGCACTTGTAGGTTAATGGGCGGTAGCAAATGATCAAGGATTGGAACCAGATTGTCTGGTGGGCCACACGTATGGACCTTGGGTTATAGAGTGAACGGAAATTGACAAGACTTGGATCGTGCCTAACTTCAGCACTATCGACCGCTAAGATTTGCACTGTTAACATGAAATAAATATTCTCTGCCACCCTCGATCACAATCGACACCTATCATCATGGTACCAAAGCAGAGTATGACGTAATCACAGTGGAAAATCAACCAACATTTTCCCAAAACCCTTAACTGCCGTGGTATGGGTCAAAACGTTCGCGAGTGTGAATTTCAGTTTCTATATTTTATGAGTTCCACGGTAGAAAGCTCTGGTTCTCAGTAGCTGTTTATCTTTGCAGTATGAATTGAAGGCAGTTGTCGCCTGACACGTGCAGTTCAATGTTTTCGTATAGCAGCGAGTTCGGTTTAATCTGACCAACACCGATTCGCTTATGTTAGCATTTTGACTGGTGTTTGGTGCTATGTGGCGAAACGTGAACAATAATTTGGCCAACGATTGTGGCACTATAGGTCGTTTGATTGAAAATGAATAGTAAGATAATAATATGGAAATTGAAAGTGATGTTTCTGAGCTTGTAAGAAGTGGAAACATTCTGTGTGTGGCAAATGTACCATTAGCGATTGCACATATTATGACCCAATTTAAGATGTGCAGAAAAAAATAACTTTTAAATTCATATACACTTCATGAATGACAGTGTTTTATTTATTTTTGTTTTCTTCTAAATTCCACATGAACAAATATCTTAAACATTATAGAGTTCAGGATTTCAACAAAATTATCAGTCTCTGTAAACATGTAAATATAGTAAATAATAAACATAATTGATTTTTTTTGTTTTGAATGTTTCTTTCTTAGCATATAAAGGTTGCTATTTGATAATCTTCTTATTGATATATATATATATATATATATATATATATATATATATATATATATATATATATATATATATATATATATCCACATGAATATAGACCTCTGCTTCTCTGCAAGTATATAATACTAGACTTCTGCTTCCCCACAGGTATAATTTGATATCTTCTATTTAAGGGAATATTATCTATAATACAAAGGAATTTGCTACTGTTGTCGACTGTCTCTTGTATCCTGAAAGTCCTTATCTGCTACCTGCTGATAAATGATCACGGTGTCATGGGGCAATGCATTGTGGAACTGTAATTGAGATACCTTTTGTGGACTTATACGTGTTTTGAACAGGTGTTCTCGGTTTACAAGCCAGGTTAGCTTCTAACGTTTCGAGGGCATACAGGTATATTCAGGGAGCAATGTATGCCCTCGAAACGTTGGAAACTAACTCCAATTTCCTGGCTGGTAATCCGAGAACACCTGTTCGAATCACGTCGCCAGGAGCTGCAATTCCTCCTACGCGTTTCTCGCTGCTGTTATGAGTAGCTGCCTATTGCAAGTGCTTTCCATCCGAATTTTAAATGTGGCTCACCATGCGAAAGGGAGTGAACCCTTACGAATATATGACGCAGAAATACAAATTTGACATTCGCTTCCCTCTTAGTGAAAGACTTATAGCCAGCCAAGAGGGACAGGCCCACCACAGGAGGGTTTCCAGCACGTTCAGTGTACGTAATGTGTATTGGAGTGCAGGACACTGGGCCACTACCATGATAAATATCTGAAGCTCGTTGTAACGCTCCTTGATAATGTGTTTCAGGGTTTCTAGAAAGTATCAATGGACAAATATTTCTGTAGTCCTCCAAGTGCGATGTTGATAGATATGTTACACCTAAAATGGTCAAGCTGGATCTGCTTCTGGATGTCTACAATCTCTCCTTCTTCCGACATGGATGGTGTACTGACCGCTGCAGCGATATGCCGAGGCAAATAATAAACATATTGACGGGCAATATATTATCAATAAAGCCTTCAGTTATATGATCCGTGTTGACGACAATATTATCCGTGGTCACTTTATGGTTTTACTTTAAACGGGTAAAGGGACTATTATTAGATGCTTATACTTAACGTTGATATGTGTCCCAGTTATAGCAGTGAAACTGTACATTCTTGGTCATATAAAAATGTCAAGCCTGCGTCATGAATGTGATGAGATGTTAGAGGATTATGGTAACTATACCAACATTACAATCGCATTTGGTGTACACCTTGTATATATTTTGGGATAGATAATTTTGTGTTAAGCTTTGTTATACTACTCAGGATTGCTTTCGATTTATTTCGCAAATTTCTCCCAGTCTTCTTGAGTGTCAACGCAGAATGTTATGGCATCTATTTGGTCACTGTATTTTGCAAGAAGTTCTCGAACGGAAGCGATTGCAATTACAGCTGACGCTGTCAAAGTTGGGTGACGTAATAGTCAGGAGGGGAAATGCGATTCTTCTAAGTTTCAACGCTACCATCATTTCGGAGCAGTTCGTGAAGCATTTGCTAAGACCCTCCGATTCTTGCTGACTGTTAGGTTCCTGGAAACTCTTCTTACCCCATACTCATGTAGTCGTGGACATGAAGACTCTAATGATCTATAATGAAACCCATCTCAAGGCTGGTATAGAAAGAATCCAAGCAAGGTTGTAAAGATTTAGATAAATATTTATTATACCATTTCTACACGTACAACGAATAGGTAGATGTAGATGACTCGTAACTGCAATTTGAAAATCAGCTTTTTGTAGATAAAATAATACTCTCTGGAAAGTCAACACTAAGGTGACAGACGTTAAGAAAAAGATAAAAGATTTTAGAACAGATACTGTAAACTAGTCGTGTTGAAAAGAGATTGTCATTTGCCTTTGTTGAATGTCTTTCATGTAGTTTTTTTATAACATGAAGTTACAAGTTAAACAAAATGTTGTTTTGTTCGTTATCGTTTTGCCTAATTTAAAGATCATTTAAATTGGCGACGAGGTTAAGGATGGAACGAAGGTACCAAGAATAATGAGTATAAGAAGATTAGTCTTATTATGAATAAGAAGCTATGAATAATGGAGGTTAGTAATCATGTACAGTCTTTTGAATAGTTCGATGTGGAACGTGGCAATATTCAAACATACATTGAAAGGTTTGACCAATTCTGTTTGGAAAATAATATTGCAGCTGATAAAAGAGTTTGTACATTCATTTCCGTAGCTGGCGGAAGAGTGTACGATATACTAAGCGATTTAGTGGCACCAGCAAAAGTTTCACAAAAGTCATATGAAGATTTATGTTCTTTATTGCTAACCCATTTCAGGCCTAAAAGAAATGTCATAGCTGAAAGGTATAAGTTTCATTTGTTGAGACAAGAGGAAGGGCAGACGTTATCTGAATTTGTAATATGTTTGAAGCATCAAGCAGCTAATTGTTCATTTGGTACGTTTCTTAATGAAATGATGAGAGACCAATTAGTTTTTGGCATACGTAGTGAAGTAACAAGAAAGACATTATTAGCTGAACCAGAGCTTGATTTTATGAAAGCAGTATCCTTATCATCAACCATGGAAATGGTAGAGCAAGATGTGAGATTGTTTTATCAAAAAGATAAGACGGTATTCGGTAATGTACATCATGTACAAAAAGATAAAACAGTTAGTCAGCAAAGTAAGAAAGGTGCTTTTAAATGTTCAAGGTGTAATAATGTACACGAAACGTACAAATGTCCGGCTTGGAATGTACATTGTTTTAAATGTGGATTAAAAGGTCATTTTCAGCAGTGCTGTAAGAATAAAAATAGCAATGTTATTAGGAACGAAGCTTCAACTAAGGTGAGACATGATGTTGATACATCTATGAAGCCTTTCTTGTTAAACAGCGTACATGTGGAAGTTAAACAACCTGTGTACGGTAATAAGAAAAGTATGTTAGACTTAATGAGTCTTAATGAGAATTCAAATGAACCTTCACATGAGAATAATGTACATAAGAATCAATTATATGTACAAAAATCGGATGTTGAAATGAGTAGCTCTGGAAGTGAAGCTGATAATTGTTTAGTTAGGTTGATGTGCAATGGCAAACAGGTCCAATTCGAAGTGGATACGGGTGCAGCAGTATCTGTTTGGGATGACGAATTCCATACAACGAATTTTAGGAACATTCCAGTTATAAAGAGTGTTCTCACCTTACGGAATGCAGATGGGAGACCACTACCAATAGTAGGGAGAGTTATGCTGGATGTGAAGTTAGAAAATGGAGAATTAAAAATGCCCTTGTACATTTCCCGAAATACATTGAAAACACCTATTTTAGGAAGGACCTGGTTGAATAAATTATGGCCAGAATGGAAATCTTGGTTTCAGTTAACGATTTCTAGGGACAGTTGTTTGTTAACAGTATCTAAGCAACCAACTTTTACTAATCAGAAAGTTGAATACTTAATAAATAAGTACAAATAAGTTTTTCTGGTAATATTTGTGAGCCTATTAAGCAATTTAAAACTACAGTACCAATCAAGGAGGGAGCAGTTCCAATATTCAAGAAAGCATACAAAGTTCCATACAGTTTACAACCGAAAGTATAGGCTGAATTTCATAATTTATTTCAATTGGGAGTTTTGTCACCTATTCAGTATTCTGATTGGGGTACACCTTTAGTGGTGGTAAAGAAAAATATTGGCGATCTACGGTTGTGTTCTGATTTTAAGGTAACCTTCAATAAAGTGGTAGAAAAAGTAACTTATCCTTTGCCACGAGTGGATGATTTACTTAATTCTTAATGAATGCAGACACATATGTAGTGCTGGACCTGACTAAAGCATATCTTCAACACTTACTCGAGAGTGCTAAAAAGTTATTGGTTCTCAATACTAAATGGGGATTGTTCACTTACAACAGGTTACCAATGGGTTTAAGATGCAGTGCACAGATTTTCCAAAGAACAATGGATCAAGTACTGTTACATTATACATTTGCCAAATGCTACCTGGATGATTTAATTATAACAGGCCGTGGAGAAGAAGAATGTTTCAATAACACAAAACTAGTTTTGGATAGATTGACATATTACAATATAAAAGTTAATCTCGATAAATGTCAGTTCTTAAAAAAAGAGGTAGAATATTTAGGTTACATGATGTCCAGTAATGGTTTTCAACCTTTAATCAAGAATAAGACAGCAATATTGAATTGTCCAGAGCCAACAAACGTTAAAGAATTGAAGTCATATTTAGGAATGATTTCATTTTATCATAGGAGCATGCCAAAGTTCGCTATGAAGATAACACATCTTTATGAATTGCTAAAGAAAGGAGCAGTGTGGTCGTGGACAGATCGACATCAAGCGGAATTTCTTGAATCCAAAGAAGCATTGCGAAAAGCTGAGATATTAACTCCATACAATCCAGATCAAGATATTTTGGTTTGGTTTTGGTTTGAGTTGGTGTTTTAAGTCCACTTTATGCACAGTAAGGCCAATCGGGACTGAACCTACGGTTTAAAGTGGGATCCGAACCACTGTGCCATGTGCCTCCACCGGGTATCGAGCCCGGGACCCCTTGACTACAAGGCGACGACGCTACCACTGCGCCATCGGGGAGGCAGATCAAGATATTGTATTGATTGTAGATGGAAGGGTGAATTGAAAACAATTGCCTGCACTTCGGCGACACTAGCGCCTTCAAAGAGAAATTACAGTCAATTTGAAAGGGAAGCGTTAGCTTTAATGACGGGTATAAGGAAATTTCATAAATATCTTTATGGAAAACATTTCATAGTTTATAGTGATTCTTTACCTGTAAAATATATTTTTGGCGAGGCAGCAGCAATTCCATCGTTAGCATGTTCACGTTTATAGAGATGGGCCTTGTTATTATCACAATAGTCATACACAATTGTTCACACAAAACGTGTGGATGTAGCAGATTTTTTTATGTAGATTGCCAATAGAGGAAGACGCAGGGGATGCTGAGGAATCTTTAAATTATATTGACACCTTTGAAATTGAACCTCTATTGTTAGATAACATCGTAAAGAAAACGAAAGAAGATGACATTTTACAAAAAGTTGGACAATGGGTTGATGTTGGGTGGCCTAATTCACTTCAAAAAGAGTTTCAAAATACTGTGATCTTACATTATTATAGAAGAAAGAATGAAATAACCATGAACAAAGGATGCCTTATGTGGGGAAGATGTATAATAAATCCTAAAGAATGCAGGGAAACAGTGTTGAAGCTGTTAGATGCAGAACATGTAGGTACACCTAAAATGAAGATGATGGCTAGATAATTCTACTGGTGGCCTTTAATAGACGAGGATCTTGAAAGGTTGAGAAATCAATGTGTAGAATGCAATAGTTTTCAAAGAAGTACATCCAAAAACAAATATGTCGGATGGAAACAAACAGATATTCCTTTTGAAAGAATACATGTTGATTTTTGAATATGCAGGAAGGAAATTTTTGCTATTCATTGATAGTTGCTCTAGATGGACAGAAATATGGCAGGTGCGATCGACAAATGGAGAATAAACTATAGAAAGTTTAAACAGAAATTTCCAGATATTTGGTTATCCTTCTGATATTGTGTCAGATAATGGACCGCCTTTCAGGAGTAATAAATTTGAGAAATTTTGTGAAAAGCATGGAATAAGATTGCTACATTCACCGCCTTGGAATCCGGAAAGTAATGGTTTAGCGGAAAGGTGGGTGCAAACTGTTAAAGGCTTATTAAGAAAGAAATATTTTCAAAGTAGAAATGAGGGACATAGAATTGACTGGACAAAAATTATAGATAGTATTTTATACTATCTAAGATTTTCAAAGTGGCAACTATTAGGAATGTCTCCAGCAGAAAGAGTTATGAGTTATCAGCCAAGAAGTATATTCAACTTACCAAATTGCCAAATAGATGAAAATATAGATAATAATAAATATGAGGTTGAAACTTGGATGCCTTAATCAGGTGAAATAGTTTGGATAAAAAAATTTCCAACCTTAGTACCTCAATTTATAAAAACTCAGGTGATAAAGAGAGTAGGAGCAAGGCTTTTAGAAGTGAAACTCGGAAATGGATTGACAAAAAGAGTGCACAGACATCAGGTGGGAAAGCTTGAGAACAACTATAAAGTTCAGAGATGGGAGGTTGAAAAGAAAGAAGAGGAGTTGGATGATTTTTGGACGTTTCCAAGGTATACAGAGGCAACACCAGGACATGGGGAACCAGAGGCAGCTGTACCTGCAGAAGCGAGGAACATAGAAAACCGAGAATTTCTAAGATCTTCTAGATCTAAGAAGGAGCCAGATAGACTACAGCTTACCTTTGGTAACAAGACCTATGAATGATTTTTTTTTTGTTAGAGGGGAAGAATTGATAGAGGTTAAGAAAAAGATAAAACATTTTAGAAGAGATACTGTGAACTAGTCGTGTTGAAAAGAGATTGTCTTTTGTCTTTGTTGAATGTCTTTCATGTAGTTTTTTATAACATGAAGTTACAAGTTAAATAAATGTTGTTTTGTTCGTTAACGTTTTGCCTAATTTAAAGATCATTACATAAGGTGGCTCAAATGTAGGATTTACGTAAGAGTGGCGTTTACCTATAGGCTTGAACCTAAATAACTTATTCCTAGACGTGGAGTTATCACCTCAGATGGCCAATTTAAGTTTTACCGAAGAGCGGCTTTAACTTATAGGCTTGAACATATATAACTTCTTCCTAAATTGGAAATTTCATCCTATTCGGCTAACCTAGGGTTTACAGAAGAGCGGCTTAAACCTATAGCTTTGAACCTATATGACTTCTCCCTAGGTTGGAACCGTTCCTATTTATCCATTTTAGGATTTACACAAGGTTTGAAAACGCCGTTTGGAAATTTAAACGGCAGTTTCTCTTGAATTTTGAGATTTTCGATTCTTTCAAGGTTTTCCGTATTTTGACAAGGAATGTCATATATCATATATATCATTGCCAAACAATGCCTGAAAGGGTGACATTATGCAAGAACTGATCCCATTTATATTATGAGAGAAGAAGACGCTTGGAAGATACTCGCGCCATAAGGCGTGTTTTTCCTTGATGTAGCACTTCATAATGTTTTAAACGCATTGTTGGCTACTTTCTACATGACTTCACTTTAAGTAATATAAGCTAAAGTGTGCAATAATATAGATCCGAATTTGGAAGTCTCTATTGCTAAAATGAGGGTCGGCAAGAAAATAGACAAATGTCTCTTTATTGGCATCATCGTCATCTTTGTTGCTTTCTTGCGGTTCTCTTGAAATTTCATGCGCCATTTTGTTGATCGTGCCTTTTAAGTTGATAGGTACGATCTCGAATTCCTTTAGATACTGATTGTAAATCGTCATGCGAGAATTTAGGCTGGCTTTCATTGGTTGACAGATGACACAAAATGCATCTGTTAGAATTATATATTTGTTATTAAGCTTCTTGATTAAAAATGTAGGAGAGTAGTAGGGAGACACCTGTGACTGACGGATTATTTCCGTGACAGTAGTTGATCAATGGTACCTCGAACTCAAGGTGAGTTGTCTGAAAGTTCCTATTTTTGCTAGGTATTTCGGCTGTGCGAGGGGAATTTTTCTCAGTTACACGGTTTCTCAACTCGTCCTTGTCTCGGAGCGAGAGAGGCGAGTAAAACTAAGAGTATGAAAAACATACAAACGTATATAAAATAACGATGCCTATGAAATTGTATGGTTTCAGAAAGAAAGCTAAGGAGGCACACATCCAGACTGAATCCCCACCGTCGAGCTTGGAGAAGCTATTACCTTCCCTATTATCTAAACTCAACGGCCTTGCTTACGCTATTTTGCGTGTTCAGGTAACCTAATGTGCAATTCCCCCCTCTCCTCTGTGGAAGCTCTGACGTGATGCTTCCCTTCTCGCGAAGAACTGACAAACTTCTACAACTGTTTCTTTAATATTTCGTCAGACATTACATTGAAAGAGTGAGTTGCTTTTGTAGCTCTGTAATTTATTAATGTCTCTCTTTGTTTCTTGTTTTTTTTTGTTTTTTTTTTGCCAACTTATTTTTCATTTTTCTATATATATATTACGGGCTAATCAAACCTAAATAGGGCTCATTCCTGTTTAAAAAGATGGCTTACCTCCCTTCATTAAAACTGATCGGTCCCTCGCTTATTTTTCATCTTGTATTCGCCAACAGATTTCGGCTACATCTAATTGTTTCGGAAATATATATTTTACAAGTTGTTCAGTGTCTCTCAAAAGTTTTAGGACAACGACATTTTAAACTAGGCAACGCTCAGACGATATTTTCTGCAACTACCTCTTCTCTCCAGTTCCTTCTCCTTCTTCTCTCCCCTCTTTCTGTTCTGCTTTTGTCTCATATCGCCTTTTCTTGCATCTTATCTCCATCCCACTCTTCTCCACTCCTCTTATCTCCTTTCCTGTCTTAGATTTCCGACTCTACTGCACTCTCTTTTTTCGTTCTTATCTTTTTCTCTCCTTTACTCTACTCTCCACTTCCCTCTTCTCGTCTCCTCCTCTCCTCTCGTTTTCCTCCTCTTTTCTCTTCTTTGTTATTTTTTCCTCATCTCTCCTCGAATCTTTTTCCATTCTCCTCACTACATCTGCTCTCCTCGTCTATCCTATCTTTCTTCTCTCCTCTACTTTTCCTCGTCTCCTTTCGCTTTCTCTTTCTCCTCTCCTTTGTAACCTTTCGTTTCCTCTCACCTCTTTTCCTTACTGTAGACTCATCTGCGATGAAATACTAGAAAACCTATTTTTTTCTTTCAGAAAGAATTTTGTCATTTGCGATATAATAGTGATATTTTTAATAATTTTATACAATAATAATTGTTTATATTTCTTTCGCGTATTTTAAAATATCTATTGTGCATGTGGCAACCCTGAAATTAAGCCTAACTCTGCACGCAACCCACCAACGGCTTGTGTAAATTGGGTTGCCTAGTTTAAAATGCCGTTGTCCTAAAACTTTTGGGAGACACTGTACATCAGCCCATCTAGAAGCAAGTATCGGAACTCTACCAACTTCTTTCAACACTTAATCATTTTCAACTTTCTCTGGCAGCATTAAGCTTTAGTCAACGTACTTTGGAGCTGAATGTATCTTCTCTAAAACGTCGTATACTGCTAAAATATATTTAATTTACATATTTCTCGTACCGTCGTATGTTGTTCTATTAGACTCTTTCAAAAATCGCCAATTAGCGAAAGCTAATGGAGCACAGCAGCAATAGTTGCTAAAGGGGTGCATGCGATGATACGGGAATATGTGAATTGACAATTTCTTCGATCCAGACAGATGGGTCGAATTGAAACTTGGATATTTTTCACTTTCGTGTAATGAAAAAAATGGAAGACGACCCGATCTGGCTGGGGTCCTTCGGAGTTCGATATCTGGTGAAAGCACATGCCACTATAATGTGTAAAAAATATGGACGAAGCTTATTTCTACGTAACAAAACTCTACCTATACAGTTGTGGAATCTGGCAATGGATGGAGGTTCATTTTTCTATCTCTTTTGTGGGCATAGCGATTTGATTCATCTTATTTCGATAACAGCGACCGTGATATGCAACGTGCATGCGAAGACGGGGAAGGGACACCAAAACTGATAATTGACATTTTGTTTACAATATTTTTTGCTAGTGACGATTTACCGGCTATCTAGAGTGTTCCGTGGACACTGGAAGATAATTTGAAGATTGCTAGGATAAGAGAGAGAGATAAATCTTGCCTGTGGGATGAAAATTTATTTTACATGCGACGAAACAAATTTCTCATGCAATCGGCTGTCTCATGGTGTGAGGTTGGAACAATTTTTGCTGCCGCTAGTGTGCTCTTCCGTGTTATTTCACCTGGACTACACATAAAAAGCATTAATATCATGACTGTGTTTTCAGTATTGCCTAACATATTTACATATCACCTAACAACTATCAATTAGCGTACAAGCAGATTTTACTAAAAGTTTACTATAACATCCGGTACAAGTGAAGGCGAAGGCAGTCGGCTCATTAACACCCGTATATGCATAACGGTCCAGTGGCGAATCTGGAAGCAAAGAGGAGAGCAAAGAGACAGTGACAGATGTCACATCAGACAAGTGCTCCTGGTATACTGTACAAATCTAAAAATACATTCTTACAGCAAAGGAAATGGAGCGTTAGGAAAGGAAAAGGTGTTATACGTATGTCGCTACCCGAATGCACACAGAGTCTAGAGCATGGATGTTCTATATATACGAAATACTCAGCCTTCGAAAGAAAATCAATTCAATATACTTGCACATTGGCAAAAATAAACAAATTTAACCTATAATCCATTTCACTTTTTGTGTTGTTCAGGGGGTGTGTGATTACGGTAAACAACTAACTAACTAACTAACTAACTCTTTAGGGTTCTTAAACCAGAAGGCAGAAAATACAAGCCTATCCCGTTCTGAGGGGGATCGAGACTAACTTATACATGTGATCGCTTGGCATACCATCTTCAAAGAGGATGATAAGGTACTCGTACCCAAAAAATAAGAAATGATGTCATAGCTCGCGTATCGTTTCGGATCCTTACAGTTCGAGTACTCTAAAGCGTGAGTTATGTCGGTAATAAAATGCAGGTATGGAATCTAAGATAGAGCCAGGAGCCAGAGATTGAGGCAAGCACCAGGAAGCACATATTTGATGAGTGCAAAAATATTAAAAAGTCACAAGTCCTGAGGAATGGTTCGCACCCCTCGGTCTAGGCATGGATGCTTAAAAATTTCTCCTATGTGAATTTTGCAAATATTGCAGACAGGCACGAAGTTTTGTGGGTTTGATACTTGTGACCTTCACTTGATGCCATAGTGGTAACGTTGTTGTTGCCTTGTTCCCATCGATGAAATAGTGGTTACATCAACCATTTATCGTCCCCCCTTAAGGAGTATATTTGAAATTAATCAACCACTTTCTCCCTCTCTCTCTCCTGTCTTCGTATCAATAAGGTTTTGAAACGTTGAGACGACCGCAAAAACGTTCAAGGGCATTTCAAACGTTTAGGCGACTGCAAGAAGGTTGAAACGTATAATGTAACGATAAAACATTGTCGCATTGTAACCAATTGAATTCGTTGAATAAGCGAAACGATTCTCACTAACCTAACTGAAATTCAACAATTAATGTTACTAATAGAGTTAACCTTTGAGCGGGCTAGCCTGGGCAAAATTCATGACAAAGTAATGTTCCTTGATTTTCTTGTGTCTCCCTTGAATTCGGCGACCTATGCTTTTTATGTATTCCTCAAGGAGATATTTTGTGTTGCATATTAGCAGTCATTGTCAGTAATCCATATGTTACACTCTTTCATTTGTTGTTTATTTGAGATCAGACCACCGTGTCGAGAAGTTTACGCTGCGCGCCTGCTCCTGTTCGGCAATTTTTTCGTCAGGTCATTGTTCAAAATGAGTCGAGAGAACGTAGACGTGAACGAAACTCAGCGTATCGTTCAAGTTTCTTCTGATGAAGAGGGATCACATGAATTGGACAGTGATAGTGACTTTAGTGACGAATTTATAGAAGTCAACCAATATGACAGTGAACAAGAAATTTCTGAGTTGAGTTTATTGAGCAATTTTCACACCGAAAGTACCCCTGGGGGCATTGGTGCATGTACATTACAAAATACAACATGTTGACATCGCACATAATATATATCTATACATCAATTTGGCAGAATTGTTTTATAATAATATAACATAATATAATAGTATATAATAGTGTAATAGTAAAACACACACAATGACAAATTATTTGTTGAAGTGAATTAGTGCTGTAAAAGTACATGTTATATAGTGTATACATTCTAAATTTATTTTATAAAGTTATTTAATTCTTGAACTGAATATAATGTGTATTCCAATAACAATTTTTTCACTTTACTTTTAAAGATTGTGGTTCTCTCAAAATTTTTGTAACTTTTTGGTAATATATTGTATAACTGGATGCCTGAGTAAAAAGGTCCTGTTTGGAATGCAGTTAGCCGCACTTTGGGAATGTGGAAGTTATCTTTTTGTCTGGTATTGTAATCGTGAGTGTCTATGTTCCTTGGATAGTTCGATTTTGTTTCGTGTATGAAAGTAAGTGTTTCAAGTATGTACAGACTTGGATGTGTTAATATACGTAATTTTTTGAAAAGCGGTTTACATGTATCAGTTTTATGTGCATTTGCCAAAATACGCAATGCTCTTTTTTGAATTTTAAAAATCCTCTGCGATTGAGCCGAGTTTCCCCAAAATTGGATACCATACCTCAAAATACTTTCGAAGTTTGAGAAATAGATATTTAGCAAACATACTGTATTGAAACTATTTTTTAAGGTTCTTAATTGGTAACATACGGTGTTTAGCCTCTTGCATAAATGATCTATGTGAACTTTCCAGTTTAGACACTCGTCTATAAATATTCCAAGAAATTTTGTATTGTTAGTAGCTGTTATAACGGCATGCCCTACTGTGAAATTATATTGCTTAATAGAAGAGTTTTTGGCTCTAGATACACCAAATTTTATTATATTAGTTTTTTCGTTGTTCATAGAAAGTTTGTTTGTTGAAAACCAGCTTTGTAGTTCAGTACGAGCTTCTTCCGTTTTTTTAATTAAAGTTACATCGTTAACAGAATCTACCAAAGCCGTAGTATCATCAGCGAGAAGAGTAACTTGGGCGGTTTCAACATTTGCTGGAAGGTCATTTATGAACAAAAAAAACAATAGGGGTCCTAGTATCGATCCTTGGGGGATTCCAATAACCACATCTTTTATTTCGGAGTAATATGTTGTTTGCGTCCCATTATTGGATAAGTTATTTATTGCAACGCTCTGTTTTCTATTCGATAAATAGGATTCTATTAATTTGTTTGACAGACCGCGGATTCCGTAGTATTTTAATTTCTCTAGTAGCAAGTGATGATTCACACAGTCAAACGCTTTTGATAAATCACAAAAAATTGCAACAACAGAATACGTTTTGTTTATGGCGGAAAGAATATTATCAATTACATCAAAAATGGCATTTTTTGTTGTTTTCGATTTCACAAACCCATTTTGTTGCTTTATGAATATCTTTTTATCTTCTGCATACTTTATTATCCTATTATAGATTAACTTTTCGAAAATTTTTGAAAAAATTGACATTAAGGAAATTGGTCTGTAGTTTTCAATTTTTGTTTTATTTCTTTTCTTATACAAGGGTATTACTTTTGATATTTTTAGACAATCTGGAACGCTGCCGTTTTCCATACACTCGTTAATTAATTTAGCCAAAGGCTCGTTAATGTACGTGCAAACCTCTTTGATCACGTTAATCGTCATTGAATCTAGCCCTGTTGACTTTTGTTTTTCATATTTCGAATTATGTTGGAAATTTCTTCGTCTGTAGTAGGGGACATATAAAAAGAATTCGTGAAAGATCTTTTCACGTTATTTAACTTTTCTTTGTATGTGTCCGTTACCTTGATGTTACGTCGCGGGTTAAGTGCTACATTAACAAAATAATTATTAAAAGTATTAGCTATTTTTTGCGGATCTGTCTCTATTACATTACCTGTTTCAAATATGATATCTTGATTCGTGTTCGTTTTTTTACCTGTAATATGATTAACTATTTTCCATATTTCTGCAGTTTTGTTTTCTGAATTATTCAACTTTTTATCAACATACAATTGTTTGCAATGTTTTAATGTTTTCTTGTAATTTTTGTTGAACTGTTTGTAATGATCTTTAAGGGTAGGGCTGTTTGCATATTTACTCTGTTTATGCAATGATCGCTTTAATTTGCTAAGATTTTTAATTTCTTTGGTTATCCACAGGCAATTGTTTTTGTTGTGAACTCGTGCTTTTTTTATGGGAAAAGATTTATTAAAATGGTATCTTACAGTATGAAGAAATTTTTCGAATTTCTCGTTTAC
The DNA here is from genome assembly GCF_977018435.1 of Lepisma saccharinum. Classification (NCBI taxonomy): domain Eukaryota; kingdom Metazoa; phylum Arthropoda; class Insecta; order Zygentoma; family Lepismatidae; genus Lepisma; species Lepisma saccharinum. The sequence goes on from NC_139252.1 coordinate 11,145,866, forward strand.
GTGTACGTGTATAAAATCCCATGTTTCTGATTTAAGCGCGTTTCTGAATTTTGAAATGTTCTCATCATTGTTTGTGGGTCTGACAAATCTGAATTTTGCGCGTGGTTTATGATTTCGCTTGTCTTCTATTACGTTTACCTTAATCAGCTGAGAATCATGGTCAGAACAACCTATGCAAGTTTCTAAGTTTCTACTGAATATTTATTAACGTTTATATTGGTAAAAATATTGTCTATTGTACTTTTTGTTTTTTTGGTGATTCTAGTTGGAGTTGTAATTGTATGAAACAGACCAAAAGAGTTCATTACATCCAGAAAACTATTATTTTCTGCTGTATCTTTAGAGACATCAATGTTAAAATCTCCACAAACAACAATATTCTTTTTGGAGCTTTTTGTTACGAGATCTAGTAATAATGTTAACTTGTTTAAGAAGACATCCATATTTCCACTAGGCGTTCTATATATTGATATTACGCATAAGTTGTAAATAGCTATTTCAATTGCTGCGCATTCGAAGTATTGTTGTACAGACAACTCAACAGCTTGTTTTATTTCAACTATGTTACTTTTAAGTTCATTCTGATTGAAAATTAAGGACCCGCCTCTTATTATATTTGGCCTACTGTAACTAGATGCAATACATAAATTATCAATATAATTAAACTTTGTTTCAGCTTTCACTAACCAGTGTTCAGTGCAACAAAAAATACTAATTTCATTATTGTTTTCTTTTTGTTCCTCGAAAAATATATCTATCTCTGACGCTTTTGATGTCAACCCTTGAACGTTGCTATGAAATATGGTGATAGTTTCTAATGCTAGGTCACTGCTAGGTCCTCCTAGCGCGATGCCTGTATTATTTTCTATCACTTGGCATAGCATTTCCTCAGTCCTCTCCCATGTTTCCCGTTCTTCCTCCTGGACGTTGTAAAAAACGAGGTTGTTCCTTTTAGATTGGGACTCAAGGTAGGATACTTGATCATTTAACCTGGCGTTCTCTTCTTTTAAGAAGTCCATTTCTTGCTTAATGGCCTTCACGTCCTTCTTGAGAGACGACAGTTCTTCCCGGAAACACAGCACGTTCTTATTTATCTCGTTTACTTGGGACGATAACTGTTCCTGACCTTCCTTCAGCAACCCATACAGATTCTCGATAGTCATCTTCTCAGAGTCTGGACCCGGGTTTTGCTCTATTCCTCCGATGATGAGCAGCATGCAGAGAACTCCGAAACACAAAACACATTGGGCAAGCCATTGCCCGTTACCAGCCCCGTTTCCTGTAATTTTCTTCCATTAAGAAGCGTTGAAAAGTCCTATGCGGGCTCTGTAGGATTCCACTCCTATCCCCATGGTGAATGTGGGTCACCCAAGAGCGTCTTCGAAACCGGTCTGTGCGCGTCCACTGACAACTGACAACTGAATATGAGTGTTTTTCAGTGGAAAGTTTTTTTTTTGGTAAGTGCAAATTCACTAAATAGAGGAATCGAGCATACGTACTGGGTTAAAAATATTAAGCCCCTAATATTTTGAAAGTACTGCAGGGTATGAAACAATATGCTAATGATATTGCAAGTGAGGTAGATGCTTATTTGAAATTGATATAAACTGATATTGTAGATTAAATTATAAAATACACAAATACGTATATTGATAATCAAAGACTTGTGACTAACTATGCGCGTGACAGACACTGCAAAAATACTACTCGATGTGAGATTATGGCACTTTTCTGGCTGTTATACATAATTGGGATAAAAAACGGTAATCACACAAAAGTTTTAGAATTGTGGGCTAGTGATGGAAGAGAGATTGAAATATGTCGTGCCGTCATGAGCTACAAACGATTTCTGTTCTTATGTCGTAGCTTGTGTTTTGATGACAAATCTACTAGACCTGACAGACGCCGGATTGACAAAGTGTCTGCGATTCGCAACTTGCTGGATCAATTTGTTGCCAACTGTAAAACCGGTTACATTTTGAGCAGGTATACAACAATTGGTAAAATTCTGCATCCTTTCCGAGGCCGCTGTTCGTGGATTCAATACATTCCCACCAACCCCGTCAAGTACGGCATCAAAAAGTATGCTTTATGGAATGCAAAAACATTATATAATTCAAACATTGAAGTTTATTGTGGAAAGCAACCAAGTGGCCATTATTCAGAGTTAAAATTTAGCCATTGATGTATTGAAACGGATGATTGAGCCAATTGAAAATACCAAACGTAATGTTACTAAGGAAAATTACTACACAAGTATTCCACGGTCAGACTACTTACTGGAAAATAAAAGAACGTTGCTTGAAACTGTTAAGAAAAACAAGAAAGAAATCCCACCTCAATTTTTGCCGAGTCAGGAGGGAGTTGTTAGTTCATCCATTTATGGTTATCAAAAACATAAAATGTTACCTTCACACTCACTATGTTGTTGACAAATTGTGTGCTTCATATTCCGTTTCACAAATTACAAAGCCTTGGCATCGTGTCATATTTTACAGTCTAATGAACATTGCAGGAAAAATACTCAGGTACTCTAATATTTCACCAAAAATGATGTCACACTCCAACGAAGAGTGTTTCTAAAACAATTTGGTCTCTCTCTGATGAGAGAATATTTGGATCAACGAGCTACAATTACATCCCTTCCATGTGACATTACAGCATGTTTGAAAGACAACTGTACGAAGCAAAAGTAAAAGACGATAGTCATGAACAAGAACCCCCACTGAAAAGAGGAAGATTTCGCCTTTGCGCTACAGAGAAAAATACATCTTCCTCATCCATGTGACATAATTCATGTGAGTCATATACTTGCAAAAAGCATTCAAAAACCAACATTATCTGTACTCAGTGCAGTTTAAACGATTCTGCATCAGACTAAAATACAACACAAAAACGAATAACATTTCATGTAGTGAAATTTAAACAGGAAGAGTGTAGACATTTTTAACAACAAGTCAGGTTTCTTGAACTTGGAATGTAAAGTGTTTGTACATATATACATTAGGTTTTCAGGAGGAATAACACTGTTGTAAAAAGAACGACACGCACCTGCTGGTGGAAAGTGTGGTGTGCAATAACAATGTATTAAGTTACGTACTGTCTTTTTTCACCATTTTATCTTGAATATCAATATGTTTCAATTATATTAACCTCAGCAATGATATAAATAAATGCAGACCAAAAAGAGTTTACGTTTACATTATAATTTTCTTGCTCATTTTGAATGATACTAAACGACGTTGGAAGTGCGTCATGCGCCCACTGGAAGGTTAAACATTTGACACTGTGAAATGGCGACAGAGAACACCTTGGCTGTCATATGATCACTTTGAGCAGGATAATATCAGCATAATGAGGACAGTGTGCCTTTCAGGATAAGTATGGTACATTATCTTTGTCCTTACGATTAATTAACCCTAGAACGCATATGTGGGGTCTCTCAGACCCCACATAGTATATTAAGGCACCTTCTGAAACAATAAATGCGCATCAGTTCTTTAGTGTTCGTGACATCTTACATCTGAATGCGTTCTTATAACGTACGAAATAATAGCCCCATACCAATAACAATTTTTATGAATTTTGTTATTTTGTATCATTACCCCATGTTTCCATACGTGGGGTCGTTCAGACCCCAACAAGAAATAATACAATTCTGTAATGTTAGGCACTAGTTCTGCCATAGCAATGCATTTTGCTCTCTTTCAACTCTAGCATCGTGCTTTTACAGGTGCTTCATAGATGCGCTAATGAATCAGCTTCAAATCTAGTTCATAATATTCGTCTATAAAGCGATATACTCCTATTTGGCCGCATTACTGTAAGAAGAAGAAATACATACTATATATCATGTTTCTTCCGGTAGCCCTTTTGCTGTGCATCACCAATATTATTTACAACTTGTCACCTTTCTTGCTGAAAAATAAGTTATGTATCTAATATCAATGATGCATAGGATACTTGAATCGTGGCAGGTTTGTGTTAGTGTTGCATCCTATGAGTGTGATTTAGAGATTTGGAGCTTTTTTCATGGTATTTGTTTCAACCAGTGAGAATGTGTTCTAAAAAAAGGAAGAATGAGCGTTCTGTGAATCCAGAAGATGGTAATTAGAGTGAATTATCTCTGAGTGGCTTGCTGAAGAGGGAGTTTTATCCTCTGAAGAAAGTATTCAGGACAGTGATGCAGGAGGATGCTTCGAAAACGCCCAGGACAACTATTTTGACCAGAAGAGATTGTACAGCGTGGTCTTCTGTTCCTAAACCTATTGCACAAACTCGTCAACACAATGTGCTTCTCAATGCCCCTGGACCTGCACCAGGAACTATAACTACCACGCCAAAGGACCCATGGGAGTATTTCATTACGGAAGTAATATGTGATGAAATATTATATTGCACAAATCTCGAAGGTAGACGCATCGCTTCACAAAAAGGGAAAATCTGGCAAAATGTTACTACTACTGAGCTACGTAATGGATATAGCCGCACTGAATGCATTCACTCTCTTTGTGGAGCAAAATCCTCGTTACTGCAAGGACGTGAAGACGAGTAGAATACAATTTCTGAAGGAGTTAGCAATGCAGCTGATATTACCAAACATGGAGAAACGAGCACAAAACCCAAGCAATCTCTTGCGTTGTGGTGTGATTGCTGCTCGTTCTGACGACCCCACAGCAACGAAAGGAAAGCTAAAGAGATGCTTTCTTTGTTCCCGTAATAATGACAGAAAGAGTGTAATTGTTTGCGTGAAGTGTAAAAAAGATATATGTGCTGAGGATTCTAATGTATTCTGCACTGAATGCAAGTAGAAACTTAAAACTTGCCGCCGTGCGCTAGAGATAGAAGTGTAGTTTATGCTGTTACATTACAAGAAAACTGCATTTTTTTTAGACCTGTGTGTGTGTCCTGTTGTTGTTGATATAATGCCCATTGTATGATTGAACATAAGCAAAATAGTTTAGAGATAATAACAAATATTTTATTGTGAATATAGATGGAAATCTGACTTCCAAATACACTAATTACGTACTAATGTTGAAAAAAATTACTTTATAGTGCTACTGTAAAGAATGTTGTGAATTCTGCTGCATCTGACAATAAAAAAGGTTAAATATGTTTTTATTATCTTTTTTTGTTTGTTTGTAAAAGGATGGGAGGTAAATGTTAGAATAGTTCTGTTAGAACTTGGTGTGGATAGTAATAACTGGATTGGGAGTGCTCAAGACAGAAAGAGGTGGAGGTTTTATGTTGCTTTGGCGATAAACCTTCGGGTTTTGTGATGCCAGAGAGTTAGTTAGTTTGTAAAAGTTGTGATAAAATACGTGTGGATATCTCAAAACGACATTAATATGTTATTTCCTTATCTTGTTGTAGACAAAATATGTATTTGTAATTACTTTTACTGATATATTTTGATGGGGTCTACCAGACCCCACCTATGTAAAGTTGTAAATATTTTTGGGTATGCGTCCTAGGGTTAAGTAAATAATATAAATTCTGAGCTCATTTTCATATTCAGCTTCATAATATTCCCAGTTCAATCAAAAATTGTTCTGAATAGAAAAAAAATTTACCACGTTAAGCCTCATTACGGATATATAATTAGCATTCATTAAAGTAAATTGTATATAGTTCAAACCGAACATTCTGCTACTTTAAATACTCGATAGCTATAATGATTTCCAATTTTCACTATTCACTTGTTTTGTGGTGTTCCCAATTTACGGAAGGTATATGTTTACTCTTGCACCCGATGTTCACTTTTAACTCTTTATAACCTGAATTTGTTATGGAAAAAAACGGCAGTTGGAAATATTTAATTGTATGGGTTAGACTTCCTTTGGCAGGATTGACAACATTTTTTTACTGACATTGTAATAATACTAATTCAAATTAATGGTGCCGGAAAGCCCCGACAGGCTACTAATGTTTTATGTATGAACAGAGAAATGATGTATATCACATGGTGCTTAGTTATGAAATATATACCTCCTTCAACACTTACATGCAAAAATATCTACACCCTACCTGTTACACATTTTGGAACATATCCTCAGAAGACAAATATATAAATTAAAATACAAATGAGCAAGAAAGAGTAAAAAAAAGAGTCATCACTCTTGAACACCCCCTCCCCCCAAACAGTCGCATGCCCTGAATTTTGGCAAGGGAGTAAGTTATATATACGTTTTATTAGCCAGCACTTATTATCTGTCATTTCCCCCTTTTTGATGGTGTTTTTAAAAAATTATAGGCCAAAGGGTAGGGGTAGGATGCTGTTCCGCCGCCAACGCCCCTCTTGAGCATGTCACTACCTTACATTAATCGTTATTATACTGAAAGTGTGTCTCTTCATCAGAAATATTTTTACCAGTCACCCTTCAATATCCTTATCAATATCGATATTTGTGCTATTGCCCTATAACATCAAAAAGAGCTCTAACCAGAACATTGGGGCGTGCAAGCAGAGAGAAAAAGAGATTGGTGGGAGTCATATCATAATTTGGCCCAGTATTCGTAAATAATAATAATAATAATAATAATAACGTCAAAATTAGGAAAAATGACAAGTAGGGCTGACTGCTGAGAAAAAAATGTACCTAAGTATATACCAGCCCGACGTATATCCAGCCGTTATAATGGGTCTTCGCGACCGGATTATGCTTACTTATTCGAAGTTCCCCAATTTCCTCACGATGGTGGGTTGCCACTGGCTCTATACACAGGTCGAAATTTTCCGAGACTACAGAATAAGTCATAAAAAAATCTGAGGTACTTACAGTTATTCTAATATTTAATTCTCATAAATCTAAGACCACTAAACTTTATGAGCTCAATATGGCTGCATTACTGACACTTGGACCTAAGAATGTGCTCGCTGCTCCCTTGCATAAACTTCCAGCAGCTCCTGCCATTTCTTGTGAGTAATGAACACTACCCATAACAGGGAAAAACCAATCCCGCCGAGACAGAAACCAAAATGTGTTAAGTGTCAAGCGTCTGTAAATTGCATATAAATAACATGTATGAAAATTTTAGAATGGAGCCGAAAGCTAGCTCCTCTAGTCTTACCACAAAAGAGGCTACTAAGCTCTGGGATCAGTGTGGGAAAAAATTACTGTCTCTAATATGGCAAGACATCTCAATAAATGCTGGTCGAGGTCAAGTAGCGAAGAACCTCCAACTAAGAAAACGCGCACTGAATTGGAACTCGCTGCTAGACCAAGTAGCAATGAACCTTCAACTAAGAAACCATACACTAAATTAGAACGCACTGACCTGAATGTTGTATGTATGTTGTAAAGTTTTATTCAGATTCTGATTCTGATGAATAATGTTGTGTAGGCCTTTTTTAAGAAAATATAATGCCGGAAATTATCGATAAAATTCGGATATGATTAAATGCTACTGCCATCAAAATTGATTTGCTACTTATTCTCCTTTACCAAAAAATGGCAGATGAGAAGTTGTCTTATACTTTCTATGATGGGATTGAAACTTTACATTTGGCTGGCGGTGATAATCTAGAAGAAATATTAACAGAGCAATTTAAGAAGCTTGTCCAGAAGCAGAAAGCGTTCGAGGTACGTGCTAGTGGGCTGAGTCTGTGAGGTTGCAATCATGTTTTAGAACTGAAAATGGTTAAATACAAGCCCCTGCGTAACAGCACCGACAATGCACCTCCAAAACAAGAAGGTGACAAACTGAGTCAAAAAAGAAACTACCCTCTCACATTGCAAATAAAAGAGCTTAGCTAAGTATAGAGAGTAATGACAAGAAAAGTTTCTTGTGGTGCATCATTGCAGCTTTGAATCCGGCACGAAATAACCCTCTCTGTCTCTTTAACTTCAACTAGTATGAGGAACTATATAAAAACATTATGAGGGGAATAAGATATCCGGTTGCTTTATGTGATATTGCCAGATTTATAACGCAATACGAATCGGAAAAAGCTCAATCTATTCAGGTTGTGGTGTATGATCTTGATGACGATGGCAATGTTCGGCTTCTCAGACCTCTTGAAAAACAGGATAATGCAGACTGCACTGCGGTGAGGCTTCTTTGGATAAACAAGAAGTACTACCTGATACGGGACTTACCGCTACTTATTTGACGTCACATCACCAAGCATCGTACTAAGAATAGAATTGTATGATTGTTGTATGAGAAACGTCTACAAAAAATGTGATAAGATGGCAAAGGAGGAATTGGATGAGCACAAGTGACGACGAGCAATGGAAGCAGAGACAGAATATGTGGTACCAGAGTCCGGAAGCGAGATGGCGTTTAGTAATTATTGTCCACTGCTACCTCACCCGGTTGTCCTCTATGCGGACGTTGAGGCTATTCATGTCCTTATTGCCTTGTGTGATCCAAAGAAGCCTCATCACATTGCACTGTGCATTATCATTATCGAGGGCTTCAAAAACTTTCTATTCCAACAGAGCACAAAACGGACCACTGAATATCGCATTGCTAGTATTTCACACAAGATCAATACAACACCCGTTACCGAGATGGCACTAAATGCTACCAATAATAAGTATTGTGTGCTGAACTGCAAAATTCACACTCTGGAATGGAGACATAACATTGTCATCGATTAATGCGACATTTGCAAGCAGTTAAAGAGACCTCCCAGACGTTTTTGGAAAATTAAAGATCATGTTATAGCGCACAGCGCGAGATAGATTGTGGGTTAACTGCGAACACAGTTGTGTTCAAAAAGCAGACTGTCTTGGTAGCACCGAGTCAGATTGCATCACCAAGCTTCCACATGTTGCCGTCCATGTTGGTCAAACTGAGAGGCCTGTTAATCGTTCACCTTAACAGCATTTGGACAAAATACGATGACGAAATTGTTAAAAAGATTTACGTCTTCAACAAGAACCTAAATTTCTACAAAATTCCGATCAGCGGCAAAAAGAGAGATAATTGTGAATCCGAAGTCAAGATTTCCTTCTGCATCAACATTTATCGCATAAAGCACAATAGGATGGACAACGCCACCACGTGTCTTCCAACGATTGCCTGTACATCGAGTTTCTAGGTGATGAAGACAAACTCATCCATCTCTTCATCGAGTTGCGGATCACCTGCCCTATAATACATAAGCATAGTAGCAATGCCTAACGACATCTTCGGTCACACGAAAAGCGACGATCACGAGGACGAGCTTCTCATGCTCGAAGTCAGGGTCAAAAAGTTGCGGAGCGATCTGCAGGCCCAGTAGTCCGCACTCAACTCCAGCCTCCATACCGAGATAGACAGCCTGTAATCTCAGTCATCCTGAAAATCGATGCCGAGCTCAAATCCCTGCTGCAAAAGTATAACGATCTCGCGTCCATCGACAACCTTGGAAATTTGGAGGTGAGCGTTGGCAAGTTTTAACACGACGTCAAGGCACAGAGCAACGAAGTGGAACAAATGAAACAGCGATTAGAAGATCAAATGAGCAGCATTCAGACCGAACTGCAATCCATTGTTCGGAGTATCAAGACTCGGGATGATTACGCAGATTTAAGGGAGCAGTTTTATTCCTTGGAAATTCCTACGCTGGAAAACATTAAGATTGAACTTCAAACGGATGCCTTCCCGCCGCCATCGCCGAGGTCCAAGCCAAACTCCAAACGCTGGAAAGCTTCGTAGACAATCTGCCTTCGTCTGGCGGACTGAACGCCATCTCGTAGTCAACATGAAACTCCAACTCGAGACTTATGAGGACTTCGGGAAAATTCAAGGCACCGTGGACCACATGGAGGATAAATGTGTCCTGGTGAGATGAATCGGTGGAACTTCGGTCAATGAAAGTTGGGTCTTGACTCATACCGACTCATACCGGCCATGGATATGAAAGTTGTTGTAGTTCGAAAAATGATAGCTTGTTCCCTTTCAGGCTATTTCTAAACCTACATGTATATAACCGTTAACTACTTTCTTTTTCTATCACATGTCTATGTTAATTCCCCAAAACAGATTTTGACCAACTGTAACCGTTTGAGATGCATCCACTTCCGGTCGACATTTTGAATTTCTTCCAGTCAGGAGTGACACGGAGACGATGCTAACACAAAAACAACCACGTCTCTGCGATCGTCCTTTCGAAATTTACGAGCGATGAAGAAAAAATCATCAACGGTGTTTGAGGGTCCACCTTAAAGTTAGGACCAGCAAATTTTGTGTATGTACTCTGCATAACCAAAATCGACAACGGGTACCTAACGGTATCCTACGGGGAGATTTGTTGACTTGTTTTCTCGCTATCTCTCGCCGTTTTCTAGATATTCGATATTTTAGGGTTTTTTTAAAGCGGGTCTCAAAAATTTCCCTAGCGGTTAAATTTGGTTCCATAATGACCTATGTCTGTTTCGTTAATAGTTCAAAAGAAACATCGAGACTCGACCAAAGTACAAAACCCGAGATTTCTATGACTATTTGTTTGGTAATTATGAATGGTGAAAGTTTCAAGTGTCGGCTCAACCCGACCCCCTCTCCCTGAACTTAGGACCTCCAAATTTGGTATATATATTCTAGAGTCTGAAAATCGACAAGCGGGTTTTATGGGGGAGATTTCTCGTTTTATTTTCGTCCTATCTCTCGCCGTTTTCAAGTTTTTTTTTAATTAACGAATGACATGAAAAATTTTCAGAGGGAGTTCCATGACGACATACGCCATTTTGAATATCCGTTAGGAGCTGACACCAATACGATGCTAACGCAAGAAACACCATGTCTCTGCGATCGTCCGTTAGTAGTTTATATGCTATGTTCTGGAACATTTATTTTGTATTGATTAATTTTGCACGAATTTCAGCAGTAGTGTAGTTGATGCTATAACAAGGACCACTTATAAGTGTAGAAAAGAAGAGGTTATTTGATTGAACAACCCGATTTGCCTACACTTAAAACAATGCCAAGAGGGGTTTATACCCCAATTCTTCAAGTGTGATATGCTCTTAATTTTTAAGAATTTTGAATTCTAGTGTAGAAAAGAAGAAGGCTCAACAGACAGATTTGCCTACACTTAAAACTATGCCAAGTTCCCATATCATCTTATTGTTTATAGTGTGTTTTTTTGTCAAAATCCCAGGAATCTTGAATTCTAGTGTTAAAAAGATGAGCCCCCCCTCAGATTGATTTCACCATGTATATTAATATAAAGCTCATAGCTCCTGGGTTCTGAGACCCAGTAGAGTGTGGTGCATAGCCCCATGGTTTTTATTGCCTTGTAATCAGGAGGCTTCTGGGTTTGAGTCCTGATAAAATGTGAAGCCTCCCCTGATTGCAAAGTGTTAATATTGTTGCCTTGTAAACAAGAGGCTCGGGTTTGAGTCCTGATAAAATGTGTAAGATTGAAATACATGTGGCAAAATAATATGTCCACACGTGAGATTTTGAGAATAATTATTGCTAGTTGATATACAACTGATAGCTCCCAGATCTGAAACCTGGTAAAGTGTGTTGTACAACAGCATAAAAGAGCAAAATTATTTTATATTGTACAAAGGCTGAATCTCTCAGTTTGCTTATTTTCTCATGCTCTACAATACCCCGATCAATACAATAGGAGAAGAGCGGGCAAACATAATTGATTGCTTGGATGTTTTTTCTAATCTTTGATCAGTCCCATGTCTCAGCCAGCAATAAATCATGCATGCCTGGGAGATTATATTTCTTGCATGCCAGCAGATATAATCTACACTGTGTCTTTTCAGGGGGAAATTACATGTCATCCATCATGTTATTTACTCAAAGAGAAATTCTTAGTAAAGAGAATATTGGCTTCTTTCTGTATGCCTGGGAAATTATATCTGCTGGCATGCAGGAAATATAATCTACGCTGTGTCTTTTCAGGGGAAAATTACATGTCATCCATCATGTTATTTACTCAAAGAGAAATTCTTATCTACACTGTACTCTTTCAGGGAAAATTACATGCCATCCATCATGTTATTAGCTCAAAGAGAAATTCTTAGTAAAAGGGAATATTGGCCTTTTTCATGTTGTCATGCAAGCCTGAATTGGACGTCTTGTAATAATATAAGCCCGAGTGTGTAACTTACAGAAATATTCATTGAATATTTCTGTATTCCTGCAATGCAGATGTGCTGTAAGAGCTTCCCTGCAATAGGCAGAAATATTGTAAGAGCTTCCCTGCCGCGAGCAGAAGTGCTGTATTTGAGCTTCCCTGCCAGAGCAGAAGTGCTGTTAAATTTGGGTAAGTAATCTATATAAAAGCTTTCCTGCTGCGAGCAGAAGTGCTGTATTTGAGCTTCCCTGCCACGAGCAGAAGTGCTGTATAAGAGCATCCCTGCCGTGAGCAGAAGTGCTGTAGACATAATTCCATGGCCTATATGTTCTATAATCAAAAGGCCCCCAGGTTTCAAACCTGGTAGAGTGTATAGGCCTCCCTGACGGCAAAGTGTTGGTATTATTGTCTTGTAATCAAGGGGGGATTCTGTGTTTGAGTCGGCCCTCTAGAATTGCTCTGTGACTCTCTCATTTCTTACATCATAAACATATGATTTTTCACCTATGAGAATAACACTACGTATGGTGTCATCGGGGAGTGTATCGTGGAATTCACAGATAATTTTAATGTTTGTCCTGTCATTAACCACAACTTGTTTTCTTTTTGAAGTGTTGATGACAAACATGGGTCTCTGTGCTTTGAATTCATCTGGTGTGTAATACATGTCAGTATTGGCAGTAGTGACGCTTTTGTATGCTGAAAATGCTTCATATAATTTGAGGAAATCATCCTTGGACATGTCTAAATTATAATTTTCTCTAGGACATACCTCATTTCTGCCATTTTTAAGATAAATATTCTTGATGTTGCAGTTATCAAATTTACTTGAATTTTTTTCCTGATTATTGTGTCTTCCAGTCTGAAACAGTACCACCACAAAATCTGGCATGTCATATTGTATACTGGAGAATGAATTTGTAGCATCAAACTCATAATAGATACCAGATGCAGGCTTCTGTACACATTGATATGTATAAAATTGTAGAGGAATCTGTGGATTTTTTAGGATATCAGCTTTGTATTTAAGAGCATAACTGGCTTCATATTCAACAACAGGGATTCTTAGCTCCATAGTTTGAATAATGCATTTGCCCTCATCAGGTAGGTTATTAGGCATAGCTTCCCCTGTAGAGTTTAATGTACTGTACCTCATCAAAGCATTATAATCATTGGCAGCTCTTCTAAATGTGATTCTTAAACCACCCTTCCACATAATATCTTTGTAATCTGAGAAGAATCCTGGCAACAGGCGCATGGGGAACAGCACAGTGTGGCTCTTAGATAATATCTTATCACCAGCCTCAAATCCACCTATTTTATAGTAAGAAGCCTCGGTTTTGGATAATTTTAGTGTGGCCAAATCTGTGGAGGTAATGCCGGGATAATCCACTCTGTTTATAACAACACCATGTTTTCTGATCTCAATTTCAGAGAACAGATGTGGCACAAAATTGTCCACCAATCTTATATTTGAATTTGCCGGATAATCGGTACCATCGAGCTTTACGACATCAAATTTGATGTATAGATCTGCTCTGTGGGGGTGTATAAAGCCATCCCCTACATAAAGATCAACCTCAATCTCTGTATTGGGTTGATTTAAATTTGCAAATGTCCTCCTGTTTGGAGGGAAAGATTGTAGCTCATAACTCTCAATATTTTCCATTTTTTTCTTGTATGTATTTTTATTTAAATATTAATCTCTATGATAGCAGTTGTTGTGGCTCCAGCAAAATCAACTAATTCTTCTTTTTCATTAGTGACCACCAATTCAATATTATCTATTCTATTATGACACACAGGAAAATATAATGTTGGGGATGGATTGTAGATGATTGGCTCCATAAATTCAAAGTTAGGTTTGAATGTTGCAATGATCCCAGTTTGTTTGTGAGTGCCAATGCCATTTGATTTGGTGATCATACCCTCGGCCACATTACAGTGAATATTCAGAAACTCTATTGATAAGAATTTAGGTATATTAATAGCAGTGTGTTTGATGCCTGGTTCAAGTTTTGTGTTGTTCTCAAAGCCTAACAGCTCTCCTATAGTACCTAGATCCACTGTTTCTGTAGCAGATACAATCTCTACTCTGTGAGTGACAGAATTTTGACTTAACACTACACCTCTGGGTAATTGAGCATTTAGAGTGGAGAGATTATATTGCCCTGGAGTGATGACAATTTTTTGATCCACAACTGCAATTGTGTTGTTGTGGTGTGTAATATTAGGGATCAATTATATGCCATAAAATGCTCTGAGAGCTATTGTTTTGGGATAAACTATGTCATCATGTAATTTGAGTTTCAATATTGAATTTTGGCTGGTGAGATGGAATACCCCCATGATGTTTTAAATACCACAAGGCTTTTTGAAAATCTTCAATTGATGGTTTATTTATTTGAGACATATATCTAAGAACAGATAAACACAAATGTCCACAATTAACATCTTTGAAATTTTGAACACGGGCATTATTGTAATAAAGATTAGTTGATTTTAGATATTTTATTAAATTTTCAGGTGGAACACCTCCAAATGAATCAAACACAAATGCCTCATCTTTTAAATATTTAAGATAACAGATCCAGTGAGTGCCCTGATTTTTGTACTTATCCAAATTAACAATGCCACACTCTTTGTTGAGTGGTTGTTCTGGTAAAGAATCAGACATGTACACACCTCTAAAATGTTTGATGCCTAGTGGCTTGATTAAAGCTTCAATATCTTGGTTTGTAAGCGGCTCTTGTTTTTTTTAAACTTATTCATGGCTCTCTTAACACCTTTGCCCTGTTTCTCCATGGCCAGGTTATGGCGCCTCTGCTCATCTAATTCTGCCTTATTCTTCTTGGCATCTATTACTGTTTTTGCTATGGCGGCTGATCCCCCAGCCAAGCTCCCAACAGCCCCGAGAGCAGCTAAGATGGCAGGGATAGTAAATATAAATCCCCCTACATGTGATTTTTTCCTGGATTGCTGTATTTTTTTTTAATTGGGGGTACTAAGTAATAATTTCATACCATGGCCCTTTGCAAGACAAGATTTTTTTTTCTTGCGCTGCTTTTTGGTTAAAAGGCTATCAATAGTTTTAAGAGATTTAAGACCTGCATAAGGTATTTGATACATAACACCCTTGGCCTTCATTGTAGGTTTATTATATACATATTCACAACCCCCACCCCAATTTTTGTTTGGTGTTCATAGCTGTGGTGGTCCCCAATGCTGCTATTCTTTCACTTAAAGAAGCATCTTTGCTTACAAATCTACCAAATGCAGCCTCTTCTAATTTCTTGTCTGCCACTTGTCTCTTGTCAAGTTCAGAATGTGTGTTGTATGCTATGTCATGGTCTCTACAAGCAGCAGCTAGGGGATTAACACCAGGATCACCTCTGTTTAATCTATGGTCCAATTTTGTGCCTGGACCACAATACTGATAGCCTGGAATGTGTAGTTCAAATGGCAGCTTGTTTATAATGTCATTAACCAGCCCCCGACCCTCAGAAATATTCCAAAATTTAGAGGGTAGAGTATTAATAATTTTTATAAGATATCCAATCCCCTTAGTGTCATTCACTATAAAATTAGACAATTTGGTGCTTATCATGTCCATAATTCCAACCTTTTCATTGTAAAAATTGTGGTTGCCAGCATTTTCCTCCCCAGCTATCACCAATAACCTATCTACAAGTTTCCTGACATCATCAACCCACACAAATTCTTTAGGCAGGGTGTTGTATTGTTTGATTCCACTACCAGTCTTGATCTGAGACCATATGGACTTGATTAAATTGTTGTATTTTGCTCCACTGCTAGACTTGAATCTTTTTTGTGTGGGATCATTGTTCTGGTATAGAGCATCTGATTTTATTAATATTTCTTTGTAATGCTCATAATCTTGATCTGTATAGCTGCCAGGTCTTTTCCTAGTCATCAGTTCCCACAACCCAGGTGTTCCGAGATACTTAACAAAACCACCTTTTTCTCCAAGATGAGATTCTGAATATACAATTATATCATCTCCCATAAATGTTACTCTGAAATTGCCAATTCTATGTATGATGCTACCATCACGCTCTGTGTCGGCATATAAGCCAAATACCTCATCTTTATTGTCTTTAGGTGTGCTTAAATATTTTTGAGCAAGAAGACCCAATTCAATAGGATCCAGAGTAGCTTCAATTCTTCGAGGCGCAACAGGACTAGGTGTATGATTACTAGAAAGTGAGGTGAATGGATAATCTAATATGTTCCTTGCAGCTACTGGTACAAGCTCTGTGATCAAATTTTGATTTTGCTCTGTAACAGTTTTGAAATTTTTACCTAATTCACCAATAGCGTCAATAATAGGCTGTTCTGTGCGCTTGTGTTGCTCATAAAAACCTCGGTTCTCTGATTTCCATCCCTTAAATCTTTTTACAAGATAATCTCTTAATTTAAGATCATCAATGATTGGCCTTTTCATGGTTATTTATTTATGTTTCAATGTCTAGAAAATTTTTGATTTTATTTCTATATTTGCCACTATTGGGTTTTCTTGTCATATCAATTGTGACAAACCCATAACTGTCCTGGTTCCAGCACCCACTGCAAATCTTAGAAAAATCATTGTAGCTCAGGTCCCCACCTACATATTCATCATGTATGTGTTTGAGGTTGGTATGGTCTTGATGAAACACACATATAAAATTGCTGTTGTCTCGGATCAGCTGCTTCGGAATTTTAGAAAAAGTCTGTGCCAGGTAGAAGCAATCAATATTTTTGTGCCGGCCCTGTGTAAAGAAATTTCTAACCTTGTTTTGATTATCCAGTATAATGTCATCAAACACAACAACAGAATTATCGAGACATTCATGGAGTGGCTTAACATCTGGTTCAAAAGTGGCAATATCCAATCCATCATATAGCTTCATCAGCTGCTGATATTTTAATTGTTCCAAGCTCTTAGAAAAGACATACAAGTGCCTGTTTTTCCAGTCTAACCGGTTTTGTGCCAATAAAAAAATATCAATCATTAGTGTAGTTTTACCACAAGCAGATGGCCCAACAATAAGACACCTAATATTATCAGGCAGCAATTTTCCATTTCTCTTATTCTGCTGTTCAGGTTCTGGCAGCCTTTTTATAACATCCCAGGTGTTCATATTATCACTTTGTTTGCATCGATCCAGCTGTGTTCTGGGAGTCCTAGCCATTTGACAAATAGCTTGTTGCCTTTCTGCGGATGATTTTTTCTATGAGATATGTGTCAGGCTGTTTAGTTTTGCTGAGCTCTTCTTCATAGAACCTGCCTTTGAGAATTTCTCCTCGGTGGTCTTTTAATATATATGTGTTAAGGGTCTCAGGTTTAACTTGAAACACTGTAAATAATTCAGTGCTCCAGTTTCTTGTAAAACCTCTTTTGAATAAGTGCTTATATTTGCTGATTCTTACTTGATCACCCACTCTGTATTTGGCTTTTCCTGTTGTTGGCTGGTATCTAGGATAATAAACAGTCCTGATCAATTTTTGCTCATCAGATGAAGTCACTTCAAAGGGTTTCATGTTGATTGTGGAATGGACCGAGTTGTTATATTTATGTAGAAGTTCTGGAAGAATATTAAGCCATTTATAATTACCTTGCAAGGTGAATTGTTTAAACATATGATTTTTTAAGGTTCTGTTGAATCTCTGTACAATTGAGGCCTTGAGATCACTGTAACTCGAGTAATGTTGTATTGCCTGGCTTTTAATAAATTGTTGAAACACTGAATTATAAAATTCTTTGCCATTATCTGTTTGCAAATAGCGCGGTGATCTTCCACTCTGATTGATGATTGTCCTGATGGCTTCTGTAACACATTTTCCAGTCTTGGATTTGAGTGGCACAGCCCAGGCAAATTTTGAAAATGTGTCTATTACAGTGAGTAGATACTTGTAGCCCTTGTTGATTTTGTCTAAGTTTTTCAGCTTTCCACTTGCCATCTCAATCAAGTCGCTCTGCCATAAATCATCTATGCCTCTTGTGACTACTGGCAGTCTCTTAAAATTATGTCTGGCTTGTCTGTGTAATTCATCAACAATAATTTGTCTAGACATAATTTGTAAACAAGAATATTGCAACTATAGGGTGTTCAGCAGCTGATACTACAGGATTTTCTAAATATAATTTGTCCCCTATTTGTATTTTAAATTCCAGAGAGCCATCATCTTCAACATAGGCTGTTTCTAATGTATTGGGATCTGTAAAATCCTCTAACTCTACACTGCTGATTTTTGCTTTGTTGTCAGCATTTGTTATTGATAAGGTAGGGTAGTGGTGTGCCTGTGGTTGAAGCCAATATTTGATTGGTCTAAGTGTGCCCCCAACAAAAAACTGGTAATAAAATTGTGCAGGGGAAAGCATATATATTTTGCCACCTGGTGTAAATGGTGAATCATATTCTTTGTTGGGGATGCTGTACAATTCAAGAATTACTGTATGTTTAGGATTTTCAATTATGCCGGTTATTTCTTTTTCTGCTGTAAGCAATCTACTTGTTACAGATTCAAGATGTTCATTGATGGTCCTAACAATCTCATCGTGCCCCGGCTAGATTTGTATGTCCACAGCAAGTTTCTTGTATTGTTGCACAATTTCTTCTAGCTGGGTGGCAAAAACAGACAAAGCATTTACTTGATTGGATTCCATGGTCCCTAGCTGTTGCTTGATATTAGCTACAATTTGCTGTAAATTTTCAACAACTGCCAATTTTGAATTTTGAGCAGTAAGATCATGGACCTGTCTTCTGATATCCTCAAACAGGGCATGCAGTTCATTAATATGTTGATTAGTTGGTAGAGTGGCCACTGTCTGAGTGAGTTGTTTGATCTCTGTCTGGATATTCTTGATATCTTCTGATTTCAATATGCGATTCACAGCTCTCTTAATATTTTTAAGTTCCTGTGATGTAGGCAGATTTGATACAGTATTTTGCAAAGATTCAAGTGCCAATTTCACATCATTTAATTCAGAAACATCAACCATAGCATCTTGGAGCAGGGCTATATCTGCCTGAGTGGGTGTTGATTGTTGTAAAATTTCAAGCTTTGTTTGGATATCATCGATCAAATGATGAAAATGAGATAGCTCAGATTCAGTGTTGAGGTTTTCAAGTTTTGTGATCTGTTGCTGGACACTGGCAAGGGTATCTACAATACCGGGCAGGCGGGATTCTAGAGTTTCTTGTATATTTGTCAAATTACTTTGCACTGCTGCTATTGTACCCTCAAGATGGGTTATGGTACTTTGAATTTTTCCAAAATCTTCATATGTTTCAAGTTGCGGCTTGATTTTGGCAACACTCCGAGTTATTGCATTCAAAGCATCAGAAGAAGGGAAATTGTTCATAAAATTTTCAAGTGTCTCAATTTTTTCTTTAACCTCGGCTATGGCATTGTTCAAGGGGTCCAGATTAGGTATCTGGAGTGACTGAATCTGTTCCTTTAGAGTGGAAATTACTAGATCAAAATCTTCTTGTGATTTTATGCTTTTGACAATTGTTTGGAGCTGTGCCTAGACATTATTTATTTGCTCTTCCAATTGCTGTTTCAATTGCTCAGAGTTGGTGGCCTGGGTCTTAAATTTGGCTTGAAGAGCTGCTACAGCTTCTTCTAAACTATGAAAATTATCCAATGTGCCAAATCAGTATATTTCTGAAGCAACAATTTGAGTTCAGAATCAATTTTAAGAAGAGGGTCCATGCATTGTGATTGCAAATTTGTAATTTCAAGTTGAAGACTGGCATTCAGTGTGGTTTGTAAAACTTGTAAATCACTTCTTAATTTTTTGACTCTGACATCAAGCATCAGAATCTCATCACTGTGATCTTCATGTCTTGTATGGCCAAATATATCATTAGGCATTTTGTTTTAGTGGTTATTTATTATTGAATATCTAATTCTTAATTCTATAAAAAAGGTATATGCTTGTCATAGGATCCAGGGACTTCAATATATAAGCAGTCACCAGCAGAAACAGTATAAACAGTGCCAGAAATCATGTTTGAGTGCTTAATTCTATAAATATTTCTCCCCACTGAAATTTTAACATTACCCTCAGGGGTTGTAATAAATTGCAATTGACCACCTACAGGTAATTGGTAATAATTTAAATTATTGTTAAATATGTACAATGTTTTACCTGTTTTATCATCAACATCTGTAAGTATGCTGTTCAGATGAATAATTAACAAAGCACTTAGTTTAGATATTATATCAGAAGAGGGTTGTGGTGTTGGCAGGTCCATAATACCTTGTTTTTTGAACCCAAATAAGTTCATAGGCATGTTTATTTATTTCAAATCATGCTCTGTGATTGGGCATTGATTGCTATTTTTCAAATCAAAATGACCCCAAGGTAGAGTATGTATGCCACATGACAAAATACATCTCTTATCATCATGTGGGTCCAGATCCACTTTTCTTACAATATTGCTAGTCAATAAGTGATCCACACTCTGAATTCTATTTTCTGATGTTCTGATTGTGCTACATGATTTGAGGCAATTTTTGTAATCTTCAAATTCAAGCTCTTTGTCCACAGTTACTTTGCCAATGAACTTGGCCTTTTTGGCAACAGCACCACTACATGTTTCAAAGCTGTACATCTTGGCCCTTAACCCAGCAAATGCCACAATAACATCACCAAGTGTCTCATCTTTTAACTTGCCAGGCACCTTTTTGTTGTGGGGTTGAATCCTTGTATGTTCACTGCTATCAAAAATTCAAGCAATTCAGGCTGTGACATATCTTGATAAACATCTTCTGTCTGAATATCAAGAATAAAACTATCCGTGTCCATGTACATCAGGTTTACACGATCCTTATAAAAAGGCTTCAACCGATCATAATACAATTTTAACATATGTAATTTGGCCAATTCCAATATCACAGCCCCTACATAAATAGGCTTATCAAACTTAATCTTTTTTTTTCATGTTGAAGAGTGCCATATTTTCATCATAAATTCTTCTATAATTGAAATTAGGCTTTGCAATCAATTTTTTGCTCCGGCTGGGGTCAGTAATTATTTTAACATCAGTATGTTTTCTGACATTTTCAATAGTTTTGCCATATACAGAATTGACCATCAATTTAAACAAAGATTTATCAAATTGGCTCATCGTAGATGTTCGAAGCTCTGTGTTTGTATCAATATATGGCTTCAACCATCTTGAGTGCCTGAACCTCAAAACGTTGCCAATTTAGGTCACTTGAACACCATGATGCATCAGGAACTGGAGGTTTTTGTAATATATGACATAGCCCTGTTTTGGCTCCAGAGTCATCATCAATTTCTTCTGTTTAGAGCCAGGTGAACACTTAACCTCAGGAATTGGGGGCAGATCAGAAAATGTGTTGTGTAAATTATCTGAAATTGTCAGATCAACCTCTAAGAAGAGGCCATAGTTACTATCATCAAAATCCTTAAGATCTTCAATATTGAAATCTTCAACCCACTCAAGCCCTGCATATGGCAGTTTATCCATCATAGAATAACCATAGAGGCTGTTGGCATCTACATACAGTATATAATTTGATGGCAGTGCTGGATCATAATCGGGCATATATTTGTTATTTGCTCTGGCATATCTCTGAGAGCATTGCACCATGCCTCCTCTTATACATTGCTCCATAAACAGATACATGTTCTGGTCCTGGATCAGATCCAATTGCATTTTAGTGTTTAAAAAGATTGCAGCCCATGCTAGGCCTGGGGCACTGTAGAAACACATCTGATCCAGTTTATAATTTTGCATGGAAGATTTTCTGAATGCCTGAAGTATATCAGCTAAGAGAGTGACATCAAGTTTTAAATATGCCATGTGATAATCACCAAATGTCTGGCATTTTAAATTGTTCCACATCAATTGGGCATGGTCATAATCTTCATCAGTGATTCCAGATCCTCTGATTTTGCTGTAAAACTCTTGTTGTGGTGGCAGAGCAGACTCATCAAATTTAGAAAAATCTGTAACATAGTCATATGGATATACACCCTTCCGCATAATTAATTTCAGGTCCTGATTTGGAAACAAAGCACATGTGATTTTGAATTGATCATCAGATAATTGAGTGGCCAGTGTAGCCAGGCTAGCAGACAGAATTCTGTATGAATCAAGAAATCTTAAGTGAATAGGAACACCATTAACTTTAATTATTTTGCTAATAGATATATATTTTTCATCATTTTCTGCTAAAATATTTAAATTCTCCTTGTCAAACCCCTCGTACCTGATCAAATAGTGGAAATCATAATTGGATGCACCATGGCAAAATATAGGGACAAATTTTGGTCTCTGGATCTTAATATTACAGCTATTACACAGGGCCATTAAGAATTTACCATCTGTATGAGAATGGTGATGTACCTTGATATTTGTATCTGAAAATTCAGAATCACATACCGGGCATTTTTCTGCATTGTTGAAATCTAAAATCTGTTTCTCTGTTAAAGGCAATATGGGTTTTGATTTTAATAAGATATTAGATGCTATGTCATGGCACTCATTTTCTATTCTATGTGCAAATTTTTTGATAGCATCTGGTCCCAAGTATAAATCTTTTTTAGTAACAACACCATCCTGTACAACAATATAATAAAAACTAGAAGGTTCATGTAACTGGTATGGTGTAATTGAAGGTTCATCAGGATCTGGGCTACAGAATGCAAGAGGTTTGAGATTTGATTCAAAATCACAGACTATATATGCTGGGTGTTCCAACAAGGCTTCAAACTTTTTGAATTTGACATTTTCACTTGGTATTGGCATCACCATATGAACAGGTTTATGGTTGCCACAATATTTTAAATGTTCAATTAACTTGTTTTTAGCAATTTCTGCATT
Source organism: Lepisma saccharinum (assembly GCF_977018435.1). NCBI lineage: Eukaryota > Metazoa > Arthropoda > Insecta > Zygentoma > Lepismatidae > Lepisma > Lepisma saccharinum. The sequence continues at coordinate 11,168,765 of NC_139252.1, forward strand.
TTTTTCACGAACCCTATTCACCATTTTTTGACCATCAAATACAGTTAAACATCTTCTGCACAACTTAAATATTCTATTAGATTTGTCTAGTTGTGTTCTGACTAAAGCTTCAAGATTATGTATCAGAGTGTAATGGTGTGTATCATCCCTTTCAATTAAGAGCAGATCAATCGGAACAGCAGAATCATCATCAAAATACTTATTCTGAGAGGTGCTATCAAGCAATTGCCACGGCCAGTGGAACAAATAAATACATTAATAGATAATTGTTTACCATTGATATCCCTGGCCTTTTTTTCAAATTTATCAATATTCTGAACACACATTGGATATTCTAAACCCTCCATTGCTTCATTAAAATCATTTTCATGTTGTTTATAATAACTTATTCTCTCAGGATGCCTTGAAACTGGAAACAAAGCAGCTAAAATACACCACAAAAAGCATTTCTGGTCGGTATTTTCTATGTTAACCACGGCTTTTTTGTTTTTAATATTGACAGGTAATGGCAGATATGTAGATCCTTGTAATGGGCTGAATTCAGAAATATTAACATAGAGCTTGTGTGGAGAACCGCATAGGCTCCATCCAGACTCTTTTGCTGCAAATTCAGAGTGTTTAATATTCAATTGATCTATCAAACTGCTTATTATTTTGTCTGAATTTGCATTTGTATATACAGGTACAGTTTCTGTTATGTGGGGCTGTGTAAATTTTGTGCCATTTGGTTTCTTATATTGTGTAAACAATTTGAGAGACAGCTTATAAGAGCCATTTTGTGCATTTAGAATTGCCTGCAGATCAGAATTTATACTGTTCAAAAAATTCTTAATACCACATTTTTGCTCTGATTCAAACCGGTAATCCCTAAGTTGGCCATTAAAACTGCTATGGATAGGTGGTTCATAGCGTGGCTGCTTTGCTGTTCTAGCATTAACAGGTGCTTCGTGCTTCCTTTTCAGACCAGATGTAGATGGTTGTGAGGGCAATGTTGATGAATGTACATAAGAATTACACTTGTGCCATTTGTAATATGCCTTGCTTAATATTTTATGGCATCTTGGACACATTTTTGTGGCCTTTCTGTATTTCTTAGAGTCACAAATATGCCGGTGCCTAGACCAATTAGAACTAGATATATTTTTATTACACTGATTGCAATATTTTTGATTTGGCATTTTTATTGTTTATTTATATAAAATTTCCTGGTCCAAAAAAACAGAACTATGGACAATATGCCAAAACAATTATAACAGCAGTTAGTGGCTGAGCTGGTGCTTTTATACCCAACAGCAATAACTATGCTCTGGTGATCCCCAATATAAAATAATTTTGCTCTTTTATGCTGTTGTACAACACACTTTACCAGGTTTCAGATCTGGGAGCTATCAGTTGTATATCAACTAGCAATAATTATTCTCAAAATCTCACGTGTGGACATATTATTTTGCCACATGTATTTCAATCTCACACATTTTATCAGGACTCAAACCCGAGCCTCTTGTTTACAAGGCAACAATATTAACACTTTGCAATCAGGGGAGGCTTCACATTTTATCAGGACTCAAACCCAGAAGCCTCCTGATTACAAGGCAATAAAAACCATGGGGCTATGCACCACACTCTATTGGGTCTCGGAACCCAGGAGCTATGAGCTTTATATTAATATACATGGTGAAATCAATCTGAGGGGGGGCTCATCTTTTTTACACTAGAATTCAAGATTCCTGGGATTTTGACAGAAAAACACACTATAAACAATAAGATGATATGGGAACTTGGCATAGTTTTAAGTGTAGGCAAATCTGTCTGTTGAGCCTTCTTCTTTTCTACACTAGAATTCAAAATTCTTAAAAATTAAGAGCATATCACACTTGAAGAATTGGGGTATAAACCCCTCTTGGCATTGTTTTAAGTGTAGGCAAATCAGGTTGTTCAATCAAATAACCTCTTCTTTTCTACATTTATAAGTGGTCCTTGTTATAGCATCAACTACACTACTTTCAGCAAATTTGTCAAGGGAAAAATATCCAAAAAATCTAAATTTTACTATTTGTATAGCATAAAAAATAATTATGTCTTTTTATCAAAGTTCAACTACTCATTTTTATAGGGCAACATTCACTTTACGAGTCTAGATCAGTATATTTTAAGTATATATTTTCAATTATGCAGATTTTAAAAGAGAAATAGATGTGTTGATAGTGATTTTGAGTGCAGTGCACTACAGTGCAGTGTAGTACACACACACACACACACACACACACACACACACATATATATATATATATATATATATATATATATATATATATATATATATATATATATATTCAAATGTATATTCTGATTAGTTTTGTGTCTGAAATGTGAACATACTAATTTAAGTTATTAGCAGTGTAGTATATATAAATATTTCCCAAATATATATATTCTGATTAATTTACGTCTGAAATGTATATGTGTATTTTTTTAGAAGAAAAGTTTTATATAAAAAAATGTACACACTTTGGTGTGTAGAATACTAGTAACATAAAAATTTATAATTATTTTTTATTAAGTATAAATTGTTCGAACATTTTTTTTATAAAATAAATATATAAAACCTAACATTTTTTAAAAATATATATATATATAACCTAAGAAATTTTATTTTTAAAATTTTAAATATATAAAACCTAGCATTTAAAAATATATATTATATAATTATATATATACATAAATTATATAAAAAATTAATAACAAAAGCAAAAAAACAAAAGAATTATATTCAAAAAAATATACCACATCAGACATAAATGATGAAGCTTTAGATATTCCAAATTTTCTGATTAATCTAAAACAAAAAATTAAACATCCAACTCAAAATAAACTTAAAGTATGTTCTCTCAAAATATATTTTAATCTATTCTCAATGTATATAAATTCTCATAGTAAAAAAGAACAATACATTCATTGTACCCGTGTGTTAATTTTACACTATAATTATATTCTTTCTTTGTATGATATTTATGATAAAATTTGTGAAGAACTTAAGTTAAAACAACAAGAGTTCCAAGGGAGAGGATCAGGATGGTCACTTTGTGATACAAACCATAAACTTGAATTAAGAATAGCAAAATATGAGCCTCTTGGTGGATCTATGGTAGTTATATTGAATTACCCGACCAGATTAAAAACAAAACAAAAAATGTATTGAATATACAAAATAACAACAATAAATTTTTATATGGTATCTCATAACCTATTCTCATCCAGTAACTGACAATAAACATCGTGTCTCTAATTATAATTATTCTGAATATATATCAGAATTTAAAAAACCTATGTCAGGAATAAAATATCCAGTAGATATCTCAGCTATCGATCAATTTGAAAAACAATATGAAGAATACTACAATCGACCAATAGCTGTGCATGTTGTTGGTGTTAATGAATGAGATGAAATGTGTGTACTCAGACACCATCCACCAGCAGATGGTACAAAAATTATAAGATTATTATGTGTTACATAAGGAAACAAAAAACACTATTGTCTCATACAAGATCTCCCAAAATTTGTTAGAAAAAAAAATATATCAGATTGTCATAAAATTACTATATGTGATCGATGCTTGTCAAAATTTGATGGAAGAGGTGGGAAAGCATGTGAAGAGAAATTAGAGGAACATATTAAAAATTGTTCTCTCTACCCTCCTCGGACTTGTAATTTTTCATCCAAAAGTATAAAATTTAGTAATTATAAATCATTGGTACAACATCCATTTGTAATTTATGCAGATTTCGAAACAATACAAGAACCAATATCATGTATCCCAGATTCGAATAAATCAAGTACAACACATACAGCTAAGCATGAAGCCTGTAGCTTTGGACTAAGATTAGTAAATACTTATGAGAAAATTTATCCAGAAGTATATATTTATCGAGGTGAAGATGCAACCCAAAAATTTGTTCAAAAACTTCGAGAGTGGGTGGAAACTTATGGTCCAAACTTACATAAATAAATACAAATGAACAAACTTACACCAAATGAACAATGGGAACATGATAATACCATGGGGGATTATCATGACAAGTATTTGATTTTAGATGTTCTGTTGTTGGCTGATGTGTTCGATATTTTTCGAGATCGTTGTTTGAAGAAATATAATTTGGATCCCGTATTTATGTACACAACACCTTGTTTATCCTAGAATGCTATGCTATAGTCCAGTGTCCTTTAAGATATGCAAAAGCAAACAATAAATATTTATCTAGCTACAATCCTCTACAACCATATAAATACATGTTTTACACCGATATGATTAATTTATATGGTAATGCGATGACTCAATCACTCCCAATTGGTAATTAAGAATGGATGAGCAAAAAATAACTTGAAAACACGGATTTCTTAAACTGGTCTGAAGATCATCCAAAAGGTTGTTTTTTGAAAGTTGATTTGGAATATTCATAAGATCTGCATGACGATCACCAGGGATTTGCTATGGCACCAGTTTCTCAAAAGGTCCCAGGTACAGAGGAAACAAAATCGATATTATCATTTGAGAACAAAACTTATTATGTGCTCCATTATCGACTGTTACAATTTCATTTGAATCATGGTATGAAATTAATAAAAATCCATAAGCTGTTAAGATTTGACCAAGAAAAATGGTTAGCTCAATATATTGAGAAAAATACAAACAATCGAATACAAATAAATTCTCCGTATATGGAAAATGTCTTGAGAAGAAAAGAAATCGAGTAAGGTGTAATTTGGTGTCCGATCGAACAAAACTCCAGAAACATATTTGTGATTCCACATACAAAGGTTTACAAGAATTACTGATGATCTGACTCTCATTGAAAGATCCAATACCAACTTAATGTGTGATGCACCGATAGCTGTGGGTGTTACCGTCCTAGAATTAGCTAAATTGAATATGTATAAATTTTATTATGATGTTATGAAACCAAGATACAAAAATAAAATTGAAGTAGCATACATGGATGCTGATAGTTGTATATATGAGGGCCCCCATGGCGCAGTGGTAGCGTCATTGCCTTGTAATCGAGGGGTCCCGGGTTCGATACCCGTTGGAGGCACAAGTGGTTCGGATCCCACTTTAAACTGTAGGTCCAGTCCCGATTAGCCTTACTGTGCATCAAGTGGACTTAAAACACCAACTCTAACCAAGTTGTATATATGAATTAGAAACACCTTATTTATACAGTGATTTGCTTTCTATGAAAAAATATTTTGATTTTAGCAACTATTCAAAATATAATTTATTACAGAATCTCGAAAACCACATGATCCCTTGGAAAATGAAAGACGAGGCAGCTCGGTCTATAATAACAGAATTTGCTGATCTAAGACCAAAAATATATTGCATAAATATTGATGGCAAAGAAGAAATTAAAAAAGTTAAGGGTGTAAATCGACCATGAAGAAGATAACTTACAATGGAAGATTTTAAAGAATGTTTAATTGAAAAGAAAACAATAAAGATGCCTGTATATCAGCTAAATAGCAAATTGCATTGTGTCTATACTACATTTAAAAACAAAATAGCTCTTGATACAATGATAATAAATTGCAAATATTAAATTGAGAATATGGATATTATAATACAAGTAAACAGTGTGATAAATGTTTTCTTAAAAAAATGATATGGATTTTAACATTATATATTTTTAACATTTTTCATATTTATTGTACTATTTATTTGGAGAGTTAGCTGGTTCTAGAGTAGCCCTAAGGCTAAATTTTTCTCTAAAGTAAAAATAAATAAAAATATATATATTAGTATTATATAGTATAAAAAATAAAATTGTTCTATCATTCTTTCATTCTTTACATCATGTATATATGGTTACTCTAGAATCAAAATTGCATTGCATATGGTATTTTCAGGTAAAGTTTCATGAAACTCACACATTAACTTAATATTTGTTCGATCATTAATAACTACCAATTTTCTTTTTGATGCATTTTTTAAAAAGATTGGTCTGTGAATAATAAACTCGTCTGGATTGTAATACATATCGATATTTCGTTCAGTGACCCTCATAAATCCTCAAAAATGCTTCATACAATTTCAAATAATTTTGATCTGCATAGTTTAAATTGTAATTTTTAAGAGGAAATACTTCACTTCGACCATTTTTCAGATATACATTTCTAATTTCAAAATTATCAAATTGGCTGCTATCTTTTTCCTGATTGTCATCTCTCCCTGTCTGAAATAGTACAGCTACAAACTGTGGCATATCCTATTGTAGAGATTGAAACTGATTAGTAATATCGAATTCAAAGTATTTACCCTCCACTGACCTCTATATGTATTGATATGGATAAAAGTGTATCGGAATTTGAGGATTTTTCAAAATGTTGGTTTTGTATTAGAGAGCATAAATCGATTCATATTCAACTATAGGTATGCGTAACTCCAAAGACTGAATCATACATTTTGTAGCATCGGGTAAACTAGCATCATCGGCTGTTCCATTTGGATTCAAAGATTTGTATCTCAATAGTGAATTATGATATTTGGGTGATCTGCGAAATATGGTACCAAACCACCTTTCCACATAATTTCTTTATAATCAGAGAAAAGGCCAAATAGCAATCTCATGGGGAACAGTACTGTGTGACTTTTTGCTTGAATTTTTGTTCTAGACTCGAATCCACCAACTATATAACATACACTCACTGATTTGGATTATTTTAATTTCCCCACTGTAGTGGATGTAATTGGAGGATAACACTGGTCAACAGCCAAAATGCGACATGAGTGATATATACAATTTCTAGTCAATATTGGTCTCCTAAATACGATACTGTAGTTAAAAATCGCAATTGACTAATTATAATTGAGTTACAGAGCATTGTTGATTTGGAGAAGTTCCCTATATATATGGTATTGCATAGCTGTAAGAAGTAAATGTTGAGTTTTTCTTTTCTTATCTTATTTTTTTTATTTGTTGTAAGGAAAGGGTGAACTGTTCAAGATCAGCCACAAAACCTCTTTATTCATTGTTTTGTGAGGTGTTAATTTGTGCAGACGTGATTGTGGCTTTATAAAACTAGGTAGAGTGTGTGCATTTATCAAAGATCGTGTTTGCGTATTACGTGGTCCGTTTCTGGTAAGGTTGACATTTAATTAAATTGCTGAGTGATGTTAAACAATGCCACGTGAATGCATTATCAATGCTAACAATGTCTGTTATGTTTGTGGTCAAATTGTGTTTTCTGGACAGCGGAGAAATATTACCCCTGCTGTAAGAACAGCCTACAATCTATATTTCGGTAAATACTGCAAATTCGGAGATGAAGACAAGACTTGGGCTCAACATTTCCGTTGTAAGACCTGCTACACGAATCTGCTGGAGTGGATGAATCACAGAAGACCATTGATGTCATTTTCTATTCCCATGATTCGGCTGGAGCCCACCAATCATACAGACGATTGTTTATTTTTCTGTATGGTCCCATCAATACCACGTATGTCCAATACTAAAAAGAAGATAATTGTATTTCCAAATATTTGTTCTGCTTCTCGTCCTGTGGCGCATAGTAATGAACTACCTGGTCCAACACCCCCTGAATCTTATTCCATAGACTCACAAGACGAACGATACGATCCACAACCTTCCACATCTACAGATCCGGACTTTGCAGATGATGTTAAACTTACAGAACAGCACAAGGTTATCCAAGGCAGAGCTATTAGCCTCCAGAGTTCAACTATGGAATTTTCTGGCTAGTAATGTGAAGGTGTCATTTTATCGTGACGGTCAAAAAATGTTGGAAGAATACTTTTCTACCGAAGGAGATCTGATATACTGCAGTGATATTAATGATTTATTGGGGGTTATGGGCATTAAGCACATCTGCGAAGAGTGGCGGTTGTTCATAGATGCATCTGTATAAAGTCTAAAAGCTGTACTGCTTCATAACAGCAATCAATTGACGTCAATCCTTATTGGTTATTCTGTGTAAAAGAAGGAATCATATAATAGCCTAAAATTCCTCCTTCAATCAATTAAATATAACAACTAGGTACATACCTATGGAAAATATGTGCAGATTTGAAAGTCATTGCTATTTTAACTGAACTCCAACAAGGCTATACCAAATATTGCTGTTTCCTCTGCGAATGGAATAGCAGAGACAGAGCTTCTCATTTTATTAAAAAGGATTGGCCATTACGTCAAAGTATGGAAACTGGAAATATGAATGTACATAATGAACCTCTCGTTGAATCTGAAAATATTATACTTCCTGCACTTCATATAAAGCTTGGACTGATCAAAAACTTTGTCAAAAAGTTGGATCGATACTCTTTGGTATTCAAATATCTACTTAACAAATTTCAAAAAATCAGTGAACAGAAGATCAAGGAAGGAATTTTTGTGGGCCCTCAAATTCGTCAACTTCACCAGGACGAGATCTTGGAACACCTGCTAAGTGATGTTGAGAAACGTACATGGAGTTCTTTCGGAGACGTCTCCAACAATTTTTTGGGAATCAAACGTGCTGAAGACTATGAAAAACTTGTAAATAATTTGGTTTCATCGTATCAAAAAATAGGTTGCAATATGTTCCTTAAATTGCATTTTCTACTCTCATCTCAATTTCTTCCCGAAAAGTTGTGGGGAGGTAAGTGATGAACACAGTGAGCATTCCACCAACAAATATCTGTAATGGAGAAAAGATACCAAGGGAAATGGAGTAGAGGAATGCTTGCCGACTATTGCTGGACAGTAACCAGGGATGATCCTGAACTTCACTACAAGAGGGAAGCAAAGAGGAAGCGGATTTAATCCCACGTAAGTAGTAAAGAACACACCATACAGTAGTATAGTAGAAAATATTTATTTTGTGATTAATGTAAAAACTATGATTCATGAATTTACTTGGAAGGGCAGATGGAAATGTACCCACGTTTTGTACTGTTCGCATAATACAGTTCAAGCGTAAAAATCACATGCACACCAAGCATACGTCATTCCACTACGTTAGAACATTGGGAAACCCGACTTTTCGACAATACCTCGTATAATTCTTAAACCGGAAGTCGAGTGGTATTTTCATTGTCAGTTTCGTGTTCAGCATCATGGATTGATAAATAAAAGTGAATTTTCATCCATGTCGCAAAAAATAAATTAAAATTTGTTGACCAGCGTAATCAATTATGTCTGTGACTGTACAATGCTTTCTGTTTTCAATTTGTGAGAATACGAATTGAACAAAATTATCTATAAATTTTACATTAGCAGTAGATGGATATTTTTCACCATTACTTTTCTTGACCATGTCAAATTTTATATACAAATCTGATACATGTGGATGAATGAAACCATCCCCTATTGTAATGTCAAATTGAATATCCTTATTCGGTTCTTTGAGGTAAGAAAATGTCCTCCTGTTTGGAGGGAATGACTGCACATCATAACTCTCGATATTATCTATTGGTATTTATTTATTTATTTTAATTATTAATTTCTATTATTGCAGTGGTATAAGACCCGGGAAAATAAAAAAAATTCCATTTTTTCATTTGTAATTGTTATCTCTATGTAACTAACTACCTTTATCAAGATAAACAGGGAAATAGACTGTTTGGATTAGGGAATAAATGATAGTTTCCATAATTTCTCAATTTGGTTTAAATGTAGCTATAATTTCTGTCTCCTTGTAACTACCAACTGAATTTTCTTCAGCCTTGATAATCATTCCCTTAGCAATGTTGGTGAATATTCAATGTTTCTATAGCTAAGAATTTTGGTAAAAATATACCTATGTGCCTAATACCTGCTTCTCATTTGCTGTTTTTGGGGAAACCTGGAAGCTCACCCATGGTAGATAGGTCTATTGTTTCTTTAGTAGATACGGTCTCCACTCTGTGTGATAGAGTTTTGAGATAGTAATACACTGTTAGGAAGTTCAGATTGTAAAGTACATAAATTATATTGTCAAGGAGGAATAATATTTTTTTCATTACATACAAATATAGAATTGTTGTAGGTAGTTACATTTGGAGTCAGATACATGCTGTAGAAGGCACCCAGAACTATGGATTTTGAATAGAAAATATTATCGTGGAGATGTAGTTTCAAGTCTGAAGTCTCGCTGGAAAGATGAAAAATTCCTATATTTAATATTCCACACTGCTTTTTCAAAATCTTGTAATTTGATGTTATGTATTTTATTTCATATTCTAAGCAACGTAATGCAAACATGACCACATATAATTTGATACAAATCTTGAATACGTTCATAGTTGCAATAAATCTTAACATGTATTAAATGATGAATTAGTTCTTCGAAAGAATCGAAAATAAAATAATTGTTATTTTGTTTATAATAGCATATCCAGTGGGTACCAATATTTCGGACTTACCAAAATTCACCACGCCACATTCTCGTGAGAAAGGGAAACTATATTTATTGAGAAAATCAGACATGAACACTCCCCTCAAATGTCGAATTTTAAAAATTTTAACTAAAGATTCAATGTCTTGGTTTGTGAGTGCTTCTTCTCCTTTATAAAATTTCTAAGTGGTCTGGACTTCACACAACTGCCTCATTTTCTATCTATGGCAAGATTATGAACGCTTCTGCTCTTCTGGTTCTGCCTTATTCTTTTTTGAATCAATTATAGTTTTGGCAATAGCCGCTATGTCAACAGCTAAACTTCCTACTGCCCCTAAAGCCACCGGGATGGCTGGAATGTTGAATATAAATCCTCCACTATGTGATTTTTTTCTTGTATTTTGAAAATGTTTTAATTGTGGTGTACTAAGTAATGATTTCATTCTATTTCCTTTTGCTATACATTGTCTCTTCTTTTCCTGTTGTTTTTTAGTTAAAATTGAATTATTTTTTACACAATTTAGTACACAATTCCTTTAGGTTTCATGTTGTTTTTATTATTATTATTATTATTTGAGTATACATATATATATATATATATATATATATATATATATATATTAGTTTGGCGGTTCTGCATAATACTTTGTACGAGGCTTATTATTTTTATTAATTTAAGCACAATAGAAAACCTATTTTGACAATGTTTTTTGTCGATTTTATAATATTGCAAATCTATGATTTTTCACTTCGTACTTGGTACGAGTGGTACGAGACCTATTATTTTTATTAATTTAAGCACAATGGAAAACCTATTTTGATTATGTTTTTATTTATTTTATACTATTGTAAATCTGCGTTTTTAATCTCGTACTTCGTACGAATGTCATAATTTCTTACGAGTTAAAGTACACCTACACCCAAAAAAACACGCACAACCACACACACCTACACCTAAACCTATTTACTTCCGGTCTTCTTCCGTTCAACTTCCGGTCTACTTCCGGTCGACCTCCGGTCTACTTTCGGTCTACTTCCGGTCTACTTGACAGACACTTGTGAGTTTTTCCAGTTTTTTTTAAGTATACACCCTCGCACACCAACGCACACCTACACAAATTTACTTTCGGTCTACTTCCGGTATACTTCTATTGTCTCTGGAAATTCTGTATAAATAACATAGCTGAAAATTTTGTCGTAATAGCTACAATTATTTTATTTTGAAGAGGATTCAAGTCGTTTTTCACACAGATTGAATTTGTATGAATTTGTATTTGTATTGAATTTTGTATTTTTTTCGGAGAACACTTGTATATAAATATCAGAGCTGAAAAAAAATTATCATAATTATAACTATTGTCTTTTTTAGTTACATTCTATCAATTATCGTAAGTTTAAAATTGTCTTATTGAAACTTGATTTGATTGTGCGTCTTATTGTTATTTACTTAAAGCATATTAAAAAAAATGTTATCTACCTCTTTCATCGAATGTGTCATTTGTGGAAAATTCATCTACAAAACTAATATTAGCAAGCATAGGGTAAGATGTGCGAAACAGGTTCGAAAATAAATCGTTCGTTACCTACTAAGCCTTGTACTCAATGCGAAAAAATAATTAGCATTGCTAATTTATGTAAATACATGAAAAGTTTCAAAGCATCAACCGGACATGTAACATTGAAAAGAAAAATTGATTGATCATCCTGATACTGAAGCTTCTACTACTAAACAAATTAAGATGTCTAATGAACAAAAGCCGATTAGATCTGCATTCACCAAACAACTCTTGGATTTCTGTTTTACTTCGAACCCACGCTGTGATATTTCTAGATTCTTGAGTGAAATTAAAACATCTATCATAAATATTCTGAAAAATAAACTAGAAAACAAGTGCATAAAAGTATAGGTTGATCTACTTTGTGAATATGAGAAACCCAATGGTAAAAAAATGTTTTCTTTCACAAAACGAGAAACCTAATTCTTTATTTGGCAGACATTGATAACTTTAACGTTTTTTATTATATCTTACAAGTGAATTGATTAGGAAACACGATAAGTTCGAGGCTAAGGGATCAGGTTGGACTCTATGCGGAAGACCTCACAGGTTAATCGCTTATGTAAACAAATTTACACCTTTTTCTGCTTCGAGCTATGTTCCACTTCCGGTAGAAATTCAGCATAAGAAAGCTGTGCTGAACATTAATAACACTGACGATAAGTGTTTCAGGTGGTGCATTTTAGCAGCGCTTCACCCCGTTCATCGTTCAAATAATCCATGTCAGGTTAGTCATTACACACAATATATCGATGAGATTGAATATGCTATGACAGGCATCGAATACCCTCTTGCTATTTCCGACATAACAAAGTTTGAAAACAGGGTACGAAAAGGAGAAGGAAAACGATTAGCTATAATTGTATATTCGTATAGTTCAGTTAAGTATTTTGTGCATCGTCTTAGGATAACTAATATTGTTGATGACGAAGCCATGGAAACCAATCTGCTTCTCATTGCTGACGATGACACGTTTCATTACACGATAATCCGTTCAATGTCACGGTTGGTGGGAATTCAAACAACCAAGCATGAACACATCATCGAGATCTGTCCAAGATGCTTGACCACGTTCGACGATCAAAAACAAGTCTACTACAGAAAATACACCGGACGTCAAATTGCAAAACAAAAACTTGCTGAACATAAAGTGTACTGTCGTGTTAACAGACCGGCTCGCATGTTGATGCCCAAAGCAAATGAATTCGAAGAATTTAAAATGCACAAAGCCTTGTTGGAACATCCGGCCATCATCATTGCGGACTTTGAGGCTTTTCTCAAACCATTGTCTTATTGCGATCCGGATCCAGAATTGTCTTCCACAACACCGTACAAGCTTCTTAATCCAAATAGTTTTGGATATGTTGTTGTTTGACAAGATAGGATAGATAAGCCATATATATATCGCGGACCGAATGTTTTTGAACTCTTTTTCAAAAAGATGGTGGAGGAGGTTGAGAACATTGGAAGCTTCTTAATTCAATCGAAATCAATGCTTCCACTATCAAGCGATGATCTTCAATCTTACAATAAGTGAGACGTGTCCAGTGTGCGATCAACATTTCACGAATGAGAATCGGAAAGTATTTCACCACAATCACTTCACCGGAAACTACATTAGTGGAATGTGTAACACCTGCAACCTCAAGATCCAGAAGCCCAAATTCATACCAATATTTTTCCACAATGGATCCAATTACGACTTCCATTTCTTAATTAGTAATCTTGGATACCATACGCAAAAAATAGATAGTCTTGATCAAAACGAAGAGCGTTATATTCCTATAAGTAAGACAGTTAGGATTCCAGCAACGAATAAAATCATAGAGATGAGGTTTCTAGATTCTTTCAGATTCCTATATTCAAGTGTCGATGCTTTAGCGAGTAATCGTACCGACGAACAGTTTAAAATTACACAAGCTTGTTTTCCTAACGTACACCTAGAGCTGATTAAACGTAAAGGCATCTATCCTTACGAATATGTAACCGATGTATCTAAATTTGACGATGACACCCTCCCATCTCAAAAAGAATTCTTCAGTCAACTGAAAAAAAACGGAATCTCGAACGAAGAATACGAACATGCGAAATTAATATGGAAGGAATTGAGATGCAATAATCTTGGCGATGATTACGCTGCGTATCTCAAATTAGACGTAACAATACTTGCTGATGTATTCCAAGTGTTTAGAAAAACAGCAATAAATATTTATAAATTAGATCCAGCATACTTCTACAGTCTTCCTGGTTTGGCGTGGTCTGCTATGTTGCTCCAGACCAGGATCAAGTTGGAATTGATATCGGAAGTGGACATGTTACTTTTTATAGAAAAGGGATACGTGGGGGGATGGTGCAATGTTCGCAGAGATACGCAAAGGCAAACTATATTCACATGTCTGAGAATCAATACGATGCAAATCGACCATCGAATTCCATATTTTACGCTGACGTAAATAATCTATACGGGTTGCAATGATACAGAAACTTCCATACGGAGGATTCGAGTGGCTGGATCCTATTTCAATTGATATTAATCGCTTCGTCGATCGTGAATTTGGTCTGTTCATTGAGGTGGACATTGAATTTCCAAATACTTTGCATGCTACTTATCACGATTTGCCTCCGGCTCCTGAAATCAAATGTCCACCTGATTCTAATCAAAGCAAGCTTATGTTAACTCTAGGGAGAAAAAAGAGATATGTCGTCCACTACAAGAATCTCCAGTTTTTGATTGGGAAGGGTGTTCAGGTAGTAAATGTGAGAAGAATTCTCAAGTTCAATCACTCTGCATGGTTAAAATCTTATATTGAGACCAACACGAGACACAAAGCAGCTGCCATTTCAGAATTAGATAAATATTTTTATAAACTAATGCATAATGCCGTTTATGGAAAGACAATGGAGAACGTCAGAAAGCATGCAGACATAAAATTGGTTTCGGATAACAATAAATGTAGAAAATTAGTATCTGATCCTAGATTAAAATCGTGAAAAATTTACAACGAGAATTTAACACTTTTTAATCTAGATATAAAATTGATAGAATTCAGAAAACCTATTTACGTTGGCGCAACGGTTCTCAACTTGTCTAAACTGTACATGTTCGAATTTCACTATAATATTATGAAACCTTTCTATAACGTTAAGCTGTCAATTTTGTACATGGACACTGATATTTTTATTTATGACATACAAACATCTAACCTCTACGAAGATCTTAAACATCCTTCCATGCTTGGGTATTTCGACACTTCTTCCTATCCTCAACCCAACAGATTTGGAACTCCTTCCCACAACAAGAAGGTTCTCGGCAAGTTCAAAGATGAGTGTAACGGTGATATTATTGTTGAGTTCGCTGAGAGAGAGAACAGAGAGCAGCGTCACGAAGAAAGCAAGAGGAACGTGCATAGATCCTGTGGAAAACAAACTAACATTCCAGGATTATATTTGTTGTCTTTCTTCTCAGTCTCGAGAAGGATAATAGAATACAAAGCTCAAACCATTAAATTACAACGAATAAAATAAAAAAAAGTAGCCCTGGATCCACATGACGACAAGAGGTGTATTCTCGAGTGTCGAATCCATACTTTGCCTTGGGGGCACTTCAGTTTAGAAGTTAATAATAATTGCAGTCCACACGTAGTTTAATTTTTTATATATTATTCTCTACTATACTATTAAATTTATTCTATCACTCTTTCATTTTTTTAAATCATAAATATATGATTTCTACACAATTAAATTTGCACTGTATATTGTATTTTCAGGGAGACTGTCATGAAATTCACATGATAATTTAATATTAGTTCGATCATTTATAACTACCAATTTTCTTTTTGATGCATTGTGTAAAAACATTGGTCTGTGGGCTATGAACTAATCTGGATTATAATACATATCTATGTTACCTTCAGTTACTCTTCTAATGCACTATAAGCTTCATATAATTTTAAATAATCTTGTCCTTTAATGTTTAAATTGTAATTTTTAAGAGGAAATACTTCATTTCTGCCATTCTTCAGATACACATTTTTAACTTTACAATTATCAAACTGGCTGCTATCCTTTTCCTGATTGTCATCTCTCCCTGTCTGAAACAGCACAGCTACGAACTCTGGCATGTCATATTGCAAAGAATTGAACTGATTAGTAAGATCAAATTCAAACAATTTACCCTCCACTGACCTCTGTATGCATTGGTATGTATAAAACTGAATCGGAGTTTGAGGATTTTTCAAAATGTTGCCTTTGTATTTGAGAGCATAATTCGATTCATATTCAACTATAGGCATTCGCAACTCCATAGACTGAATCACACATTTCGCAGCTTCGGGTAAACTAGCCTTATTGGCTGTTCCATCTGCATTCAAAGTTTTGTATCTCATGATGGCATTATGATAATTGGGTGCTCTGCGAAATATGACA
The DNA here is from genome assembly GCF_977018435.1 of Lepisma saccharinum. NCBI lineage: Eukaryota > Metazoa > Arthropoda > Insecta > Zygentoma > Lepismatidae > Lepisma > Lepisma saccharinum. The sequence continues at coordinate 11,185,112 of NC_139252.1, forward strand.
CTCAAACCACCTTTCCACATATGTAATTTATTTATAATCAGAGAAAAATCCAAATAGCAATCTCATGGGGAACAGTACTGTGTGACTTGTTGCTTGAATTTTTGTTCCAGCTTCGAACCCACCAACTTTATTATATGCACTCTCTGATTTGGACAGTTTCAATGTCCCTACTGTATTGGATGTAATTCCAGGACAATCAATCCTGTCAATCACTGTACCATGCTTTCTGACTTGATTTGAGAAAATAAGAATGGAACAAAATGAGCTATAAGTTTTATATTAGCCCCTGGGAGGGGAAATTCTTCACCATTACTTTGTTTTAGAATATCAAATTTTATATACAGATCAGATCTATGTGGATGAATGAACCCATCCCCTACCGTGATGTCATAATGTATCTCATTGTTGGGCTGATTCAAATATGCAAATGTTCCTCTGTTTGGAGGGAAAAACTGTAATTCATAACTCTCGATATTTTCCATCTTGGTATTTATTTATATATTTTAAATATTAATTTCTATTATCGCAGTGCTATTAGCACCGGCAAAATGTATGATCTCATTTTCTCATTTGTAATATTTATCTCTATGTAATTACATTTATCAATAGAAACAGGCAAATAGATTGGTGGTATTGGGGAATAGAGAATGGGTTCCATAACTTCCGAATTCGGTTTGAATGTAACAATGATACCTGCCTCCTTGTGGCTGCCAATCGAATTTTATTCTGCTTTGATAATCATATCTTTGGCAATGTTACAGTGAATATTCAATGTCTCTATAGCTAAGAATTTCGGTATACATTTACCTACGTGCCTAACACCTGGTTCTAATTTGCTATTGTTCTCGAATCCTAAAAGTTCCCCCATGGTAGATAAGTCCATTGTTTCATTGGTAGTTATAATCTCAACTCTGTGAGTTACAGAATTTTGAGAAAGCAAGACAGTGGTTGGAAGTACAAATTGTAAAGTAGATAAGTTATACTGTCCAGGAGGAATATTTTTTTTCATTACCTACTAATATAGTATTGTTGTAGGTAGTTACATTCGGTATCAGGTACATACTGTAGAATGCTCTCAGAGCTATGGGCTTTGGATAGATAAGATCATTGTGAAGATGTAGTTTCAAAACCGAAGTCTCGCTCGAGAAATGAAAAATTCCCATATTTATATATAATACAGCTTTTTGAAAATCTTTTAATTTCATGTTTGGTATTTTATTTAAAATTCTGAGCATCGTAATGCAAACATGGCCACGTATAATTTGATCGAAATCTTGAATACGATTGTCGTTGTAATAAATTTTAACCTGTTTTAGGTAACAAATTAATTCTGTAGGGGGTTCCCCTCCGAAAGAATCGAAAAAAAAAGCATTGCCATTTTGCTTATAATAGCATATCCAATGAGTAAAAACGTTTTCGGACTTGTTCAAATTTAATACGCCACATTCTCGAGAGTGAGGACTACCATTAGGGATAGAATCAGACATGAAAACCCCCCTGAAGTGTTTAATTTTAAATTTTTTAACTAAAGATTCAATGTCTTGGTTCGTGAGTGCTTCTTCTTATTTTTTTATTTTTCTGAGTGCTCTAGACTTCACACCTTTTCCTATTTTTTTTCTCCATGGCAAGATTATGACGCTTTTGCTCTTCTAGTTCTGCCTTATTCTTCTCAGAATCAATGACAGTTTTGGCAATAGCAACAGTACCCCCAGCTAAGCTCCCCACTGCCCCCCATGCAGCCAGGATAGCTGGAATGCTGAATATGAATCCACCACTGTGCGTTTTCTTTCCTGCATTTTGCAATCGTTTTAATTGTGGCGTACTGAGTAATAATTTCTATCCGTTCCGTTTGGCTATACATTGCCTCTTCTTTTCTTGTTGTTTTTTAGTTAAAATCGAATTAAGTTTTAAATTTTTAATATCATGATATGGTATTTGGTACACAACTCCTTTTGGTTCCATGTTGTTGTTGTTATTATTATTATATTTCAGTGTATTTATATTACAAACCCCACCCTAATTTTTGTTTTGTATTCATAGCAATAGTTGTACCCAAAGCTGTTATTTTTTCACCCAATGAAGAATCTCTGCTTGTTAATCTTCCAAAAGCTGCCTCTTCCAGTTTTTGATCAGCCACATGACAATCATTCAGATCTTTGTGTGTGTTGTATGCAATATCATGTTCTTTACTCCTGTCCCTGTAATAGAGTCCCGTAAAAATTTTAGTTATGATTTGTCTATCCAATGGAACCTAGTAGAATACATGTAGGAGAGTCAGAAAAACTTGGGTAGACATCACCATATTCTGGACCGGGTGTTTTAGACGCCATTTTCCAAAATGGCCGACAGCGACAATATTTTGGTTTTATTTCCGCTCCTGAAACCGTTAAAGTCATAATTTTGGTGTCTAAATATATGTTTTGAAGGGTGAGGAATCGAATAAAGTGGTTCCTGAAGTAGTCTGATTGTTATTTATTTCAGAAAATCTGTTTTTCATCTATAAAGGATAATATGAACAAATACTGACTAATTATTTGGAAAGTTACATTTACACAACATAAAAGATTTTTAAAAAATATAATAAAATAAAGCACACATTAAAAAATTATATTCCAATAAAGAACACATGGTAAATATGAAAACTCTGAACTTAAATGTTTTTTACATGTTATTGCAACAATCTGCATAATAATAATTTCTTATTTTTCTCCCACACTATCTTTTACATTCTTCGCCGCATTTGCAATACTCATAGCATAGTAAATATTTCATATTTACATCTACTAGTAGCACATACTTTACAAGTACACTGTATTAGTAGCTCAAAAGGCACTTCATGACGGCACGCCATTTGCATCTTTGCACCATCCATAATCGGTTGGTTGCAGGGTTCCATCAGGAAAGTAGCTTCGTGAAAGTTTTAAGCATTCCTGCAGAACATAAAAACATCTTCTGAAATGTCCATTTCTTATTGAGAAAGATGAGGGTGGTAGCTCAGATATGTGCTTCTGTTCGTGTAATGAATAATAAGGCTCATCAAATGTCTTATACTTTGAGGACGGATGTAAAACTTGAACAAGATATTCCTCTGCTTTATCAAATGATTCTTCGGACAGAGTATTTTCTTCTGCAAATCCAATTAGTAATCTTTCTGATGATGCTTTCAGTGAAGATGGCTTTGTTCCTATCTTGCTTGTAACATCACTACCTGTAACGATGTGTGCCTTAATTAAAGTGCTGCAAAACGTAGCTCCCAGTTTTCTCCCCAGCGTGTGTAGAGGCACATAACGCACTTTGTCATCCACTCCCACTTTAATCCACATTTCTTCCAATCCTTTCGTGAATAGTTCAAATAGATATCGAAGGACGAGAACAACTACATCAGTGTCATTAGAAAATACTATGAGGCATGCTATGCCGGACTGAACAGCATGGAATATATTCTGCTTCTTCTACAAAGGTCTGAAGGTCAGAGCAAGTTTGCAGTTCTTTGTTCATAACTATGAAGACATCTCTGGTATCATTGTCTCCTGTGATGGGGGGTGTAAGGGGTGATTTGCCACGTAGTACACCCAACTGTCAACCTCACTTCAACGATAGTACACCCTGGACTGCGTTGCAGACGAACGAGGCTCTGGCGACTGGCACTCTGGCTAGTATAATTTTGTGTGTGTGGTTCTGTTTTTTGTCCTTGTGTGTGCTGAGTGCCCCTTTACAGCCTCAGCTTTTAACGAAAGTCAGAACATTTTAAGCTTTTAAGATTTTACTTATGCACCGTTAGAGTTGTTATTTGTAAAGATAAGGGGCTGGACCCCGTATAATGTGACGGGTGCAAAATTGCACCCAAAATTTTAAAATCCACGTTTTTGCATGTTCAATAAAACCGGTAGCAGCGGACAATTGAAGCAGCTGTTTGGTTTTACTTCAAGACCAGAATCTGTCCATCTGTATAGGAATTTAAGAGTGTCCCATTCTATTGTCATCAATATTGTCATCATTTCAATTGGATCAGCAGGTCTCCATCTATCTCTTTCACCTTCTTTTAGTGACTGCTCAATGTAGCTGTCAAATACAAAATTCACTCATTTAGTTTCGTGGTATTGAGTTGCATTAGTCCAGACTTTATCAAATATACTTTGAAAAGTTCCCATACACTTAGTTCTGAGTTGGCGAACTTGTGACATAAAATGAAGTACGACAGCAGTATTCATGACTTCAAGTTCTAGAAAACAGTAATCAGTTGGATCTTTTTTTTTCTCCAGTTCAGACAACAGTAGATACTTTACAGGTTTGGTTGTGTAGCGATTATCATCTAATAACATATTAGTTGGTAGCAGATCATATTTGAAAATATCTTTCATTGTTTCTCCTCGTTCTTTAGCTATGTGTATACTTCTATCAGCTGCAGCAATATTATTATTTAGGGAAGCAAGTGTTGTCTTCGATTTCGGAGTAGGCACTACTGTTTCACCCATCATTATTAGGAGTTTTACCTTCGTGATGACACCAGTAGGTTCTTAACGAAACGAAACGTTCACTTCTGAATAGTTCATAGCTCTTCTTTCCATCAGGCGGATAGCATCCTCTCTAGGTACACATTGTTTACTGACAAAATTATGAAGTTGGGTCTGGCTGGATGTTTCATATGGATTGCCTCTACTGGTCATAAATTCAAATACTCCATTCACAAACATTCTTGTAACTCAAGTTGCCTGATAATTCATGATGAAGAGTTAGCCCACTGTAACTGGTATCATCAGCACCAAGTATTTCTCGGAAACAGTTGCTTATTCCTAGTACCTCGTGATATACCAACTCCCATTCAGTGACATACATTTGTCGCTTTGTTTGTCCTTTAGAGATCGTTGGATAATTTGCTCCAATTTCGTGACCGGTGACACAGCACTAAGCGATGGATTGGTTTGCCTCACTACAAAATTGCCTGTTTGAAATTTCTGATACACTTCCTCTAACCATCGCATTTTTTCCAGATACCATAATGCATATCTTAAATACAAGTAGTTAATACTGTCAAATTCACAGAATATAGGTAGAAGGTTCTGAATAGCTTGAAGGTGGCTATTCCAGTTGCCATCTCTGTCAGACGCTATGAGAGATTTCAAGAAGTTTACCAGGTAAAGGTATGTATCCCAGTATCGGCACATTTCGGGCATAGTGGCACAATCATTGGAAAATTTCTGAAAGTCAATGTAAAAAACTGCTAAGGTTGCTAAAAGTTCATTAAACTCTGTTGGGCTTGTTTTCACATTCTTACTTGAAATACTTATTTTCAATTTCTGGGCTTGTTGAATGGTAATAGCATCTTTGTCTTTGGGGTTGCATTTCCAAAGTCCTGACCATTTCATCTTCAACATAGCTTCTTCAAGAATCAGTAAGCCCTTGAGCGATCTGACATAATGACTTCCATTCATTACTTATTCTGCAGTTTTAACACCAAACACTTTGCACTCAACAAGTGCATCCTTTGCACCAGTGCCACACAGATATTTTCCAATAATGTGCAGGACGACCTTTGCGCAATGGAAGTTTCCGATCATTCGGCTACTATTTTATCAAGAGATTTTTTTTAAAGTATACGTTTTATAGGTTTGATTTGATTTGAATTTAAAATTTTGGGAGCGTCAGCACTTAGGCTATTTTGCTCCCGTCACATTATACGGGGGCCAGCCCCTTACCATTACAAATAACAATTCTAACTTTGCATAACTAAAAAAAAAAAAATGTTCTGACTGCTGTTAAAAGCTGAGGCTGTAAAGGGGCACTCAGCACACATAAGGACAAAAAAACAGGACAATACAAACAAAATTATACTGGCCATGGGGCCAGTCGCCAGAGCCTCGTTCGTCTTCATCCAGGGTGCACTAACGTGGAAGTGATGTTGACATTTGGGTGTACTACGTGGAAGGTCACCCCTTACACCCCGTTTTATAGGTTTGGTTTGTCCCATGATACACAAACACTTCTTCAGCCGCCACACTTTTCAGTCTTTTCGCCACTATGTCATCTTTTATGTCGGCTGCTTCATGAATTCTTTTTCTACCATTAACTGTTTTAACTGTCTTGTTACTGTCCACAGTCTGACAAATAATGCATTTCTGCACATCGAACAATGTATTTTGTTCTTCCTGTTGAACATCTTCCAGTTTAGTTCCTACCGGTATCCGTGTTTGCTCATCCATTTTTAATTAGTAGTAGTTAACCTGTAAAAAACAAACTATTAATAGAATTTTGAATTATATAATTCAGTTCTGACAGCTTTATGACCCTAAACATACAGTTAAGTAGTCCTCTTGATTAATTGTGTAATAAATGAAACCAAAATTATACTCTTGTCCCTGTAATAGTCCACTGGACATTTTTTTAAAAAAACAAACAAAAAACAGATTTTCTGAAATAAATAACAATCAGACAACTTCAGGAACCATTTTATTCGATTCCTCACCCTTCAAAACATATTTAGACCCCAAAATTATGACTTTAACGGTTTCAGGAGCGGAAATAAAACCAAAATATTGTCGCTGTCGGCCATTTTGGAAAATGCCGTCTAAAACACCCGGTCCAGAATATGGTGATGTCTACCCAAGTTTTTCTGACTCTCCTACATGGATTCTACTAGGTTTCATTGGTTAGACAAATCATAACTAAAATTTTTACGGGACTCTATTACAGGGACTGGATTACTTTACAAGTTGCATTCAGATGATTAATACCAATGTCGCCTCTCTCTATTCGTTTCTCAAGTTTTGTACCAGGATCACTATATTGGTAACCAGGTACGTGTAACTCGAACGGAAGTTTATTAATAATATCATTCACTAAACCTCGACCATCCGATATATTCCAGAATCTAGCAGGTAGAGTATTGATAATTTTAATTAAGTATCCTATACCTTTACGATCGTTTACAATAAATTTAACTAATTTGTCACTAATCATGTTTACAATACCAATTTTCTCATTACGGAAATTATTGTTCCCAGCATTTTCCTCGCCTGCTATAACAAGCAAACTGTCTATAAGTTTTCTCACATCGTTTGCCCATACAAATTCCTTAGGTAGAGTATTGAATTGTTTTATACCACTTCCGGTTTGAGTTGATTCCAGATAGGTTTAATCAGATTCTTGTATTTATCCCCGCTGCTCGATTTCACAACCTTTTGAATTGCATCGTTATTTTGGTACAATGCATCAGAGAGTATCAAAATTTCAAAGTAACTTTGCTAATCATCTTCTGTAAAATGTTTTGGTTGTTTGTTGGTAATGAGCTCCCTCCATAGTTGAATAACAATCCAAATACTTCATCTTTTTCGAATTTTCCTGTACTCAAATAATCCCTTGCCAGGTGACCCAACTCGATTTTCTCCGATTCTTCTATAGCTGCTTTAGCTTGTCCCCTTTAGTACTAGGGGAGTGTGGATACTAGACAATGACGAAGGTGTAAAATCTGCATAATGTTTAGCAGTGCGAGGTACCAATTCATTTATGAGGTTTTTATTTTGTTCTGTCACACTTTTAATCTCTTTACCAAAACCACTGATTGCATCCATAATAGGTTGGTCTTGATGTTTGTGTTGTTCGTAAAAACCTCGATTCTCTGTTTTCTAACCTTTGAAATGTTTGGACAAGTACTCTCGTAATTTCGAATTATCTTCTATTTTATATTTCGTCATATTTTTTATTTTTTATTAATGGTTATTTTATATCATTTCAACGTTTAAAAGTCGTTGATTTTATTTCTAAATTTACCATTGTTAGGTTTACGAGTCGTGTTGATAGTGACAAATCCAAAATGTTCGCTGTTCCAACAAGATGAACAGAAATTTGAAAATTGGTTGTAATTTAAGTCACCTCCCACATGTTTCAAATTGGGATGATCTTGACGAAACAAACAGATTAAATTTGTATTATCTCGTAGTAATTGTTTGTGAATTTTGGAATAAATTTGAGCTAAATAAAAGCAGTCTATTTCTTTGTGAAGACCCTGTGTAAATTTTTCTAATTTCATTCTTATTTTCAAGAATAACATCATCGAATACCACAACAGAATTTTTCAAACATTGGTCGGGAGGTGTTATTGTTGATGCAAATGTAGCTATGCCCAGTCCCTAGTACAGCTTCATGATTTGTTGGTATTTCGGTTGTTGTAAACTGTTTGAGAATACATACAAGTGTCTATTTTTCCAATCTAGCCAATTGGGGCAAGCAAGAAATTATCAAACAGCAAAGTGGTTTTTCCACAACCTGATGCGCCTGCAATGAGGCATCTTATGTTATCAGGTAACAACTCTCCATTTCTCTTATTTATTTCCACTACATCTGGTAAACGCTGTACCACATTATATGTTGGTGTCAAAGAATCATTTGGTTTGCTTCTATCCAACTTTTGTCTTGCAGACCTAGCCATTTCACATACAATTTATTATTTTTCTTCTTCAATATTTTCTCGATTATATATGTATCTCGATATTTTGTTTTATTAAGTTCCTCTTCATAGAATCGCCCTTTCAATATATTTCTATGATTATCTTTTATGATATATGTATTTATATTCCCTGGTAGAACTTGAACCACTCCGTACTCCAATTTTTAGTAAAACCCTTCTCGAATAACTGTTTATATTTACTAAACCTTACCTGATCCCCTAATTTAAACTTTGGTTTCTTGGTAGTGTATGTATATTTTTTACAATAAACAGTAGAAATCAATCGTTGCTCATCAGATTTGGTTACCTCAGCAGGTTTACTGCGAATTGTACCGTGTACTGCATTGTTGTAATCATGAACTAGCTCGTGTAAGATTTGCACCCACTTATAATTGCCCTGTAGAGTGAATTGTCTCCACATGCGATTTTTTAATGTCAAGTTGAATCGTTCCACTACACTAGCTTTCAGATCACTGTATGTAGAGTATTGTTTAATATTATGTTGTTGCATTGACTTAGCAAATGTAGCATTGTAAAATTCTTTCCCTCTATCTGTCTGTAAATATTTTGGTATCGTTCCCTCACTGAATATCGACTTAAAGGCCGCGGTAACACAAGTACCAGTCTTGGATATTAGGGGAACAGCCCAAGCATATTTGTTAAAAGTATCAATAACTGTAAGCATATATTTGTAACCATGATTTATCTTATCCAATTATTTTAATATGCCCCTTGGAGGGGCCATCTCGATACGATCTGCCTGGAAAAATTCATTTATACCTTTTGTTACTACACTTAATCGCTTGTAATTGCGACGGTCTGGTTTGTGTAATTCATGAACTATATCTTGTCTTGACATCGAGTTCGAGGTGAGAATATCGCATAAAATGGATTGTCCTTAGGGTATAACGCTTTATGTCAAATACTAGCTTGTCACCAATTTCAATATCAAAAACTGATAATTGTTCGTCGTCATGTACTTTATATTTATTTGTAGACTCATCCCAGTATGCAATAGGTATTTGAACTGCCTTGTGTATACCATCTTTTCGCACTATAGTAAACTGAGATACTTCAATATGTTTTCCATGTTTTAGAAAACTAAACTTCAGAAATCGTAAACTACCTTCAACAAAAATTTCATGTACCTGAGTGTACGGACATAATTTGTAAACATTGCCAGCATTGACGTACGTTCAGTGCCCTCGAGCATTTGGAACATTTTGTAACCTAACGATTTCCGTAGAATAAATTTGACGGGTATCTACGTCATCTAGTCTGCTTAATACTGGATCGACGTGTTCGTTGATAGTACGAACCAACTCATCGTAGCTAGGTTTGATTTTTACATCAACATACATTTGTTTATATTCCTCTTTGAGATCGTGAAGTTGAGTAGCAAAACCTGACAAAGCAGATTCTTGACTTGCTTCAAGAGTAGTAATTTGTGACGTAATATTAGAAATAATCTCTTGTAAATTTTCTACAAGTTTTAATTTAGAACTCTGGGTAGCAAGATCGTGTACTTGACTTCTGATTTCTGTAAATAATGCATGTAGTTCGTTAATTATTTGATTGTTGGGGAGACTGGAACAGTTTATCTGATTTGCGCAATTTCTGCTTGAATGATTTTGATATCTTCAGATTTTAACATTCGATGTACTGCTCTCCTCATAGCTCTGATTTCCTGAGAAGTAGGCAAAGCAGCTACAGTATTCTGAAGTGTTGTAAGAGTTAATTTTATAGCATCGAGTTCTGTTGCATCAGCTGCATTTTTCAAAATTTCTTGTAATTGCGTTATGTCATCCTGCGTAGGTGTGGACTGTTGCAGTGTCTCTAATTTAATCTGAATGTCTTCAATAAGATTATGGAAATGCGATAATTCTGATTCAGTTTTCAAGCTTTCAAGCTCAGTAACTTGCTGAAATATAGCCAGGATATCAGTAATGCCAGGCAGTTTCGATTCCAGAGTTTCATGTACACATGTTAGCTCATTTCTCATAGTTGCCATAGTATCTTCTATGTGAGCTATGGTACCTTGTATCTTCCCAAAATCTTCGTAAGTCTCCAACTGCAATTTGATGAGGGCAACGCTCCGAGCAACAGCATTTAATTCAGAAGTTGAAGGTAAATTATTGATAATTTTTTCCAATGTCTATAGTTTAGATTGAACTTCTGTTATAGCTGTATGCAGTTCATCTGTCTGTAATTCAGATTTGATACTTTGCAATGTAGGAACTTCGAAAGATTGAAACTGTTCTTGCAATTTAGCAATACCAGCATTTACCTGTTCATATTCTTCTTGATTTTTTATATTCTGGATGATGGTTTGCAGTTCCGTACGAATACTATTTGCCTGGTCATTTAATTGCTGTCAGCTGTTCGGTATTCTTTCTCTGGATTTGTCTAAATTTATCAAGTTCTTTTTTCAAGTTAGCAATATTCTCTTCTAAGTTCTGAAGATTATCTATTGAAGCTAAATTAGTATATTTCTCAAGCAAAGATTTGAGTTCCCCATCAATTCTTAATATAGGATCAATCAGTTGAGTTTGAAAATTTGTAATCTCTGCTTGAATATTTAGATTTAGCGAATTCTGTAATATGAGTAAATCTGATTTCAGTTTCTTTAGACGTGCATCTAAACTAGCAATCTCGCTTGAATTATCTGGAATCTCTTGTTGCCTTCTATTACCAAATATATCCATGTTTTTTTAGGTATTTTATATATTAATAAGAGGATAGATTATTCTTATTTTGATAAACAGTGGAATCAATTTATCATAATCTCCAATTATCTCAGCATACAAATATTCACCAGCATCCACATCATAAGACGTATCAGGAAGTAATGTACTATGTTTAATTCAATACAAATTTCG